>NC_080584.1:27323052-27631513 GCF_029962835.1 Magnolia sinica
CCCAGTTTTTCACTGGGACCTATACGAAATGGAAACAACTGTGTAAACCCATGTTATTCACTATGGATATTTTAATCTATGTTGTTCATTGATCAAAACCTGAAATGGAAACAACTGTGTTAATGATACTTACATGGATGTCTGCCATTAACAAGTCCCACAGTGAAGCCATAGCACCATGAACAGCACTCTGAGCAAGGAGTGTGCAGCATACGTTATCTGATGCATTACTTGGAATAGCCCGGATCATATATGTCGGATCTGTGAAACCATCACATAATGAAATCAGCTCACTTATCATAATTTTTGTTAAATATCCCAGGAGAAAGAAACTAAATTTTTTGCTAAAGACCTATATATTTGAGATTTATCACCATCTTCTGTCTTCTTGAGAAATAATCCTACAGATTACAAACAAAAGGCCATCATGATGCATCTGTTTTATCCATCACAATCATTTATTTTTTTCCGAATCAGTTTAGAATATGAGCCTTTCCAAACAAAAGGCCTTTCCAGATGAATGTCAAATGTTGTGGCATTCTCTTTTTCAACCTACTACATGCTTTTTACATCTTTTTTAAAGCAAATAACTGAGATTTTATTAATGAAAATCAGAAAGGGTCAAGTTTCAGCCTATTTGATTTAATATTTGAAAGGTCTAGATTGTGGAACATCGGGTCCCACTTGTAAAAATGGAAAACAGGAACAAATTGTAAACATTTTCTGGTTGATCATTTAATAGTTAGTTAATACCTCTTCAAGTATTTGGATGAGGCTCTATTCCTGAACCAAAGCACTAGCCGTTCCTAATAAACGATTTTGGTGTAGTGCATCTTAAATTGTATTTCATAAACTGCATAAATTAGAACCAAAGAACTAGCCGTTCCTATTAAGCACATCCATCTGTTTTAAGAGGCAATCAGCGAGTTGCTCAGCCCCTGCTAATTGTGAATTCATTGTGTTATATAGATTATGCAAAGACTGAATTTATCTGTAGAGAAATACAAGAAACAATTAGAAGAAATAACCCAATTAAGTTGGAATCATGTGGAAAATAGACAGAATGGTATCATACTTCATAGTCGATGCTATGTTACTTGGGCTTGAGGCAGCTTCCTTTTGCTTGGAAGAGCAGGCAAATTGCAACTAAATATTGGCAGAGAGGGTTTTCTGTTGAGGCAGCCTCTAATTGCCATTGAGATTGTTCCTTGTAGGTCAAGAAACAAGCTCAATGCCAATCTGCCTAAGTGACCATTTTGCCCAATCTCAAATATAAGAATTCAAACACACCATCAATGCATTTTACTGTCTTGAACCATTGCTCTGAATATTTTCAATGATAAAAAGAACAAAAACTTTAATCTGGACTCAGAAGAAGCCGAGGGTCATGCACCGTAATAGGTGTAAAAATCTTTTGAAATTCACATGTTATCAGATCTTTGTAAAAGGTGACTCTCTCAATGGCATTTTACAGACATTGGATAGTATAGGATCCAATACCCATGAAGGCTGGCATGTATCACTGATGAGAGCTTGTATTTATCTAACGGCCTCGAGATCTCTTTCAGTTATATTTTCCATTAGGGTAATGAGATAGCTCGCCTTTATGTATCAGGCAAGCTTTGATGGACCACTTTTATGCATTGGACAAGCTCTGCCCTTCATGCTTGTATATTTCTTTCATCCTTAATAAACTTTTTTTTATTATAAAAAAATCAACCATGTTTGGCACAAAATGTATACCGAGGATCCTTATACACCTATCTCCTGCTGTCAAAAGAGTGACTAGGAATTCAAGAAGCATTTTAAAAAGTGGAGGACTCCGCCAATACATTTTGAAACGTGTAGGAATTCCTACCCTCCATCTTGGTTCTTCATACATATAAGAAGAAGAAGAAGAGAACAGAGGTATGCATAGAATATTAGCAATGAGAAATAGGTTCATGTTCATAATAATGGCAGGTGATTTACCTGGTTTATTTTCAGTATTTGTTCTCTTCAGTTTAAATTCTGGATTGAACTTCTGATGATTCCAAAGCCCCCAATATTGCCTATTAGAAGCTTGCTTAACGATGCCTTCCATATACACTTTCCTTGCCAAAAAAAAACAAAATTACATATATTATTAAAGAAGACCCACTCATTACCATGAATGCATAGAAGATGGTATTTAAGTATTGTTGTTATGCTCTACAACTATAAGCTTTAAGAAACCAGACTAGGACAAGTATGCCTCATAACCAGACATGTTTTAAATTAGCTGGGAAAAAAAATAAAATAAAGAGTATGTGAAAACCAGTTTTAGAAACAATAGGCGTGGAAGTGAGGAATTAGTTGAGACTGATGGCCAAGAAACAGCCAAAAATGACCAATTCATATCTTGCATTAATAACTCATGAGAACAAAGAGATTCATAAGG
Organism: Magnolia sinica; assembly: GCF_029962835.1. Classification (NCBI taxonomy): domain Eukaryota; kingdom Viridiplantae; phylum Streptophyta; class Magnoliopsida; order Magnoliales; family Magnoliaceae; genus Magnolia; species Magnolia sinica. The sequence continues at coordinate 27,325,472 of NC_080584.1, forward strand.
ATGTTGTTCATAGAATTTGAGCTGAGTAGATAAAGTGGAGATGGTGCTTTGTAGTTTTATGCAATCGTCGTATACAAATCGAACTGAAAGGAAGATTTTATAGGACAACTATAAGTCTAGCCATGCTTAACGTTGGGCAATCCAGGAACAACACGTTCATAGAATGAGTGCAGCTGGAATGAGGAAGTTAAGATTGATGAGTGGCAAGATTAGAGAGGATAGAACTAGAAATGGGACACATTGAAAACCTCTGATTTTGTAGAAGTTTAGATGATTGACGAAGATGGTATTTATGATTAACCGGGAGTTCAGACTCCGTACTCAAAAGAGAGACAAACCATGTTGAGTTGGTCATGTTCTCTGCATTGCATTTAATACATAATCAGAGGGAAAAACATCCAACATGTAGAATGAAATAGGCATGAAGGAGTGTAGGAGCTATAATTGAATATGAAAATAACATATGATTTGATGTTGGAAATCTAGGATTAGCCAGGAATAAATGGAAAAACAATGATTTATAAAGTGATCTAAACGGTTGATATGGTCGGACCTGGTTTAGATGGCTGGCGCACCAAATCTCCCAAATTGAAAAATCCTCCCTCTTCAAAGTATCTAGAAAACAAACAGTTATTACAGAAAATGCACCAATGGTCCACATCTAGTTATTAAAAAAAGGGCCAGAGTCCATGGGATATTTGGCACATTGATCACCTACAGTGGGTCCCATCATATCAACTTTTTGAACCACTGAACTATGGCCCCACTTGTACAAACTGAAAACATGAGCATGCAACATGAGCAATCGAGCAACCGAGCATTGTAAAATACCACATAAAACATACCCATGAATTCAATTTCATAACAGCGAGGGAGGAAACAAAAGGAACAGTGATCTATTTATGAAGGTGCCAAACGCTTGCTAATCCAATCCATGATCAGGACCTCTCCTAAGGTTTTGGGCATTTCTGCATTTGATGCCTACCACTGCCAAAATTCTTTCCTACCATCCATTTTCAGGCAATCCATCAGATGGTTACGAATCGTTCAATAGTGAGGATTTCCCTTCCACATGTGATACTTCGCGGAGCAGATACAATGAATGGATCGGATCAGGTATTCATGAGCACGGCGCACCACTATCTTCCACAGTAAGAACCTTCAAAACTTAAGCAGATCTCACTATCTTCCACAGTAGGAACCTTCAGAACTTTCAAATCAAAGAGTCAAAACCCTATGAAAAAATAAACGGCTTCAACCCCATTAAATGAACAAATTTCAGATCATAACAGAACAGAATCACTCGATTTCTACAAGAATAAGCTCAAAACCCAAAGCCAAGAATCAAAATGGTAAATCAAGCTAAAAAGTAGATCGGATGAATAAGATCAATGCATTGCAGTCCAATTCAAGAATTTTCAATCAACTTACTTTAAAAACTTCAAACGTTGAGTAAAAACCTTCAAATCAAGCACCAAAATCTTCTAAATCCACTCACTTCAACTGCATTTCCAACGTTTCACTGATGAAACTCAATTTTTGCAAGGGAAAGCACTGAAACATATCAAATCCAACAGATTATTTACATTCTTTCCATACCTAGACAAAAAGATAACTCGTTGTTTTCGAGAAATTACCAAAATTGCCCAAACGAGCAGCTACCAAAGACAAACGAGATCAGATCCGGAAGAGGAGAAGAAATGGGTAGAGCAAAAAAAAAAAAAAACGAGAGAAAGAAAGATGCATGAGGTCACCATGTCTTCAGACCAAGTTAGGGCCCCGTTTCTTCAATCCGAGGGTTACAGCGGCCGAGATCAATCTGAGAATCACGTAAACATACCATTTTTCAGCAATTCAAAGAAAACCTCAATTGGAAATGGGGCTTCTGGAGTTTCGGATAAATGGAAAGGAAAACAGAGGGGAGAGAGAGAGAGAGAGAGAGAGAGAGAGAGAGAGAGAGAGAGAGAGAGAGAGAGAGAGAGAGAGAGAGAGAGAGAGAGAGAGAGAGAGATGGATCCTAGGGTTGCAACATGAATCGTACACAAAAACACCACGCCGGATCTCCAATTAAGAGAGAGATTTCCATTTGAGATGGATAGGTTGGGTGGTTCTTGGCGGACTGGAGGACGGACGCCGATCTCCATGAGAGAGAGAGAGAGAGAGAGAGAGAGAGAGAGAGAGAGAGAGAGAGAGAGGAAGAAGAGGAGGAGGAAGAGGAGGAGCAGGAGGAGCAGGAGAAGAAGAAGAAGAGCAAACACTTCGGATTTCCCCAAAGGCACATGAAGATAATGAATGGATTAATGCCATTTTCACGCTCGCATTCCAAGATTTTTTACTTAAATTATGTGAATTCTTCTTCTGTTCCAAACCAAATACAATATCTATGAAGGTGCTACAACCATCATTTGTCTTAGTTCCAGCTCACTTTATTCATCAATATCACCAATAATCTCCACAAGAGCAAGATCCATCTTTGAAATGATGGAACCGATTCACATCCCTTACCACTATTTCTCGACCATAGATTCTTGAGATGAACTTGGTAGCAGTGTGACAGTCGCCGCAGATACGGAGGTTTTTCGTCACACGAAGAACTGTTCCAGGATCCGTGTTAAGAAGCCCAAAAGCAATGGCCAACTTCTCACTATGCGTTGCGAGATTGCATTCCTTCTCCTCTTCGCTAACATCATGCAACACAAAACTAGTATCTGGTACATATCCGGCTGCCTTTATTTGCTTCGGCAGAGCTTCTAAGAGCATGTAAATCTCCCTTGCTTGTGGGTGAGATTTATCACCTCCAAGGAACACGTGACCCTTTCCATTGATCTCAATCCAACTACAACCAGGACTCTTGTTCAATCCTTGATCCTTCAGAAGAGCTCTCAAATTGTTCACTTCCTCCCACTTTCCAACTTCCGCATACATGTTCGAAAGCAATACATAGTTGCCAGTGTTCTCTGGCTCCAATATAAACAACATCCTAGCGGCTATCTCTGCAATTTCCAAATTACCATGAGTTCGGCAGGCAGATAATAAAGCACCCCAAATGCTCGGACTAGCTTCGATTGACATTTGGTCAATGATTTCCTTAGCTTCAGCCAAATATCCAGCTCGGCCAAGAAGATCAACAATGCAAGCATAATGCTCCACTCTCGGTTCAACAGAGTAAACATTGCTCATAAGGTTGAAATATTTTAGGCCTTGATTGACCATACCTGAATGGCTGCATGCAGACAACAACCCCGTGAAGGTGATATGATCTGGTTGAAGTCTAGCTCTTATCATATCTTCAAAGGTCGTGATGGCTTCCAAACCACGCCCATGAGAAGCATAGGCAGTGATCATGGTGTTCCAAGTAATCAGTCCCTTCTCATTTTCAAGCATCCGCTCAAAACAACAACGTGCATCAACAAGGCTTCCACATTTAGCGTACATCGCGATGAGGGCAGTCTGTACAGAAGGGTTCGAATCCAAACCAATGCTACTAGCATAATTGTGAATCCTTTTACCACGCTCAAGAGCAGCAGAATGTGCACACGCGGGGAGGACACTCATGATCGTTACCCAATTGGGCTTCACCTCTGAACTGTCCCTCCGCATCTCCTCAAACATATCCAGCGCACGGTCCACAAGCCCATTTTGAGTATACCCTGAGATCATTGCAGTCCAAGAAACAATGTTCCGCCTATGAATTCCCCCAAACAGTTCCTCTGCAACAGATATCTCCCCATACTTCATATAACCTGCTATTAAAGCGTTCCAGGACGAAACATCTCTCATGGGCATTTTATCGAACAATAGGCGTGCATCATTAATCTGACCACATTTTACATACATATCAATCAAAGAAGTCCCAACATAAAGGTCAAACTCAAGCCCACTTCTCAAGCATTGTAAATGAATGCATTTACCAATCAAAAGCTCCAATAAGTCCGCGCAGGCCTTCAGTGCAAAAGGGAAAGTGAAATTATCGGGGCGGAGGCCGTGAGAGTGCATTTGGCAAAAGATTAAGAGGGTGCTTTCCGGGCAACCACATCGGCAATACCCTCGAACGAGGGAATTATAGAGAAGGGAACTTGGTTGGGGAATTGTATCGAACAGTTGGTGGGCAGACATGAGATCGCCATTGCTGGCATACATAGCGACCATTTTGGCACCAAGGAAGGCGTCGGGCTGAAGACCACGGAGGGTCATGTGAGCATGGACCTGCTGGCCTTGTTTGAGGAGGGGGTTGCCGGTTAAGAACTGGAAGATGGGGGCGTATGTAAGCAGGTGGGGCGGGTTTCGGTACAGGGCTGCCAAGAGAGAAGTGATGGACCGTTTGGATTTTACTGGGAGTTGCATGTCTTTGACGGGTGTTCGCGAGGTTAGTAGTGTAAAAAACTACCGCGGAATTTATAAGCGAGTTGCGTCGCACCACAAGTGCAGCTTGCTCTAAATTCCGTAGAAAGAGAACCACAATCACTGTGGCCGGAATCGGTGGGGCCCGCTGTGAGGTATATGTGTTATCCAAGCCGTCCATCCATTTTGCCAGCCATTTTAGGGCATTAGCCCAACATTGAAGCATATCCAAAGCTTAAGTAGACCACACATCAAGCTCATATTTGTGTTTTCCCTCCAGCCAGGTCTTTGTGGTGGTGTACCGCACACCACCCAACTGGCTGGTCTGTTGATATCACCAAGTTCTGTGGGTCCCATCGTGAGGTATGAGTTATATCCAAACCGTCTCGTAGTTAAGTCTTGAACCGAAAAATAAGACAGGTTCAAAAATCAAGTGGACGACGCTGCAAAAAGTGAACGTCTACCATTGAAACCCTCTTGGGGATCATGGAAATTTTGTCTCCCATCTAAACCCTTTTGGAGATTACGGAAATTTTAGATTAGGATGATGTTTGTTTTTCCTCTTCATCTGTGTCTGTGTAACCTTATTAATAGATTGGATGGAAAATAAACATTATGATGCGCGCCACGAATGTTTTAACGATGAGAATTGTTGTCCAACTGCTATTTTAAAGCTACGAATGTTTTAACCGTGAGAATCATTGTCCAACTGCTATTTTTAGTGTGGTCGACTTGAGTTTTGGAAATAACTCATTTTTGGATCAAGATCTAAAATTATCTCGTCAAATGAATTAAGGGTGTGGATATAATAAATACATAATTATTGTGAGGCCCATTTAACTTTGATCTCCTTTGAACTGTTTACATCTCTGAGATCGAGCTCCAGGACCATCAGCGGTTATATTTGCACGACACAAACCCACACTAGCTAGGTTGGTGGTGTGTGGTACACCAGCTAGTCCACTTCCGTCTGTGTGACCTTATAAACATGTTAGATGATAAATAAACACCGCGGGGGGCCCAAAGAAGGTTTCAATGGTGGACATCATTACCCCCACTGTTTTGTAGTTGTGGTCCACTTGATCTTTGAACATGCTTCAGTTTTAGGCTCTGCCGAGTGTGGATAAAACATATATATACATTACCGGGGGCCCCACCGAGTCCTGTCACCAGGGATATTGGTGGTGGACAATCTGCTTCAGCATGGTTTAGTAGAGATATACAACAATGACCCACGTTCAACTGAGAAAGCCATAAATTGGTCATTGCATCTTTCAATTTGTGAGAATTTTGGGGCCTGGTTGATCATAGATATGCATTTGCCATGAAATGAAGTTGCCTGGGCAGCAATAGATCCGGTTTGGATCAGGGTTAGACTGAACCTAATCCATTTACTAAGTAGGTTGATTCACATGGATTCACATTACCCTTGATTCGCAAGTTAAATTCATCTCTCTCAAATTAAGGCAGTCAAACACAATTTGGTGATTTCAATTATCAAATTGTCAGATTCTACTAGATTCCAAGTGCAAGCTTTCAAATGCAACTAGTAATTCTAATTTATATGGATTTCATAGTAATTGTCAATGCATATCAAATACAACCTCTAACATTCACCCAACCCAAGCCAAAGCCCAACCCTATCAATTTAGGCATGATTGGCACAGACTTTTGTGGCTTTTTGTATTTTGGTACCACGACACATTCAATTTTCTCATCTTTCTTCGCCCCTTGGATTTGGAAGGATTTTCTTCATAGAATAGAGAAAGTAACCAATTTAGCACAAAAGTCTATATTAACATGATTAGAGGTAAGCCAAAGTCAAACAATATTGGAATTGGATTATCGAGCACATTGATTGTACCTTTTATGACATTGTCCTTAGCTCCTGGTTCTTCGGCAGACGCAATAGCATACACTCGTGGTTGTGGCGGCTGTTGTCGGTTGTGTCCTCACTGATTCTGAGGAACTGGAGCTCACACTACTGGCAGAGGTCTACTCTGCTGATATTGTTGTGGCCTAAGTGCCTGTAACCTAGGATAAGAATGCAAAGGTCGTGGTGCCTAAGAAGTCTGCCCTAATTGTTGGGTTGGTGCTAGAAGTTACAGTTTAGGGGGTATCTGTTGAAGAGGCATATGTCCCATATCCCTGAGTTTGGTTCGGAAATAATGAGCCACATGCCCGCCAAAATAAGCACAATTCCCATGGAAAGGTCGTTCCTAATTCCTCAACACTGTTAACTGCAAATCGCTTCTCTATCTCTTTTTTAGAGGTTGTTGCTGATCAGGGGTTGTCTTATTTTTGTTCCATGTCTCTTTTTGCTGTAGACAAGAATTAAGGAAGCATTTGCTGTCCTTCTCAACTCGAAGGGCTTCATCAACTATCACTGAATATTTCTTGATGTCCATGCAACAAAATTTAGTTTTGATATTTTGCCTAAGTCCCTATTCGAACCCCATTATCTTATAGTTTTCGTTCTTGACTAATTTTGGAACGTACCTGGATAATTCTGCAAACTTCGCTTCATATTGAGCTACAGTCATAGACCCTTGCTCTAAGTTCGAGAATTCTGCAATTTTCTGTCTAGGGAATGCTTTTGAAAAATATTTTTCATCGAACTTATCTTGGAATTCTTTCCAAGTCCAGGTGTGTCCAAGTGGAACCATTCTCTTGGCGCATCCCACCATACGCCTGCTTCTTCTTGAAGGACAAAAGGCGTCAACCTAACCTTATGATTGTCTAGGCAATTCATAGCCTCAGGGGTCTTGCCAATCTGCTTCAACCAATTCTCGACAACCGTTAGATTGAAAGTGCCTTTAAAGACTAGAGGATGTAACTTGGTAATCTTTTCAAGCAAGTCAACCTCACCTAATTTCTCGAGTCTGAACGATGATGCATTACGATGGCTTTGAGGTGCATGACTTAAATTGGACAACATATTCTACCGTTCCACAAACTGTTCCTGCTGCTTCTTCATCATAGCTGCAATCTGAGTCACTAGTCCAAATACTACATCCCAAGGCTGAGCGCTTGGTTCAACAAAATTAACACGAGTCACAGTTGGTGATAAAGAGAGTTAATTACTAGGTCTAGCATTGCCTGGATTCAGCTGTAGTAGGAGGTGGTGCAGGAATTTGTTCTTCTTTGACCTCATTTTTATCTATAATATTCTCGTCATGCTCTCTAAAAATCATTCTAGATTCCGCCAGAATAGCGAGGTTTGCTAATGGGTTGTCAGAGAGAGTAACACTTGCAGAGGGAACTAAGTAACGAATACTGCGTGTCTTCTTGGGGGCCATAGGTTCCTATTAAAGGGGAACTTAGAGTTTAGTGGAAGTTACGGAATTTCGAGTTTACACTTATAATTGTGTTGACTCTAAATAGGGTACCTCAGTTCTAAGAAAATACCACTTAACAAAGGAAATTGCTGAAAAGAAAGCTCTATCGGGCCTCAATTTTGCCAGATTGGTCTTTTGTTTGTTTGGTCATTATTCCTACTACTAGTTTATATACTTAGAGACATTGAATCAAGCTCAAATTTTTTTCTAAAGATACTTCCACAAGTATATTTCATTGCTATAAAATTTCAACCCATTTCGTTATTTACAGAAAATATTAAAATTCCTACAATAAGATTTATTCAGAAACGATCGTTTTTTTTTACTAGCCTGTACAAATTTTCAAATCAATATAGTTAATTATGACTTTTCATTTTCTATTTTTTGTTTTCTAAAGTTAAACTTGTCCAACTATGATCTGGCTTTTGAATCACCTTGATTGGAGTTGGAATTTAATAGTTACGGATTTTTCAAATTAGATAATTTGTGTTGTCCAATGCTATCAAGTAAAATGTAGTGAATTAAATTTCCTTAAAATTCATTTCAGGGTTCAGATTTACATTTCTAAGCTAAAGTATAATCTCAATAAGGTTAGCTTCCATATTAATATCATCAAAAGGAACCCTAACTTGGATCTTTAAGTTTTTCGCTAATCACAACAACAAAACAAAGGATCCTAAGTGTTGCATTTCAAATTTCAATGACTTATATATTATGTGTGGCAAACATAACCTACAAGTCACACCTAATTTAAAACTTGATTTCTTTGATATCATTCTTTGATTTCAATGACTTATATATTATGTGTGGCAACCATAACCTACAAGTCACACCTAATTTAAAAATCAATGTACACGAAAACGGGAATTTTGCAGCAAAGTTTCAAGCGATTGAAAACAAGGCTTGATTGATTGAGAAGTCCTCGCGCTATCTCGATTGATCGGCAGAAGAGATTGAAGAAAATCATAATTTTGGCTGGAACTTACTAGACATATTTTGATACGTTTTACCGATCGAAGTTCATGGGTCAATTCATTGAAACTTAATGGATTTTTGAATTTTGGTTTGTAGGATGTTTTTGGGGATGTTCGGTCAATTACTCAATTAACCGATCAATCGATCGATCAATGATTTGCATAACTGCATAAATTTTAAGTCGGCTAAGAAACTTCCTATATAAGGAGGTGTTTTTAGGCTTTTTAATTAGGAATTAGGTTATGGAGGAGAGTCCAAGTGAGGGCAAAGCTCTTCCGGCGCTATTTTCCTTCTTCAATCATTCCTTCGTAGTTTGTTTTTCTTTGTTTTTGTTTGAAATGTTAGCTATGTTAAGCTAATCTTTTAGCTAAGGCTAATGGATGAACCTCTTGATGAATTTTTCTATTTAATTCATTTTTAATTCAAGTATTATTTGTTTTTAGTATTGAATTATGATCGTGTTGATTGAATTCTTACATTAGAGAATGAATTGATTGATCTATTGTGAACTTTGGATACAATAGATGCTTTTAATTCCCTACCATTAATTGCCTAGCTCTTTATGATAGATCCATATATCTCAATTCATATATGTGAGATCCGTACCCTGAAAGACTATTTGAGCACCTAATTTTTAGTATCGGCACAATTCGGATAAACCAGATCAGCGAGTTCCGATCAGATGCTCTATTTTAATACCTTAATGATCCAATACCTATACCTAAACAACCATATTGATACTATGATTCTAACGCCGCGCGACATGTTCCATTTCGACTGCTAGATCGAAAGATGGGTGTGCCATTAGAATTAATGCATGACATGCACCATACATATGTACACACGTGAAATGGGGCCCACTTAGTATGAAAAATATCTAGAATAGTAAAATGTCACTTTCAAATTAAAAAATCTAATGCATTTACACCTCAACACATACCGCACCATGCCTATCCCATGTATTCTCGCCTCTATATTCAACAATGATTGTGTCGTCATTGCGTATAAAACCCTCTCCCGTCTGTCTCACCTACTGCGTGAAAGAAATTGAAAAGAAAAGAAACGATATAGAGAGAAAAATATATAATTGAATGAGAGATTAGAGGAGATTAAGGAGAAGGAAAGGCGATATCAACCGTTCGTATACACCCCGTCTCCAAATCAACCGTTAAGGTGAGTGCATAGGTCGTTTACCCATTATCTTAATGTAGGCTCATCAAATGGACTCTATCTTGATATATATGTTGATATCCATGTCATTTTTTCCATTTTTCATAAGGCGGGATCCACCGGTCCACGCTAGCTAGTGTGGCCAACGTGTAGTCCACCTTGATGAGCATATGATTCATATATATGGGTCTTATATTAGTGGAAGCTCAAGGCTGAAATTCCTTGTTTTCTTTTCTATCCCAGTTTCTCATTTTCTTTAGTTGTCATAGATATCGAAGCTTCAGTAGGGCCACCATGAGCTAGCCAACCTCACGAATGGAGTAACTTCATGGATGGAGCGGATAGAGTAACTTCATGGATGGAGTAGATCAGTCATGTGGATCCTGCTTATGTATTTACAAAAAAATAAAAAATAAAATAAAAGAATGAAATAGATAATCACTATCAAAGACAGTCTACGTCAACAGCAGGATAAGTAAAGTTTTTCAGTGGCAGGCCCAACTTGAAGCAGGTGATCAATCCATTCAGTCCATCTTTTTTGTGGTGGTGGTTCTAAAATGAGGTAAATCATAATGCCGGTGGGACACTGTAGTAAATAGTGGTGGGACTGATGGCCACCGTCAAAACCTCCTAGATGTCTGGCCATGCAGTGACGTCCTCACTTATATGTTTGATGTAAAATTTTCATGGACTCCACGTTCAGGGCCTGTTTGTTAACTCTGAAAAATAGTACTTAACACAGAATTGAGAAAATGCTCCTTATCAAGAAAGAGTTCTTTGTTAAAGCCCATATCGGAAAGCGCTGAGTGATTTTTCATTCAATTCTTTCCACGAGAGGAGTTTAGCTTAATGTGAATGCGGAATTCACCCCTATAAAGTTCTCTATAAAAAAATTATTTGCTTTCAAAATTATCCCTTTCAAGTTATTACGGGAAGTTTTTCTCTTTAAATTGTTTGCGTAATACAAAACAAGTTTTAACATGTAAAACTTTTTTATACCCCACCATGATTTATGTGTCTGATCCACACCGTTCATCAACTTTTTCAGATCATTCTAGAGCATGAGCCCAAAAATGAGCTACATGTAAAACTCAAGTGGACCACACCATAGATATCAACAAAAATTAAATAAAGCTATTGCTGAAATTTTCCTAGAATCCAATGTAATGTTTGTTTCTCATATAACCTCTTCATAAGGTCACATGAAAAATGAAAAATACAAATTTCAGCATGATCAGCCCTTCTATGGCCCTGAGAAATTTTCAATGGTAGGCGCACAATTTTTACTATTTCATGCAATGTGTCCCACTTAAGCCTTATATCTACCTTATTTTTTATTTTATGCCCCCAAAATGATATGAAAAAGTTGATGACGGTGTGGATAAATCATATACATCATCGTAGGCCGACAGAGCCACTAATAATGCTCACCTCGAATCCTAGGCAGAAACTTCCTTAATAAAGCCTTAAGCGTGAAATCCGCATCCCATGCGGGTTCCGGATTCCCGCCAGCCTATGGGCTCTACCATGATGTATGTGTTTTATCCATGCAGTCCATCTACTTTTCCAAATCATTTTACGGTAGGAGACAAAAAATGAGGTATATCCCGATCTCCAGTGGACCACATTATAGGAAACAATGTTGAATGAGCGTTGACCATTAAAATCCTTTCGAGGGCCTTAAAAGTTTTGGATCAAGTTGATCTTTGTTTTTTCCCTTCATTTGGGCCAGTAATACCTAATCAACTGATTGGATGTCAAATAAACTGTACAGTGGGCATTATGACAACTTTAATGGTGGATATCCAATTACTATTGTTTTCTTATGGTGTGGTCCACCTGAGATTTATATCCCTCTAATTTTTTACATAAAGCCTAAAATTATCTGTAAAAATGGATGAACAGAATGGATGAAACACATACATCATGGTGGGGCCCACAGAGCGCCCACCACCAGCCACAGGGTTGGTGGCTGGGCGAGTAGCCAATCTGTTTCCACGATCCTCGTCCAGATCCTGGAAGCGGATCGGCTGGTGTACCACCGAAGCGGATTGTCGTAGTGAGTAACTCACTATGCTACGCTTGGCATACTGAGTAAACTTTGTGAGGTCCACCATGATTTATGTATATGATCCACTCCTTCCATCAAGTTTATCAGATAATTTTAAAGCCTAAGCCTAAAAGTAAAGTATATAGAATGTTTGAATGGACCACACCCACAGGAAATAGTTGAATTGAATGTCTACCTTTGAAAAATTCTTGGGGGTCACAGAAGTTTTGGATCAAGCTTATATTTGTATTTTCCCTTCATCCATGTCCATATGATATAATGAACAGGTTGGATGACAAATAAACATCACTGTGGGGCCTAGAAAGGTTTCAACAGTGGAAATCATAATCCCCACTGTTTCCTATGGTATGATCCACTTGATCTTTGGATACGCTTCGATTTTGGGCTCAACTACTTAATTTAAATGGAAAAACGGATGGACGGTGTAGATAGACCACATACATTCAAGGCAGGCCCAACTGAGTTTACTCAGTCCATAAGAGTGTAATGAGTAACTCAATATGCAATCCGATTTCGTGTACCCTAATGTAGGTATGTTTCGTCCGAAGTTGAGCACCGACGCTCCTGGAGCTCTGAGTTGTACGAGCGCTTCAAAGGAGATCAAAGTTACATGGGCCCCATAATGATGTATTTATTATATCCACACCATTCATACATTTTTTGATATCATTTTAAAGTATTATCCAAAAAATGAATCATGTCCAAAGATCAACTGGACCACACCACAAATAACAGTTGAGATTATTATTTTCATCGTTAAAATTTTTATGGGGCCCACCATAACGTTTATTTTCCATCTAATCTGTTAATAACATCACAAAGACCTAGATGTAGAGTAAAAACAAATTTCATATTGATCCAAAGCTTTTGTGAATCGCAAAAGGATTTTAATAATGGAATATTCAGGACTTTTGATCAAACTATTATGTCCAATATGTGAAAAGAATTTGCCACGCAAGTCATTAGTTTTTTAATCTATTTTTTTATAAATAATAATATTTTAATTTTTTATTAACTACGTTAGCTTATTTATATTAAAGAGAATAATTTTATTTTTATTTAATAAAAAATAATTTCTTTATAATGTAAAACATTTCCAAACCAAATATAGGGGCAAATGTATCAAATTAACATATTTGTTACTTAATTTTCATACTTCAGCCATAATTACAAAACTAACTTTTTTCGATTCAATTTTCAGATCCAGGCTTCATATTTCATATTCAAAGCTTTAGACTTCTGATTTAACAATCGGTGCCTACACCACTTATTTATTTCTCCATGATATTTTAAGGTGTGGTCCTAAGCTGAGGCAGATCCAGACCTCAAGTGGGCCACACCACGAAATTCAACTGGACGGGAGGTCCACCCTTAAATGCTGCACATGCGATGTTTAGATAATAGAATATATGTATAGTACATTATATATATCATGCATACATTAAATATTAATATTATATTATATATATTATAATACAGGACGTGGATTGCGTCCTACCCCCGCCCGGGCAGTAATCGGTCCGGGCAGGGCTATTTAGGGCCAGCACGATGTAATTGTTTTATCAATGCCATTCATTGCTTTTATCAGATCATTTAAAGGTACGATTCCAAAAATTAATCAGGTACACAGTTCCAGTGGACCACACCAAAAGAAGCTGCAGTGATAATAACACCCACTGTTGAAACTTTTCTAAGGGCCACCGTGATGTTTTTTTACCATCCAACTTATTAATAAGGTCATGTCTACGTGGATGAAGTGAAAAAACAAATATAATCTTGATCCGAAACTTCTCCAGCTCTCAGGAAGTTTTTAATAGTGGACATTCAATACCCACTTTGTGGTCCACTTAACTATAATTTTCTCGTTTTTGGCTCATATATTAAAATGATCTGAGAAAAACGATGAACGGTGTGGATAAAACAATTACATCACTGTGGGCCCACAGAGCCCTGCTCGGACGGATTACTATCCGCGCCAGGGTAGGACGCGGATTGCGTCCTATAATATAATATAACATTTATACACGGATAAGGAAGAGAGAGAGAGCGTCCTCTCTGTACTCTGTACTCTGGATGTCAATATCCACGGAGGGACGACAGTCATTTAAAAAAAAAAAAAGGGCTGTGGGACCGGTGTGGCCCCAATATGATATGTACGTTATATCCATTCCGTTCATTCGTTTTTTAAGTTCATTTTAAGCCATGGGTCCAATTTTGAGTAAGATTAAGATCTCAGGCAAACATACCACTGAAAATAACGTTTTCCACCATTGAAACCATCCAGGCTCTTTCTCAGTTTAAATTTCATCAAAATTTATTGCTTATAAGTCTTTTTGGGTTCTCCTTGTGCTTTCCAACACAATGAACGGACCGGATTGTCAAAATCATGCCCCACTCAGCCAGAAAATAAAAATTTTAAAAACAAATGAAAAGGAAATGGATATGTTGACGCGAAAATGAGAAATTTCCAACCCATTTACGGGCCATTCTCAAAAATAAGCTCACTTATTTTAAGCTGCCACGAATAAGCCCTAGCTGTACGGCCTCATTTCTCAGGCCAAAACTGCCCTTACTTTTTTAGCTTTTTGACTGCTGAAAGCTGGGGCTACCCGTGGCTATCAATTATAACCGTTGCCATAACCTGCCGATTGCAAGACAGTGGACAAGGAGTCGGGGGTCGACCGGGTCAGTGGGACAGTGACTCAAGGACGACCAGGTCAATGGGACATCATGGTCGGCTTGGTTTCCAAGATTTAGAGGTCATGATTGTTATGGAAATATGCGAGGATTCTTCTAGCATAATAAGCCATTTGCTCCTTTAGAGATTCTTTGTTTTGTTGGTTGTTTGAGCAAGCAACAAAAAAGAATCAATTAAAAATAAAAAAGGAATTGAGCTTCCAATATACAACGATGGGTGATTAGAGCCCTTTTTCTCATGAATCTATAGATACAATATTTATCTCCTTATTGGCTAGGTAAAACAAAACATTTGACCTGATTCTTCTTGAGATTCTTTTTTCTTTCAACATTTCTAAGTTGTGAAATATCAAATCTGATGTTGATAACATTGAAATATCAAGGATATGAATGTGGAACATCCCGAGTGGGTTGATAACATTGTTATAAAAAATTAAAATTAAAATCACCAAACCCATTATTGTGGTTCTTGTAATGAGAATGATCACCTTCCATCATGTTAATAAAACACTTGTTAAGTGACAGCCATATTTTCAAAATGACAGTGACTCAGTGGGACAGTGACTTGGTTGTTGCTTAGGAAGATGAACTTAATGATTTTTTTATTTTTTATTTTTAATTATTCCCTGTAGTGAAGAATACACAAAAGAGACATTCGCATGGAGAAGACAAACAAGGGACATGTTCCGAAGAGACTCATTAAGTCCAAGGACCACGTGCCTTGGTAGGAGTCAAAGGGTTTTTGACAATGTTTGTGATTCATCGTATGTGTAGGAATGTCACTATAGCACATGCAATGACAAGGACATAAGAGATTTTACACATAAGGTGCTCCAAATTCTCCAATATATTGTTTTAGTATTGTGGAATGCTTGCTTGACTTTGCTTTTGTTTTGGCATTATGTTTATAGCTTAGTTTAGAAACACTTGATGTTCTAGAATAAAAGGGAAACATATATAATTGATAAATGTCCCTTGAGCTCTTGTTCCTTTCTTTATGCAAGAGAAATACTTAATAGTGTGTTTAATTGGACGTAATCTTCCAATACGGTGAGAGGCTAGAATACTAGAAAGTAAATTCATCTATTCAGATACTTTGTTTCTTTGATTGGCATTATGATATTGTAATATGATTGACATATCATCATTGACTGTAAAATGCATGGAAATGACCGTGAAGTGAAGGGAATTGACCGTGAAATGCATGGAAATGACCGTGAAGTGAAGTGGAATCGCCAGAATTGACCGTGAAATGCATGTAATTGACCATGAAGTGAAGGGAATTGACCGTGAAGTGCATGGAAATGACCGTGAAATGAATGTAAATGACCGTGAAGTGAAGCGGAATCGCCGGAATTGACTGTGAAATGCATGGAATGCGCTACATGCACACTGGTAATGAGAATCTAACCAAATATAGGTTAAGTGTGCCTATCTAGATTTCATAATGATCCAAAACTTCTGTGACCCCTAAAATGGTTTCAATTCCGGCCAATTCCCTTCATTTCACGGTCAATTCCATGCATTTTACGGTCAATTCCGGCGATTCCCCTTCACTTCACGGTCAATTCAATTCATTTCACGGTCAATTCTCTTCACTTCACGGTCAATTCAATTCATTTCACGGTTAATTCCCTTCATTTCACGGTTAATTCTCTTCACTTCACGGTCAATTCAATCCATTTCACGGTCAATTTCCTTCACTTCACGGTTAATTCTGTGCATTTCACGGTCAATTCACTTCACTTCATGGTCAATTTCACGCATTTCAAGATCAATTCCGGCGATTCCCCTTCACTTCATGGTTAATTCCATGCATTTCACGGTCAATTCTCTTTACTTCATGGTCAATTCAATGCATTTCACGGTCAATTCCCTTCACTTCATGGTCAATTCCATGCATTTCACGATCAATTCCGTTCACTTCATGGTCATTTCCATTCATTTCATGGTCAATTCCCTTCACTTCATGATCAATTCCATGCATTTCATGGTCAATTCCCTTCACTTCACGGTCAATTCCATGCATTTTACGGTCAATTCCGGCAATTCCCCTTCACTTCATGGTCAATTCCATGCATTTCACGGTCAATTCCCTTCACTTCATGGTCATTTCCATGCATTTCACGGTCAATTCCCTTCACTACATGGTCATTTCCATGCATTTCACGGTCAATTCCCTTCACTACATGGTCATTTCCATGCATTTCACGATCAATTCCCTTCACTTCACGGTCAATTCCATGCATTCACAGTCAATTCTAACGATTCCCCTTCACTTCACGGTCGATTCCATGCATTTCACGGTCAATTTCCTTCACTTCACAATCATTTCCATGCATTTCACGGTCAATTGACCGCACTTCATGGTCATTTCCATGCATTTCATGGTCAATTTCGGTGATTCCGCTTCACTTCACGGTCATTTCCATGCATTTAACAGTTGCAACCGTGAAATGCATGGAAATGACCGTGAAGTGAAGGGAATCACTTGATCGTGAAATGCATGAAAATGACTGTGAAGTGAAGCAGAATCGCCAGAATTGACCGTGAAATGCATGGAAATGACCGTGAAGTGAAGGGAATTGACTGCGAAATGCATGGAAATGACCGTGAAGTGAAATGGAATCGGCGGAATTGACCGTGAAGTGAAATGGAATCAGTGGAATTGACCGTGAAATGCATGGAAATGACCGTGAAGTAAAGGGAATTGACTGTGAAATCATAGAAATGACCGTGAAGTGAAGGGAATTGACCATGAAATGTATGGAAATTACCGTGAAGTGAAGCGAAATTGACCGTGAAATGCATGGAAATGACCGTGAAGTGAAGGGAATTGACCGTGAAATGCATGGAAATGACCGTGAAGTGAGAAGAATTGACCATGAAGTGCATGGAATTGACCGTGAAGTGAAGGGAATTGATTGTGAAATGCGTGAAAATGATCGTGAAGTGAAGGGAATTGACCGTGGAATGCATGGAATTGACCGTGAAGTGAAGGGAATTGACCGTGAAATGCATTGAATTGACTGTGAAGTAAAGAGAATTGACTGTGAAATGCATGGAATTGACATGAAGTGAAGGGGAATCACCAGAATTGACCGTGAAGTGAAGTGAATTGACCATGAAATGCACAGGATTGATCGTGAAGTGAAGGGAATTGACCGTGAAATAAATTGAATTGACCGTGAAGTGAAGGGGAATCAAGGGAATTGACCTTGAAATGAATGGAAATAACTGTGAAGTGAAGGGAATTGACTGTGAAATGCATGGAATTGACCATGAAGGGGAATCCCCGGAATTGACAGTGAAATGCATGGAATTGTCCGTCATGTGAAGCGAATTGACCGTGAAATGCATGGAATTGACCGTGAAGTGAAGGGAATTGACCGTGAAATGAATTAAATTGACTTGAAGTGAAGGTGAATCGTCAGAATTGACCGTGAAATGTATGGAATTGACTGTGAAGTGAAGGGAATTGACTGCGAAATGTATGGAATTGACAGTGAAGTGAAGGGAATTGACCGTAAAATGCATGGAATTGACCATGAAGTGAAGGGAATTGACCGTGAAATGAATTAAGTTGACCGCAAAGTGAATGAAATTGACCGCGAAGTGAATGAAATGGATTTTTGACCATCGACCTGATGAAATCTTGGAAAATAGCCAGGTTGGTTGGCTAAAGTAGCTTCTCCAACCCTAAAATCATATGTGGTATGTCAAGTCATTAATTTTGATTTAGAAGATATTCTTGTTAAATGAATAAAGAAATAAATGAAAAAAAGAGAGAATTTTTTTTTATATGCTTATGTATACATATTTATATAAATATGTATTAGAGAAAAATGTAGGTAGAATAAAGTTATCCATGTAAAAAAGAAAAGTAGTGAATAGCACTATAGTTATGTCTACGGTTATAATCCGTAGCCATAGGTAACCCCAGCTCTAACCCGGTCAACCAGGTTAGGACTCGCTGGCTTTTTTTTTTCCAGTTGTAATCCCCACCTCTTTTTGTGGGTCTCATTATGAGGTATGTGTTATATCTAAATCGTCCATCTATTTGGCAAACTCGTATTAAGGCTTGAGACGAAAAATAAGACAGATTTAGCTATCAAGTGGACCACACTGTAAAAGGAAGTAGAGGATTGAACGTCTACCATTGAAACCCTTTTAGGGGTCACAGAAGTTTTGGATCATTATGAAATTTGTTTTTCCTCTTCATCTAGGTCTTTGTGACCTTATGAATAGATTAGATGGAAAATAAATGTTATGGTGGGCCCTATAAAATTTTTAACGGTGAAAATCAATTTTTCGCTTGTAACACCCTGAAAATTGGGGGTCGTGCATACACTTGACTCCCAAGTTCCCGGGTATCACTTATAACCAATTTTATTATTTTGGGGTTTCATCAGGTTTAATGAGCAGTATGAAATTACTTGAAACATGATCACAATCACAACTAGTCTACTGAAATGGAAATGGCAAAATGTATACAAGTCCAAAAGATATAACAATGGGTCGCACAAGGCGTTGCCTAACAAAATACAAAAATGATATGTCCAAAAGAATGATGTGCCAAATCCCCTACTCAGCGACCCAAGTTCGCCAGCGAAATCTACGGCGAACCGCCCATCAACTGGAAATAGGACAGCTCGTCCTCCTCATCCAAGCTCGCACCGCAAGGCTCCTCATACTCAGTGTCACCTACAACTGCTGAAGAGTCTGGTTGGTGTTTTAAAACACCGTCTCAGAGTGGGAGTGAGTGATCAACTCAGTGGGTGCTTTTAGTCTTAAGTTACAACAAACATCAATTATATTATGAATTTAATGAAAGACATACATTCACAGATATCTACTAGTCTTGTTAATGCATATGCATGTATTATGATATGATACATGCCCTCACAACAACACTCCCTCGAGCGACTTTTTCTAACGATCGCGTATGACTAACACTTCCTCATTCGACCTCAACTACTGAGTCACTAACTTAACTAGTGCGATGCGATCGTGATAGTGTTAGCCGAGTTCTTAATTAATTCCATTCATCTAGCAGATGAGGAAACTAGTACACCCATGTATCAATGCCCTCAACAAGCTGTGAGGCCAGGACCCCCCGATCCTTGATCCAATCGAGTTCCCCATCCCCAATTTCAAGCACATGGGGAATGCTAAGAAGAGGGATCGCTCGCGGTCACTACGGGGAGGCTTGTCACCCTAGCGTAGGCCAATAGCTCGGACACAGTGTCTCATTCCACCATACCTGGATCTCGAGTCAATGGATCGGTTTCAAATGGTTATCAATGGGCTTCAATCCGTTTCCTAGCCAGAAACGGTTATAACCGACTTTTTCAAAAATTCAGGCAGCAAGACTTCAATCCCATGGGATTGCATGCTTGGCCAAACACGTCAAGGGTTGCAATCCCAAGTTTCGTCCGCCCGTCCAAACATGCCACTATCTGGCCCGTCCAAACATGCCACTATCTGGACCACTGGATATAGCAATCCCATCGGATTGCATGTAATCCACTGACACAGCCATTATGACCTTGAAAATGCTGCCATCCACCCTAATACAATCCAATCTCATGTAATTCGCCCGTCCAAACACGCCCAAAAGGAATGCACAAATATCAGCTTCATCTCGGAAACGGATTGGCTATCCCCCTACCACCAGCCAATGGCTGATGGTCAGTGCTCTATGGGCCCCACCATGATGTATGTGTTTCATCTATGCCATCCATCTATTTTTTTAGATCATTTTATGGTACGAGACCAAAAATGAGGTATATCCTAATCTCAAGTGGACCATATTATAGGAAACAGTGTTGAATGAACGTCAACCATTAAATTTTTTTTGGGGCCATAAAAGTTTTGGATCAAGGTGATCTTTGTTTTTTCCCTTCCTCTATGTATGTATCACCTAATCAACAGATTGGATTTCAAACAAAGAGTACAATGGGCCTTAGGAGGATTTTAATGGTGGATATCCAATCACTATTTTTCCTGTGGTGTGGTCCACTTGAGATTTATATCCCTCTCATTTTTGGTAGTAAGCCCTAAAATGATCTGTAAAAATGGATGAACGGAATGGATGAAACACATACATCATGGTGGGGCCCATGGAGCACGGACCACCAGCCACCGGGCTGGTGGCAGGGGGAGTAGTCAATCTGTTCCCCTTGATCTCATACTCCTGTGAGCCTCCCTTTACATCAGTAGCAATTAAATAGCTACATTGAATATTCTTAGAGCCTGTGGTGTGGTTTGACATCTTTCCTGTTCAGTAGGTGACAACTACTTGTGTGAGTGGAAATCATATATATTAGCTTGTTTCAACTGGTAGATGTGTTTTTATCTACACTTGTTAACCGTAGAAACCACTTAACATGTGAAATATCCACACCGTCCATCAATTTTTCTTTATCATTATAAGACTGGAAAAAAATGGAATAGAACCAAATCTCTGATGGACCACATCGCAGGAAACAGTGGAGACAATAATATCCACCATTGAAACTTTCCAGGGACTCTACATGATGATGGATTGTTATCCAACCTGGTTACAAGGTCATCCAGGTCTGGACGTGGCTAACAAATCTAGGGCAGATCTAAGGCTCCAGCGGACCAGACTCTAAGAAACAGCAGTGGATGGATATCCACTGTTGGAAGCTTCCGGGGCCACCGTGTAATTTGCTTTGTAGCCAAACCTGTTGAGAAGGTCTGAGATACTTGTATAAAAGGAAATCACAAAATGTTTTCTTGCTTCAAAACATGGTCCAATGGAGTTTACCATGACGTATATATTTTTATTTAAATCGTGCATTGTTTGATCAGCTTGTGAAATGGGTTCACTATTGGTGAGCTGAGTGGGTTTTTGTATACCATTAACAAGGCGAATAAGGAGGTTTCTTGTACTCGCTTGGTCTTGCGCGCGATGGGCGGCGACCAGTGTTGGAAGTTAAAAAGGCCAAGCTATATGTCCTAGAGGGGGGGGGGGGGGGGTGAATAGGACAATGCCAAATAAAACTTATAACAGCGGAAATAAAAAGAAAATGATAGCCAAAGTAAATCACAAAGCAGTAAATTAAAATAACCTCAAAATTTAGATCTTGAGAGGTTGATACAAACGTTGTTCTAAGGACAACCTTACACCAAAAACCAGAGTTTATGGTAGGACAACCTTATTTCTAGAAAGATCTTTGTATCAAATCTCAAATCGAAGAGGAATACAGAATTAAATATAAACTGAATAAATTGTAATTAAAAATGTATTATTCTAGGGACAACCATACACTATAAAAATGGCAGGGCAACCTTGCTGGAACAACTTTCAAATGAAATTGAAAATCAAGCTGATAAAGGAATAGCAGAAAATAAATTCTAAACTATTACAACATTCTCACAAAGCTTGAATTAAATAATTACAACATTCACCACCATACATACATCCCACAAAAATTAATTAAAGATTAGAAGAATAAATCAATCAACCACAACACAAGGGTTTATAGTGGTTCGCCTGTGTGTTCACCAACTGTTATACAACAGCCACACAAAATGCTACTCCACTCCTAATATCCTCACACAGGGGATATTAGCGTTCACTAAAAATAGGTTTTCCCAGGTTCACCCAAAACCTTTACAATTGTGTCTTTGTATGTGGGCTTACACAATTAAAAACCCCACTTCGAGTTTTCCTGGCTCTCCTCGAAAACCAATACAACAAGATTTTTCTCGAAATCTTGAAAGAAACCAAAATAGAAAGGGATTTACAATTAAATGTAAAATACCCGATTATCTCCTTCGTTGTAGCAGGTAGAACCAAATCAAAGTAGATGATTGAATGTCCAAGTTCAATGTCCAGTACTCGATTACAATGGTTCTAATTCTAATAGATTTTAAATTAAACCAAATAGGGCTTGCCTTAATTGATTTTGATTCCAATGAAAGGGAATAATAATTTCTCTTATCAAATCAGATTGGAATAGCAGAAACAAAATCAATTAAATAAAGCTAAGGAAAGAGAATATTAAATAAGCACACTTAGCTTAGATGGAGCACAGAATTATCTCTCAGAAGTTCGACGAAGATTGGCTTGAATGAATTAATTAAATCGATAATTTCTTCTGAGATTCGTGCACTATTTATAGGTGAGCAGATCGTGTCTTCGACTGGTCTAGGGAGCTCTTCGACTAGTCGAAGCAACAACAGATATTTGAAAAATCTGGCGGGATATGCTCTGACCGTTCTACGACTGGTCGAAGCTCTCCTACGACTGGTCGTAGGTCTCCTTCGACTGGTCGTAGGTCCTAAAAAGTTTCACTGGAATTCGAGTCGAAGATTTTCGACTGGTCGTAGATGCAGTCGACACTGTTCCTACGACTGGTCGAACAGATTCCAGGACTAGTCGAAGCCTAACAGATTTCATCCGGAATTTGTAACAAACTCACAACTGATCGAGGAATTTCTTAGACTGGTCGAAGCAACTCTAGGACTAGTCGAAGAAGGCATAGGACTAGTCGAAGAACAGGCCAAACACATGTAAAATAAACATTCGGTTTATGTATCCGAAATGACCTACTTCTAAGGTCAACCTATGGTCAATCAAACCTCAATCATGAAGTATGGACATTGAAACATTAGGAACAAGTGACCTTAAAGAATGAGTCTTGAAGTCTTGATGTAGATCAATCTTGAAATAGTGATGTAGCTCAATCTTGAAAGAGTCTTGAGTTCTTTACCAACTGCCTTGTACTCTTCAGCTTGAGTCTTGTCTTGTGAGCTTAGCTTGTTCATGAATGTTGATCCTTGAGAGAGCTTCACTTATGCAAGTTATATATAACATAATAGTGATTTTGGCACCACAAATTTGACAACAGACAGGGATATAAACTCTAGCACTTACAATCTCCCCCTTTGTCAAATTAGTGACAAAACACATAACCAAGATAAACAAAAGTAAAACAACTGGTTAATACATGCAAATCAACATTCAACCAGTTTCAACCAGTTTCAACATTCAACTAGTTTCAACATTTAACCATTTTCATTCAACAACATCAAACATATACTCAAGATCAAACATATACTCCCCTTGACTCCCCCTGAGTAACATAACCAATGCTACTCCTCTCATAATCACATTAAGAACAAACCATTCTCCCCCTTTTTGTCACAATATGACAAAGGAGAACTAAATAAAGGAATTCATGAGAGTAAACATGAGGAGGTAAGCATAAAACATGAGTATAGCAAAAGAGTGATAGCATCACATAGAATAAATATTCAGCATAAAACATAAATAGAATCCAACTCTAAATCAGCCAAGTGCTAAGTTATAAAGTTATTACAGACCAGAAGACTCATTAAAACTAGTCAGAACTAGAACTTGATGACGGAGCAGGAATAGAGGGATCAAGTTGGTGCATGCCTTTGTTCAAGCGCCTAAGATATTTGCGCATGTACTTGAATTGCAAATCATGATCAATAGACATATTTTCCAACTTTACATTTATATTCTCAACTTTACCCTCTAATGCACTCAGACGTGCATCAACATCAGATGGTACAAAATCTGGATCATTTGCTGAGTCAGAATCCAGTTCCTCAAAAATGTCATCCATATTAATGTCATCACCAGCTTCTTCATGACCACCACCACCACCACCACCTTGTTCAGGAAGCAGATCCAACTTCATCTTATTGATATTTGTATTGTTGAAGATCAGATAATGGATAGGTGCCTCATCAACTGGCATATCGACTAACATATGTGTAGTCAAAACAGTCATTAAATAGGCAAAAGGAATGTCACTATGACCAGGATGGAGTTGAAACTGAATAATGAAATGACAGATTAAGGATGGCAAACAAATCTGAGTACCATTGGAAATAACATGGATACCACGAACCATAAATGAAGTCAAGTCAGATTTATTACCCAAACGAGGATACAGATTAGACACAAAGATTCTGTGGAGAATTCTGTATTTGGATAACAAATACCTTGCGGGGAGCGCATTCCCTTTTTGAGTCCATTGAACATCAATGTTGCACAAGTCTCTAGTGAGCATGCATTTTTCAGACATTGAGGGTTTATCAGTTAAGTTATGAATTGGAATACCCTCATCATTCACAGGAATTTCCATAAGGGCTGAAATTAGATGACGATCAACGTCAAAAGGCCCTTCTCTAGTGGATATTTGGAAAGTTAAATTATCCTGTGAAAATGCACTAATACATGTAAACATGGATTGGGCAATGGACCGGTATGCAGGCCCACCCCAATGCAATAAGTTAATCCAACCTACAGCTTCAAGCAAAGGAAGGATGTCAAAAGGTGCAATATGATTAACATCAACAGGATGTTCAACAATAACATTACGTGATCTAATGTCCCTAACATATGATGGATCATCATTGGGAACAAGAAGATGACGTTTAGAGATAGCGGTCGATCTGGAGGAAGAAGAAGGACCACGTGAAGTAGTTTTTCTACCTCTAGAAGCCATTTGCAACAAGGATTTCAAGAAATTAAGAAGTTGCAAAGGATTGAGAAGTGGGTTCTATCAAAACAGATTTTTCAAAATCCAAACCCCAAATTTCAATGATTTTCAAAATAGAAAGCTTCAAGAGCGAAAAGGAAACAATCTAGACACAAATCTGCAAGAAAGATAGGATTTGGAACACTAACCTTGAAGAACTTGAAAGATGGGTTCGACAAGTCGAAGTTCGGCTCCAAGGAGAAGAAAGAAGAAATGAGGAAGAAAGTGAAAAATCCCCAATTTGAAGTGAAACCCGTGTTCCACGACTGGTCGTGGGTATCTACGACCGGTCGTAGGACGACTGGTCGTGTATACGCACGACTGGTCGAATAAACCCCAAAAATTCAAATTACTTGCAATTTAAACAAAAATTGGAATTCAATCTAGAAAATATATACGCTTTGATACCACTTGAAAAGGCCAAGCTATATGTCCTAGAAGGGGGGGGGGGGGGGGGTGAATAGGACAATGCCAAATAAAACTTATAACAGCGAAAATAAAAAGAAAATGATAGCCAAAGTAAATCACAAAGCAGTAAATTAAAATAACCTCAAAATTCAGATCTTGAGAGGTTGATACAAACGTTGTTCTAAGGACAACCTTACACCAAAAACCAGAGTTTATGGTAGGACAACCTTATTTCTAGAAAGATCTTTGTATCAAATCTCAAATCGAAGAGGAATACAGAATTAAATACAAACTGAATAAATTGTAATTAAAAATGTATTGTTCTAGGGACAGCCATACACCATAAAAATGGCAGGGCAACCTTGCTGGAACAACTTTCAAATGAAATTGAAAATCAAGGAATAGCAGAAAGTAGCAGAAAATAAATTCTAAACTATTACAACATTCTCACAAAGCTTGAATTAAATAATTACAACATTCACCACCATACATACATCCCACAAAAATTAATTAAAGATTAGAAGAATAAATCAATCAATCATAACACAAGGGTTTATAGTGGTTCGCCTGTGTGTTCACCAACTGTTATACAACAGCCACACAAAATGCTACTCCACTCCTAATATCCTCACACAGGGGATATTAGCGTTCACTAAAAATAGGTTTTCCCAGGTTCACCCAAAACCTTTACAATTGTGTCTTTGTATGTGGGCTTACACAATTAAAAAAACCCCACTTCTGAGTTTTCCTGGCTCTCCTCAGAAAACCAATACAACAAGATTTTTCTGCGAAATCTTGAAAGAAACCAAAATAGAAAGGGATTTACAATTAAATGTAAAATACCTGATTATCTCCTTCGTTGTAGCAGCCCGGTAGAACCAAATCAAAGTAGATGATTGAATGTCCAAGTTCAATGTCCAGTACTCGATTACAATGGTTCTAATTCTAATAGATTTTAAATTAAACCAAATAGGGCTTGCCTTAATTGATTTTGATTCCAATGAAAGGGAATAATAATTCCTCTTATCAAATCAGATTGGAATAGCAGAAACAAAATCAATTAAATAAAGCTAAGGAAAGAGAATATTAAATAAGCACACTTAGCTTAGATGGAGCACAGAATTATCTCTCAGAAGTTCGACGAAGATTGGCTTGAATGAATTAATTAAATCGATAATTTCTTCTGAGATTCGTGCACTATTTATAGGTGAGCAGATCGTGTCTTCGACTGGTCTAGGGAGTTCTTCGACTAGTCGAAGCAACAACAGATATTTGAAAAATCTGGCGGGATATGCTCTGACCGTTCTACGATTGGTCGAAGCTCTCCTACGACTGGTTGTAGGTCTCATTCGACTGGTCGTAGGTCCTAAAAAGCTTCGCTGGAATTCGAGTCGAAGATTTTCGACTGGTCATAGATGCAGTCGATACTGTTCCTACGACTGGTCGAACAGATTCCAGGACTAGTCGAAACCTAACAGATTTCATCCGGAATTTGTAACAAACTCCCGACTGATCGAGGAATTTCTTAGACTGGTCGAAGCAACTCTAGGGCTAGTCGAAGAAAGCCTAGGACTAGTCGAAGAACAGGCCAAATACATGTAAAATAAACATTCGGTTTATGTATCCGAAATGACCTACTTCTAAGGTCAACCTATGGTCAATCAAACCTCAATCATGAAGTATGGACATTGAAACATTAGGAACAAGTGACCTTAAAGAATGAGTCTTGAAGTCTTGATGTAGATCAATCTTGAAATAGTGATGTAGCTCAATCTTGAAAGAGTCTTGAGTTCTTTACCAACTGCCTTGTACTCTTCAGCTTGAGTCTTGTCTTGTGAGCTTAGCTTGTTCATGAATGTTGATCCTTGAGAGAGCTTCACTTATGCAAGTTATATATAACATAACAGTGATTTTGGCACCACAAATTTGACAACAGACAGGGATATAAACTCTAGCACTTGCAGAAGTGTACTAGACCCCAGTGATGATCTAATCATGAACTTTTATGAGATATTGATTAGACATCAGGATTAGTGTGTGACATATGGTAATCATACATTCATGTAGCACTCAATCAAGATTGTAGATGTGTAAATATAATTTTGTATTATACAATTATGGGCCCGATCCCCACTAGGTATGAGACTATTCAGGATCATGAGTCTATCATCCTGGAATTACATTACATGTTTGCTATAGGACTAACATGTGTTGTAACCCTAGGTGCAAGCCCCTATTGGCATACGATACTATGCACTACGACTTGTTCATTCATCATGCGTTTTTGTATTGCATTATTGTATATGACATTTGGCTCGATAGGCCTTTTACTTTGTATAACCTTCGTATGGTCGATAGGATTCATGGACTTGATAGCATAGCTCTATATCATTTCTGCATATTCTGATATTGTTATACTTGTCATATCTATTGTGCACATATGCACGTATTCTCTAATCTTCGTAGTAAGCTTAACACGTTGTCTATGTGCAGATTATGCTAGATAGTAGCAATAGTGAGGCAGGACATGCATAACCTTTTAGAGTTTTTATATATGTATTGTATTTTCCTTCCAGTACTGATCAAATCCTTTTATAGTGGATGTATGTAATGATGTTTTGGCTTATGGTACATTTATAGTTATGTTTCCTTTTTTAAAAATTACCTCAAAAATCCTCCTTGTGGAATTCTGATTTCAGAACTTGGCGCAAGCTAGGAATCGAAATCGAGGTATCACGGACGTTGTCAATATTAGATTCGGTGTATGACTAATGGGCACTGGAAACCGAATTTGGGACATGACAATATATCTTGATAAATGCATGTGATGGAATTTACATAGTTATTTTTCGATTAGAATAGGTTAGAATTCGGTTATAGTGAGTTATCTATTTGAAGAAGATGAATTGAAGTGTAGAGTTTGTCAAGTGGAGATTCCTAGATCCTTAGTATTTTTAAATTATTGTTCAAACCCCTTTTTAAATTTGCTGGATTAAAAAACTAAACAACCCATTTAGTTCTAATTGTGTTCTTAACCATGTATATCCCTATGGAACGATCTTAGTCTCACCGAATTATTATTATATCGCAGTCTTACACTTGGGATTCGTAAACACAGGGTTCAAGCCAAGTCCAACCCATTTTCTTGAGCCTAACTCACTATCCATTTAACTTGGTGCAAATCTACCTCAAAAGCTGGTCAAAGTATGTAACGCCCTGAAATTCGGGGGTTGAGTGAATGAACTTGGCCCATGGTCAGTGAGCTTAAGTCCTACCCTCTGATGATCCAGGACGTATGTGCACGGGTTGGGCGGCTCGGCCCTAGCAAGGCGGTAATCATATTCATATGGATGGCCTAGGTTTAGAAAATGAGGTTGAGTGAATGAACTTGTTTGATAGTAGGTTTGCACAGGATGGTTAAGAGTAAGATGTATTACGCAATAGTGGACCTAAAAGTTATTTTGTTATATTTTTTAAAAGCATTTTTCAGAATAAGTTAATCTTCAACATTTTTATTATAAGTGGGGTGTTACATTCATGGTCAGACTACTTGTTTTTTACCATGTGCAATGAAAAGGTGAGGAATGAGATTGCCAAAAGCAGTGCCCTCTGCTAATTAAAAGAGGGAGTCAGTTAGGTGGTACCCTTGTCGTAGTGCCCACCTTAATGAGTTTGTTGCATATCCATGTTGGCTATCCATTTTTCCAACTCACTTTATAATGTGTTCCCAAAGGTTAAGGAGATCCAAATCTCAGGTGGAGCACACCACAATAAACAATGGTGATTGAATGCCCACCATTAAAAACTTCCTAGGGCCCACTATGATGTAGGGAAGGGTGTGATGAGGAAGATCACCATCTACCTCAAGTGTGCATAACATTGAATACACAAGGAAAAAAGGAAATTTGGAATTTTTATTAATCAATCATGCTCAGACTTTTTTATTACAATACTTATAAAGTAAAAGCAAAATCTTAATTATGAGTCCTAATTCGACTAAACTAAAATTTACCTGAAATAGTAAAATTTATTAAAAATAAAAAATCCTAATTTAATTATGCCGTATGATTCCTAGCACATTAAAAGCAAATCCTAAGAAGATCGCATATACTAAAACTCTAAGATGAAAGAGATACAATCAAGTGAAAACTTATTAAAAATAGTAAGTTTTTCCTAAAACTGTGATTTTAGATGGGAAGGAAGTGTTTTCTCATGAAATGGAGCAATGCGACCCGCTTACATGAGTTGGTTGGCCCTAGATGGCCTGTTCCAATCAAAATTCATAGGTCGCATGCGCTGTAACATTACCCGAATTGAAAGTTATGGCCGATTTACAGTTTGTACCTCGAACGATAACTGTTCCCCAATGTAGAATGAATTTCTTTGATCCAGACACACCTGGGGCTTGGTAATGTCATGCCTTATGTATTGGGCCTGGATCTAATGGACTATGCCTACTTATGTTCAGGCTTCTTTCAATTTGTATGTGCTACGAATAGGTCTGCGGCCTGCTCTCCATCACATAGTAATGCCCAACGTAATGTTTCTTTTTCTATGAAACTGGATGATTAGGTCAAACAAACCTGGATGAAGGGTAAACATAAAGATCAACTTGATCCAAAACTTTCGTGGCCCCATAAAAAGCTTTTAATGGTCATTCCCCGTTACCCCTAGTGGTGTATTCCACCTGAGATTTGGATCTTCTTAAGTTCTGGGATCACGTCCAAAAATTATATGGGAAAATGGATGAATAGTGTGGATATACAAAAAGCTTCATTAAGGTGGACTCCAAATGGTTAGGGTAACACCTTAGAGGTAGGTGTTACCCAAGGAACACCTAATCCACTCCCATGAAATCATACCTTAAAATGTTTCTTCATGCTAAAAGGTTTAAATTTAAAAAGAAAATGGAATGAACCAAGTGAAAAGGTGATTCATGGAAAAAAAAAAAAAACTTCTCTTAAGATGGAGATAAGTTATCATTAGGGATGTCAATGGGCCGGGCTCTTGCTTGCCAAAATTAAAATTTTGAATAGGCCTAGACCGAAACAGTTCAAAATCCTGGCCTGTTGACAACCTTATTTATCATTATCATCTAAGCCTTATCCCAAATAACTGAGAATCGACATAGAAATCCTGTTCCACCGTGTCAAGATCCATGATGAGTGATCAAGTCAATGACTGATATGTGTCTGTATGTGGTAACCACGTCACTAGTTGCACCCTAGCCATGGCTTTATGAATTCCATGCAACTTGGTGGATCTGGTCCCCACAATTGGGCCAAGTTCACCCATGTATTGGCCAGACTTGACTCCACACCCTGTTGGCACTTGTTTTGTTTTCTGTCACTTGCGACTTGTGCAGGCGTGTAAGAATCGATATAACCGCTCAACTCAAGCCGATTAACTTTGAACCCAAGCACTAAAATAGGCAGATACATTAAACTTGACAGTATATAACTGAATCTGAGGAGATTAATCACCAACTCAGCTACTCACAAAATATCTATAATGATCAGGTGATAATCGGAGGGTAGGGTTTTTCTTCCAAAGATGGGTTGTGCCTTGCCTTTGACAAGAAAAGAGTTTTCAGTATACTAGTGCAATCAAACAAAATGAAAAACTTATAGTTGGTCACTGAGAACAACTGCAAGAATGCTTCTTCTAAAAGAACTTCTTGTATTGGGTAAGAATCAAGTCCGGCATATGAGCATAAAATTGGATTACAACTAAGAAATTAATACTACTGGACTATCACTACTTCTAAGATAGACTGAGTTAAGATAAATTGATAGATTTGATTTGTTTATTGGATTTGGTTGTCTTGCAATGTTCATTTTCCATTTGATTTATAAGCACTCTACATTTGCTTTTATTCTTTTCTTCAATGGTTATGATTGCTAAAGCATTGTCACGTTGGTCTTTTGGATCCTTCTGTCTTTTTAGATCATTCTGACCGTTCGTTTTTGCTCAACTGCCTTCTGTCCATTGGACCTTTCAACCGTGCCTTGTCATCTTTCCACTTGACCATTTTTCTGTCGATCGCTCTCCGCATCTTTCTACTTGACCGCTTTTTGAACGACCGTGATTTTGTCAACCATGCCTCATGTTCTCATGCAATGACATACATCCTTTCCCAATTGGATCTTCCAAAAATGGCCAGAAATAGGGTACAACACACCCAAAAAGTGTCCATCCAGTTGGATGGTCATTAACCATGGCCCTAGGTTGGCCAAGTCTATCTCTGCCCATGGCCTCAGGACTTGTTATATGTATGTATGTACACACACATGCATGTGTGTGTGTGTGTGTCTATACTATACTATATATATATATATATATATAAGGAAATGGAAATATGAGGTCGACCTCATGGGAACTTCCCATGAGGTCGAGCTGTGTGGGCCCCACCGTTATCCGTGGAAAACGTCAGCACCATGCATTTGATGGGTCACCTTTAGGTTATGCGGCATCCCAAAAATCAGCAATATACGGAACTCAGGTGGGCCATACCATTTAAAACCGGGCCATACCATTTAAAACCATGTGAAGACATGCCTGAAACTTATAAAAGTACTTGGTGGGGGCCACAAGAATTTGTGTGTGTGTGTGTAGGGAAAAGGTTCTATGCGGTCGAGCTCATGGGAACTTCCCATGAGGTTGAGCTGTGTGGGCCCACCGTGATGCGTGTCAAACATCTACCCCATCAGTCAAATGCACCATTCCATGGTGGGCCTAGGGCTTAAAAAAAAAGTCAATCTGTGACTTGTGTGGGCCACACCACATACAAAAGTTGAGAGGGGTTACCCTCTATTAAAACATTCATAATCATTTGTTGGGCCCAATGAGAACTGGTTCACAAATCTAGCCCATCTATCATGTGTGTCCCACTTGGATGAGGGGTCAGACCAAGTTTCAGACGTATCCAAATTTCAGGACGGCCCCACCAAGTGCTTTTATATGTTTTAGCCATGTCTTCACATGTTTTAGCTGGTATGGCCCACCCGAGTTCCATATACGGCTAATTTTTGAGATATCCCTTAATTTAAAGGGGAGTACCCATCAAATGCATGGTGTTGATGTTCAACAAACATCATCGTGGGGCCCACACAGCTCGACCTCATGGGAAGTTCCCATTAGCTCGAGAAACTTTTCACACACACACACACACACACATATGCTCACCTGCGCACCAGTTCTCACAAGAACTCGTGAGAACCTTTTGAGAAATCATTTCCCGTGATATGAGTGCAAAATCTGAACCGTCCATGTGCCATGAAACCCCTTTGGCCCAAGTTTTACCCTAATTTAAAACTTTGGTCGGCCACGAAAAAATGAAACAGTTTCCTCTCTTGATTTGCCTCTTTCTTTTACAATGGCCCACCAAAGTATTGGTTCAGGGTAAAAGTTTAGCTCTAGGGGTTTCATGGGGTGGTGCACCACGTGGATGGTTAAGATCTTGCACTATCACAAGAAATGAGTTCTTGAAAAGTTCTCATGAGTTCTCGTGAGAACTGGTGCACAGGTCTATCTTTGTTTTGGACAGACCAGGGGCGACTCAACATTTTTGGGGGCCTTAGGCAAGTCATAAAAATGAAGCTTTTTAGTTTTAAAAAAAAATTAATAAATTCAAAATTAAACCACAAATTTGCTTCTTGCATTTTTAGATGCAAAATTACTAATTAAATTTTTGTATTCAAGTTTCTCCAATAAATCAGTTTCAATAGATAAAATTGCTAAACCGTTTAATCTATCTTGAGACATAATTGTTCGTAAATAATTTTTTATAATCTTTAGTTTTGAAAAACTTCTTTCTGCAGATGCAACTGTAACAAGTATGGTAAGTAGTATTTTATATGTAAAAAACAATTTGGAAAGCAATCTAGTTCTTTTATTAGATTAAGTATTTCAATTGGAGTATTAATTTCAATTTTTGCAACTTCTTTTAAAATTTTAAATTTCGAAAATAAATCCAAATCATTAGAAAAATGAAGTTAGAATTTAATTTAGAAAAAATGACGTTAGAATTTAATTTTTTGAGACCTTAATTAGCAATAAAGTAGGTAGTTGAGGTCCTAGGTTTTAGGAGAAGAATTTATTAGGAATGATGCTATTATTTTGAAAAGAGACAATAGAGTTAGACTGTTATTATTGATAGTGCTAGTTTCTAGGATTTTTTATTTTATTTTTAATTTCAAATTTGTAAACTAATTTTTAGATGTTCCTATTTTGTAGGCCTTTCAATAAGTTTTATTTCAAAAATTTTAGGCTTTTTTTCTTCTTCTTAATTTTAATTTTGCTGTAATATAGGACCTTCATAATTAGGAAATTTTAATTTTGCTATAATATAGGGCCTTCATAATTAGCGGGCCTTAGGCGATTTCCTCACCTGCCTACCCCTTTGAGCCGCCCCTGGGGCAGACTTGCCTCTTCACCCAAAAACGAGTTTTTTCTTATCGTATGCCTCACATTTAAGCCAGCAACCTTGTCATGCCCGTCCAAACTTACTCTACCAAACTAAGCCCCTAGTGTACGGGCGACTTTTCATCAGACCAAAATACCCCCATTCCTTTCGGAAGCGGATTGGCTGGTGTGCGAAGACGAGCGCTGACGCTCCTCGAACTCTGAGTTGTACGAACGATTCAAAAGAGATCAAAGTTACATGGGCCCCACAGTTATATATTTATTATATCCACAATGTTCATCCATATTTCGAGATCATTTTAGAGAATTATAAAAAAAGAAAAAGAAAAGGAATCATATCCAAAGATCAACCGGACCACGCCACAAATAGCAGCGGGAAAATTGATTTTCGCTGTTAAAAATTTCATAGGGCCTACCATGACATTTATTTTCCATCTAATCTATTCATAAGGTCACAAAGACCTAGATGAAGAGGTAAATTTTTTTTCATATTGATTAAAACATCTGTGACCCCTAAAAGGGTTTCAATGGTAGATGTGCAATCCCCCACTGCCTTTTACAGTGTGGTCCACTTGATAGTTAGATTTGTCTTATTTTTCGTCTCAAGCCTTAATACGAGCTCGCCAAATAGATGGGTGGTTTGGATATAACATATTCCTCATGATGAGACCCACAAAAGTAGTGGGGATTGAACTAATAAAAATAAATAAATCCACACAGACTGCTGCGGCACTACCACCGTACCGGCTGTAGTCCATGCAGTTAGGGTTTTTTGTTTTTTCTACAATGAGAAATTTTTTCCTCCTACATTTTTCTTTAATACATATTTATGTAAATATGTATATATAAGCATATAAAAATATTTTTTTCCTTTTTATTCATTTCTTTCTTTATTCATTTAATAAGCATATCTCCTAAACTAGAATGAGTACTTGACGTACCATATATGATTTTGGGGTAGGAGAAACTACTTTAGCTAACCAACCTAGTTATTTTCCAATATTCCATCAGGTCGATGGTCAAAAATCCATTTCATTCACTTCGCGGTCAATTTCATTCACTTCGAGGTCAATTTTATTCACTTCGCAGTCAATTTCATTCACTTCGAGGTCAATTTTATTCACTTCGCCGTCAATTTCATTCACTTCATTCACTTCGCTGTCAATTTCAATCAGTTCGCGGTCAATTTCATTACCTTCGTGGTCAATTTCAATCAGTTCACAGTGAATTTCATTCACTTCGCGGTCAATTTCAATCAGTTTGAGGTGAATTTCATTCACTTCGCGGCCAATTTTGTTCACTTCACGGTGAATTCCGTTCACTTCGCGGTCAATTTCATTCACTTCATTCACTTCGTGATGAATTTCACTCGATTCACGGTGACAAGGGGAGCAAAGAGTGGACAATGGAAGGCTATTAGGCGAATCGATCTAGCTGCTAGTAAGCTTCTGAAGGATGCAAACAAGTGTCTGAACATTGGTAAAAAAATCTTCGGAAGCATGCCCGGGTTCGAAATTGGTGATGAGTTTTGCTAGAGGGCAGTGCTTTCCATCATTGGCCTTCATCGGCCTTATCAAGTTGGGATAGATTGCACAAAGGTAAGGGGAAGGATTCTGGCTACGAAATATCAACATTCCTCCTAGTTAATCATGTAACTCATTAAGGTCCATCAACATTCCTACGAAGTGACTGAAATTCATCGCGAAGTGATTAAACTTCATCACGAAGTGAATGAAATTCTAGGTGGATCACACCGCAGGAAACAATGATCAATGGTCATTAAAAACTTTTTACAGGCCACAAAAGTTTTAGGTCAAGCTAATAGTTGTGCTTTGCCTTCATCCATGTTTGTGTGACCCGATCAACATGTTGGATGGCTAATAAACTTCGTGGTCAATTCCATTCACTTTGTCGTGAATTTCCTTCACTTCGCGGTCAATTCCATTGACTTCATTCACTTCGCAGTAAATTTCATTCACTTCGCAGTGAATTTCCTTCAGTTCGCGGTCAATTCCATTCACTTCGCAGTCAATTTCCTTCACCGGTCAATTACATTCACTTCGCGGTGAATTTACTTCACTTTGCGGTCAATTCCCTTCAATTCGCAGTAATTTCCTTCACTTCGCAGTGAATTTCATTTAATTCATCTACTTTGCGGTGAATTTCCTTCACTTTGTGGTTAATTCCATTCACTTCGCGGTGAATTTCCTTCACTTCGCGGTGAATTTTCTTCACTTCACTGTTAATTCCATTCACTTCGCTGTCAATTCCATTCACTTCGCGGTCAATTTCCTTCACCGGTCAATTACATTCGCTTCGCGGTCAAATTCCTTCACTTCGCAGTGAATTTACTTCACTTCGCGGTAATTCCCTTCAATTCGCGAAAAATTTTCTTCGCTTCGCGGTGCATTTCCTTCACTTTGCAGCCAATTCCATTCACTTCGCGGTGAATTTTCTTTACTTCGTGGTCAATTCCATTCACTTCACGGCAAATTTCATTCACTTCGTGGTCAATTCCATTCACTTCGTGGTGAATTTCCTTCACTTCGCAATCAATTCCATTCACTTCACGGTCAATTTCATTCATTTCGCAGTCAATTTCCTTTACTTCGTGGTGAATTTCTTTTACTTCGCGGCCAATTCCATTCACTTTGTGGTGAATTTCTTTTACTTCGCGGTCAATTCCTTTCACTTTGTAGTCAATTTCAATGGCTACGGTTATAATCCATAGCCATAGGGAACCCTAGCTTTTAGAAATAACATTTCTGATAATGCAGGGGCATTTTGGTCTTGTAAATGTGCATCTATACAGCAGGGGAGTAGTCTTGGAAGGTAAGTTTGGAATGGTTTAATAAAGTATTAAAAGTGAGGAGTACAGTGGGAAAAACTCCCCGAAAAACTATTCGAGTTCGATGGTCATTCAACATGGCCTAGGTTGGTCAGGTCTATCTCTGCCCAAGGCCTCAGGGCTTGTTATTGTTCAGCAAGAATGACTCCTTGTATTGTTGGGTCAGTGATGTTTAGGGGCCATGGTTCATCCACTGACCGGAATCATTTACAACCTATTTTATGCTGTTGCCTAAAACACCTAAGCTTTGTGAGGCCTACCATGTTGTAAATCTACTCCGTCGACAGGGTGAGAACAATTATTTGAACCGTACATACAAAATATCATCTTGATAACAAACTTTCATAGTCCACACCAATTGGAAAATTTTAAA
This sequence comes from Magnolia sinica, assembly GCF_029962835.1. Taxonomy (NCBI): domain Eukaryota; kingdom Viridiplantae; phylum Streptophyta; class Magnoliopsida; order Magnoliales; family Magnoliaceae; genus Magnolia; species Magnolia sinica. The sequence continues at coordinate 27,362,664 of NC_080584.1, forward strand.
ACTGCATCTAAAACCTCTAGGTTCACACAGTGTGGCTCACCTGACATCTGGATGAGGTTGACTTTTTATAACTTCACTTCATCTTACTGAGTTACACCGGATTAGAGGCTTGGATAAAAGATTCCCACCGTGGTTGCCACACAAATAAACCTATGGTTGGCATCCCATATCCATTGTTCCTTGTAGTGTGACCCATCAGAGTTGTGGATCTTGTTCAAAATTTTCCAAACGTCCTAGAATCGACAATAGAACCTGATGGACAGAGTGGATTTTACCTATACAAAAACTTGGGTGTTTTAGTGGATTATGGTCCATCCAATAAATTGCCTATGATTTGGATGGTTTGTATCGATCTTGGTGTATGCAACTTATAGTTTGGATGACCACATCTTAGAAAATGACATTGCAGAGTCTCCATTGAGGCTGAAAGCTACAGAGACTACCTGTCATCTAGCCAACCCAACAAACAGATAGTGGGCACGGCCGGGAATGGGCAACTTACAAAGGATCACTCAGATAATAGTCCTCTTCGTAAAAGACGACAGAGAAGGCCATTTCTCCGCTCGAGAGTCGAGAGAGTGCTGTGAAAGTACAAAGGATATAATTCAACTTTCAAATAGGAAATAAGTTCTTCCTTAAATTTATAGAATGTTCGGATATAGAACCGCTTAAAAGGCAATCCTCTCCAACCCTCTCTATTTTTACTTTTATTTTTTAGATTTTTTTTTTCTCCTAGTAAGATTCTGACATCGGCTGTGTTAGGTGGGAGCGGATTAGGTGCTATACCCGGGTAACACTTAACCTTGCCGTGGGGCCCACCTTGATGATGTGTTCTCTATCCACGCTGTCCATCCGTTTTTACAGCCCAAGGGTCCTACAGTTTAGGCAGATCAAAATCTCCGGTGGACCACACCAGAGAAAACAGTGGTGATTGGGTGCCTCACCATTAAAAATTCTAAAGGGCCCATCATGTTTATTTTCCATCTAACCTCTTGAGTCTGTATAGTGTCAAGAATATGTAGATGAATGTAAAATAAAAAGATGAGCTTGATCAAAAATGTCTTATCCCATGACAAGCTTTCAATGATCATTCATTACTGCTTCTAGTGGTATGGTCCACCTGAGATTTGGATGTTCTTAAAGTTTTAGACCAAGTCCTAAAATGAGATGGAAAAAATATATGGATGGTGTGGATATAAAAAAGTATATCAAATTGGATCCACACGGCTAGAGCAACACCCATTAAAGTGTTATCACGGTAACAACTAATCCGCTTCCATATTAGGTATAGGGATATTAATTAAAATAACCCTTACTTATGAGGTAATAAAAATGCCCATATCAGATTTTTAATGCATATCATTTTTAGTCCCCGGGCACTTTTTGGTTTTTGGAAGGATGAAAATGCCCATTTGCCAACAAAATCTTTACATATGGTGTTAGCTTGTTGTGGAAGTTGATAGGGCCTTTTGAGAACGGCATGTGGGCCACACTATTTCAATGATTGGGACCACCCCTTGATCGATTTAATCCGTTGACTTTAATCGGATAGTTCTAAACTCACAGTAGGGTCATTTATATATATATATATATATAAAATTAGAGTTGTCTGTGGCCCACAATTGCATTAACGTTGTAATTTAATTCCTAATTATTTCGTCTAGTATGATCCATCCATGATGAGTTTTGCCCTCAAACTTGGGCAGATGACATGAAATTAAAATTCTTTTTATATGGACAGCTTGGATGTGAGATGGATTCAATAGGTGGGTCTCTTGCGTAGGAATTTCTTTTCGCATTTTCTTTTTCTTTTTTCTTTTTTCTTAGTTTTATTTTTTTTTTCATGATAAGGGATCATTTTGGCTGTTAGGACTGTTAATACCTCTATGGAACCCACTTAGAGAGCTTCTGGCATGCATCAGGCGTCATTCTATCCATTTTGGCGAGCTTCTGGCATGCATCAGGCGTCATTCTATCCATTTTGGCGAGCTTCTCTCTCTCTCTCTCTCTCTCTCTCTCTATATATATATATATATATATATATATATATATATATATATAAAGATTTCCTACTATACTCTCCGACGTATAAGCTATAATTGTCAAATGTAGGTTTAAGTTAGGATAATAGTGGCTTTTGTATGTTGTTTTTATTCTTTTTTTTTTATGGGTATCAATGGTGGGAGTTTGTGAAATAGAGGAGGGTGTGGTAGTTTCCTTTATAATTTATTTTTTTAAAAAAATAATTGTATGAATGGTGAGAATTTATGAAATGGATGAATTTTGTAATGGAAGAATGTTGTAATGAATGAGTTCTGAAATGGATGAGTGTGATGAATATTGAAATGGAAGAATGTTGTAGTGGATGAATGTTGTAATGGATGAATGTTGAGATGAAAGAATATTGTAATGAATGAATGTTATATAGTAGATTGCCAATATTCACTTTGGATCGCTAATAATCATTGTGGACCGCCGATATTTAGTGAAGATCACTGATATTAACTGTGGGTCGCTGATATTTATTGAGGATCACAGATATTAATTGTGGATCACCAATATTCACTATGGATCACCGATATTAACTGTGGGTCACCGATACATACTATGGATCGTCGATCTGACGAAAATGGGTATAACTTCATCGTTATACGTTCGATTTGGGTGATCTTATACTTCTTAGAAAGATACTTTGATGAACTTTTAAATTATTTTGAAATCATCTCATTCAAACACTATTTGATTGTCCAAAAGTGGTCCTAAAGTTTATCAAGGATTGTGGATCATCGATACGTAACGTAGATTGTTGATCTGGAAAAAATGGTCATAACTCTGTCATTATGATAGTTATGACCATTCATCTATTTTAACATTCTTTCACTACAACATTAACCCATTTCAACATTCATACATTACAACATTCTTCCATTTCAAAATTCATCCATTATAAAATTCATCCCTTTCCCAAACTCTCAATATTCATACCAAAAAAAAAAAAAAAAACAATTATAAAGGGAACCACAACACCTTCCTCACTTTTACAAACTCCTACTATTGATACCCATAAAAAATAACAAACAAAACTGCTATTATCCTAACCTAAACTTACCTTTGGCAATCATACCTTCTACATCAGAGAGTGTGGCCGAAAATCTTCAAAAAAACTCAGAAACTCGTCAAAATGGAGGGAATGATGTTGGATGTACGCCGAAAGCTTACTAGAGTGGGTACCACGGAAGTGACAACAGTTTTAATGGCCAAAATGGTCTCTTCTTATAAAAAACGAAGAAGAAAGAGAAAGAAAAGGCTAAATAGCCTTCTTGCATAAGGGACCACCTATTGAAACCATCCCACATCTTGTGTGGGCTCATTGGATCGTCTTGTAGTAGATCCAAGCCATTCTCATGAAATGAGTTTTAATTTCATGTCATCTGCCCAAGTTTAAGGGTAAAACTCATCACGGATGGACCACACTGAAGGAAACAGTTCAAAATTAACTCACAACGTTAATGTAGTTGTGGGCTACAAACAACTCCAATTTTTTTTTTAAAATGACCCTACTATGGGTTTATGGCTGTGCGATTAAAGTGAATGTATCTGATCAGCCGAGGGGTGGCCCAAATTGTTAATTTAGTGGGGCCCAAATCCCATTCTCAAAAGGCCCTTTTAACTTCCGCGACAAGCTAACGCCATACAAGGGGACAACTATCAAAGGAGCATTTTCGTCCTTCTAAAAGTCAAAAAGTGTTAAGGGGCTAAAAAATATATGCATTAAAATATGGTGTCAGCACCTTTATTACATCATAATTGAGGGTTATTTTAATTAATATCCCATGACGTATGTGTATTTGGGGACGCGATTTGGCTAGTGACCCAACACTAGCCAACTAGCCGGTGTTAAAGCTCTGTGGGCCCCACTATGTTGTATGTGTTTTATCCACATCGTCCATTTATTTTTTCAGCTTGTTTATAGGGAAAGAGCCAAAAAATGAGGCATATCCAAATCTTCGGTGGACCACACCATGGGAAATGGACCACATCATAGGAAACAATGTCATTTGAAAGCTTATTGTTGAAAACGTTTTTAAGGGCATAAAAGTTTTAAATCAAGCTGATATTTGTGTTTACCCTTCATCCTTGTCTGTGTGACCTTATCAACCGGTTGGATGGCAAATAAACATTACAGTGAGCCCTAGGAAGTTTTTAAAGGTGAACTTGTAATCAATACCATTTTCTTGTGGTGTGGTCCACCTGGGATTTGGATTCGCCTCATTTTCTAGCTCATGCCCTAAAATGAGCTGACAAAATGGATGGATGGCATGGATAAAACACATACATCATGGTGGGGCGCACAGAGCTTTGACATCAGGTAGCTGGATGGTGTTGGGGTCACTAGCCAAACCGTGTCCGTATTTAGACATGTTCACAAATATATCAACTGTTATTTACAAGAACCCAAAATGCTTTATGGGCAACTCAAAAACTTACACGTTGTTAAAGTGGGACTCATTTGCACCAGGGTCTTGGCTGCGATTCGAGAACTAGCAACTGCGATTCAAGAACTAGCAATGTGGGTGAGACACTAATCCTAAGGCCCACCTAGATATATGCATTATATATCCACGCCGTCCATATATTTTTGCTGCTTATTTTAGTGCATGGTACAAAAATGAAGCAGATACAAATTTCAGGTGGACCACACCACATTAAATAGTGGTCATTGAACGCCCACCATTAAAAACTTCCTACGGTCCACCTTAATGTTTTTTGACCATCCATCCTGTTGATAAGGTTATACAGACCTGGATGAAAGGAAAAATGTATAAGGTGGATCCAAAACTTCTATGGCCTACAAAGGGTTTTAATGGTCAATAACCATTGTTTCTTCTGGTGTAGTCCACCTGAAATTTTTATTTATTTCATTTTTGGTAACATGCCCTAAAATAAGCTGGAAAAATAGATGGATTGCATGGATACATAATGCATATATTGTGGTGGGCCTTAGGTTCAGAGTCTCACCCACATCGCTGGTTCCAGGGTTGTAGCTAAGTCGCACTCCATTTGCACCCTAGTGGGATGGTCCCACGGCGGGTATCATTGGTTGTTGTAGTTAGATAAGTCTATTGAGCAGGTGGACCATGCCTATAAGAAGAGATTAAATGGAAAGCTTTAATTAAATAAATAAAACAAGAAAAAGATCATGCAACTATTTACATTTAATAGACACATGTCATATGCCCAATCTGTGAGCCAAAATGATTTCACACATGATTGCTTACACCTATCCTAAAGCATACATGCATATCAATAAGATGCCTCCATGTGTCAGCAGTACGCACTAAATGATGGATGAAATCCTATTTGTGTTAGTACACCAATTTGTGCACCTTATTTGTCAATCATGTGAGCCCATGTGTCATATAATTGGTTAAGCCCTTGGAAGCTGAAGACTAAAGATACAAGAGGACATGAAACACAAGGAGCAAAGAACATGTATCTTAACATACAAGTAATAAGTAAGTTACACATATTACCAACACAACTAGGCGCAAGTAATGATGGCATAGCAAGCAAACATTTTCCTAATCTAGTTGGTAAGTATACTAATGCTGTGATGAAATGATGCATGCTCCTTACAATCCAACACCTCCTTACAAGTGACTTCAATGCATATTTCGCAAATGCCAACACTCCGTCACAAGCGACTCCAACACTAAACCGCAACCTATCCTAATGTTACATGACTAACCAAGTGATTATTAGCCCTAGTTCATACAACAGGTTGACGAAGCTAGGATACCTCCCTTATATCACAAGTTATTATCTAGATCACGTGGCTCATTGCGGGACGTGGCGGCTCCTTATCAATATCCCTTGATCCAAATTAATGCATCAACATGGTACGGGTTGTTACCTAACACCGATTATTAACAATCAATCCAAAGGTGCGGGCTTATCACTCAAAATTAAATCAATGCGAAGAAAATGGCTCGTCACCCAATTCCATTCATGCCCAGTCATTTGAACGATACTCTAGCACGAAACTATCAGCCATGTAATTTGACAGGAGTCGTTCAAACAACATTTAATCACCTCTATCAGTCCTTATGAGTCACTACGGGGAGGCTCATCACCTTAGCATAAGTCGACAGCTCGAACACGATGCCCCATACCACCATGCTCGGCTCATGAGTCTTTGTAGGATCATAACGCACTAATAGTTATGAGTAGACTAAATCAATAGTAATGTTGGTATCCTTGATTGTATTGAATGTTATAAAATCACCGAGCATAAGAATAATCGAGTTTACATTAGACTGATGTGATCAACTACGGAGGACCCCGGGTAAATCAAAATCCCGTATAGCTCCAACTACCATCAATCGTTCATGATCAACTTTGGTCGGTTGTATAATCTTTAAATAGCCTCCCTAAAGTGGGTTATCTACATATTTAAATAATTTGTGGAGCTCGATCCACCACAACAACATAATTTAATTATATTAACATTCTTTAGCATTCGACATTAAAGAATTTTAATATTAACAGTTTCATGTCATTCAGGCTTTTCATCGAGCATGTTATCAACCAAATAGTAAATAATTACATTTAGTTATTCTAAAATGCTAGGTATAAGCTTAAGGGTAGATCTTCACCTTAGAGTCAAAGTCCTCGACGTGGATGCGGCCCTAACATTGGAAATTCGGGAACAACATTCCAAACCTAAATTAAAATACAAGACTATCGTTAATGATGTGGATTTAGTCTTAACTAAACATTAAATAATGAATTATGACTTAACTAACTCGATTGGAATGATCCATCAACTCGGTGCGACGAATCGGGACCCGGAATCGACACAAAATCGAAAACCTAACGGAGTTGAGCCCAATTACGGATCTCGCAAGAGTATGAATTGCTCCAATTGATAATTGAGACTTAAAACCCTAACATACTCAACCCTAACATTAGGTTTTGCGAGAAGTGACGGAAACGAAAGGAGGTTTCTAACCCTAATGGCTCAAAATGTAGGAAATAAAAGAAAGAGATGGAAAGGCAAGTAGGAAACCTCTTACCTAACAAGGGGTGAAGAATCTATCCTAAAATCATTGGATTTTGACCATGGAAAGCATGAAGCTAATTACAAATGCGAGATCTTACAAGATTTAGCGAACATGGCAATCGGACGCCGAGATATAGCACTGGGCCCACCATTTCTCCCTTTTCCCTCTTCCTCTCTTTCTCTCTCTCCTTGGCTTTGCAAAAATTTGTATGGGGAAAGTGAGAGCCCAAATGAGCTCCTTTTATAGAGCCAAAAGTCGTGAAAATGGTCCCCATGGCCCTTTATTTATTATAATAACCTTGGAGGGGGTTGGTTCCAACCAAAGGGACCCATCGGAAGGTGTATGGGTCAATCTAAGCCATGGTATAAGTGTCCCACTAGGCAATCTATGTTTGTACACAACCATCCGATGATTAGACCTGCTGATCAACTAGGAAGGCTATAAGGCCCGCATCCTAATCCGTATCGTTCCATAGACTCCCTCGATCCTTCCTGTCGAATTTCAGCAACCTACGACCTATAATCAACGTTTGCGCGTGACCCTAAGTCATATCCCATAGATCTAAGTCGGCTCAATCCGAGACTTGTATCATTACAACCGCAGTGTCATCGCAGTTCCAACACCGTGTCTTGCATACTGATCTGATACCCTGGCTAAGAGATGTGGGCCCGCGTTCAATTTAAGGAAAACATCCCTCGTTGCAATCCCAAGAGAATCTCTACAACATGTCCCATCAACCAATTAATCAATCACCTCATGTCAACTACAAGAGTAACCCGAAAGTCAACTCTCTCCCTCTCTCTCTCTCTCTTACACACACATAAATGTTAAGTACATGCCCATCACCTATCAACTCACATCCATCACTCACACCAATCACCTCTCTTACAACCACCCCTTCTCTCTCTCTCTTTCTCTTCACATTTTCCAAGCAAGCAAAGGAGTGCACATCCAAGCACTTCCAAGAGAGAAAAGAGTGAGTTGTGTGGCCCACTTCCTCTCTTAAGATCCATCATCCTAGCCCTTCATTTCTCATCTTCCATCAAAGAGGGACACAAGGAGATCGACGTTCTATCGGACCAAGAAGATCGAACGGTGGGTGTTCTTTATGCATAGATTTCATGTTTTGATGATGGGCAAATTGAGGCCTACCGATTGATGGTATGGATCTCACTTTGGACCCTAGGTGTGGCCGATGACTCACCTTGATTCCCATGATCATCCCATGATGGGCCATTCTCCATGGACCTCATCATGATGTTTATTTTCCTTACATGGATAGGGTCATCTAGACCTTGCATTTCGGTGAAGAAAGGATCTCCATAGTTGATTTTGATTGGTGGGCCCATATGTAATGAGACTCACTTGATGTATGTTGTAAATCATGGAAGGGATGGCCCATAGTGCCGGGGTCCATCCATCACTCAATCTCTCTCTTTCTCTCTCTCTCTCTCTCTTTTTCCCTTGATGATGGCCCATGATGTGTGCATTTTATCCAAGTCGTCCACCTTCGTGGGACCCACTTGATGGACGTGTTAGATCTACATCGTCCAAGCCATGTGGGCCCTACCTTGGGGTGATGGGAAGACACAAATATCAGATTTATCCAATCAAGTGGGCCCATGTCCATGTGGGACCTACCTTGATGAACATTCACACCGTCTAGCGTCCCTGAACGCTGGACGTGTTCAGCGAGCATGAACAGACAGTGGATGTACTAAAAATAAAAAAAAATATAACTTGGTTTAAGCTTTTGGGGTGGCCCGCTCATGCAGGCCCCACCTTGATGCATGGGTCTAATCCACGCCGTCCATCCCGTTCCCCAACTCATTTTAGGCATTGAGCCGAAAGATGAAGCTAATTTAAATATCTAGCGGGCAATATCATAGAAAATAGTGGTTTTTTACTGTTAAAATCCACCCAGATGTCTCTATACACCAAAATACCTTGAATATTGGGCTCATTTACCCTGTTATGAGCCGTAGGATCCAATGGTTGGAGCGGATCCTCCTGATGTGGACCCCACCTATGAAAAACCTCCGAAGAATAAAAAAATTTAAAAAAAATATGCAAGGCAGCAGGCGCTGCCACTGACGCCAGAGGACGCGCAGCAGCATCCTGCTGCTACGTTATGGGTGAGAGAGGCAGGGACCGTGGGTCCTAGCCCTAGGCCTCACCATGTGCGTGTTGATCATCAGCACTGTGCATTTGATGGGTCCCCTCTAACCAGCGAGTCACCCAAAAATCAGCCGTATATGTGAGCTCGGGTGGCCCACACGGCAGGGAACAGTGGGGATTGAGCGTCTGCCATTGAAACCCTTTTGATTGTCACAGAAGTTTTGGATCATTATAAAATTATTTTTTCCTCTTAATCCAGGTCTGTGTGACCTTATCAACCGATTGGATGGAAGATTAATGTTATGGTGGGCCCCACGTGGGACCCACTAATGTTGTGTTTAACCCACACCGTTCCCACGTATGGGAGAGGGACGGCTGGTGTACCTCACTCCAACTACATAGCTGCTTGGCATCACCAAGTTCTGTGGGTCCCACCAGTTTCATCCATGTCGTCCATCTATGGGACCCACCATGATGCATGTGTTGCATCCAAATCGTCCAACCATTTTGAAAGCTCATTTTAAGGCTTGTGATTAAAAATAAGACAGATCTAGTACCACGTGGACCACACTATAGAAACAGTGGGATTGAAAATCTACCATTGAAACTCTTGGATTCCAGAAGTTTTGGACCAATAAGGGATTTGTTTTTCCTCTTAATTCAGGCCTGTGTGACCTTATAATCAGATTGGATGGAACCTAAATGATATGGTGGGCGAGGATTTTAATGGTGGAAATCATTATCACCACTTATATTTGGAGTGCGGTCCAAATGATCTTTCGATATGATTCATTCCTTGTAAAATGCTCTAGAATGATCTCTGCATGGGTTATGACCCATTGCAATGTATATAAAGCCCATTGATTGGCCCATTTGATAAGGCCCGATGTGATATATGAGGCCCGTTGTTGAGGCCCACCTTGATTGTATAAGGCTCGTTGTTGAGGCCCACCTTGATATATATGAGGCCCATGTGTTGCGGCCCATTTGATGTATCTAAGGCCCATGGGTTAAGGCCCAATGGGATGTACACAAGTCCATTCCAATGTGTGATTCTACCATGGTTTGTGTAATGATGTTTATGATGGGCCATGCCTTGGGAGCAATGATGGTTTGACGGCCACATTGTGAGGATAATGTTGGTTAAATGTTCGCATTGTAACTCTCCCTAGGGCCCATTGATAGGCCCATACTTGTTTTGTGTAGGCCATCTAGGCCCATCTTCATTACGAGGATAGTTCATCACCATATAACATGCTTAGTATAATTTCATGACTCATGCCCATACGCATCATATGTATGCCTGATATGAGTAGTGACTGATCATAACATATGCCATTACATAGACTATTTATGGGATTCACTGATAGGAGTTACCCACATGATCGCGTGGTACGTGCAGGATTCTGCATGACTGGACGGTGTGACTCATGCATCTCGCATATGCGTGACATGATCATTGTACGCCTTAGCGACATAAGGGTCGTGGCCTCCATAGGCACATCGTGGATAGCTGAATTGGATACCAAAAATATTAGCTCTAGTACTATGGGCACTTAGGATGTCCTTGGGTAAAAGTCTCAGAACCTTTTTGGTACTAAGAGATGCTCCAACGTCTAGACCGAGTGGATACACGAGCACCCGAGGACCGAATACCAGTAAGTCGTGTCTCCCACTGTGTCGTGGTCTGTTGGAAGGGGGTGTGGCCTTATCCGCCTGAATGAGGGGGTTGTAAGCTAGGTTGAGTTTGACCAGCTCGCAAATGAGTCCGCTATCGATGAGCCGGGTAGGTATTGACAGACTACTGGTCAAGCAGATAGTGTGGTCTCTTCCATTCGCTGGGCTGTGCGGCTAGGGAGGCGGCAGTCAAGGTGGAGTATACTAGACCCTGGTGATATCCGAGAGAGAAATTGTACTGATATGTATACTTAATAAGGACTGATATGCTTGTATTGCATCTTGCATATGACATTCGGCTAAGTAGGCCTCGCATCGCATGGCCTTGGTATGGCCGATAGCATCATGCCTTGCATCGCATAGCCCTGGTACGACTGATAGTATTCATGGACTTACTAGTATATTTCCGCATTACTCTGATACTGCATATTTGACACTTGCCTTACGCACATTCTTACACCACCCTCTAAGCTTTTGTTAGCTTATGCATGACCGTTGCATGCAGGTGACGTTGGATCGCAGCAGCGCTGAGGCAGGAGTGCGCATCAGATTATTTTGGAGCTTTTTGATCACATCGTATTTCCCTTTCCACATTGTACTTAAAGTTTTTGATATAGTGGATATATGGTGATGTTGTTTTGTGACTTGGTTATGCTTGTGGTTATACTCAATTACAAAAAAAATCATACTGAAAATCCTCCTTATGAGAACCCAGGATTGAAATCTGGTATATGAGTGTCGGGATCTGAGAATGGGGCACTACGGAGGCTGTCGGTGCTGGATTCAGCGATCGAAAATTTTGTGAGCCCGTTTTCTGAATTTGAGGCGTGACAGAAGTTGGTATCAGAGCATAACTTAGGAATACTTGAGGATCACATCATATATCCATTATGAACTTAGAATAAATACGTCCGAGTCCGAATAACTTAGCGATTTTCTGACATAGACCGTTAACGTTTATGCCTTCGAGAAATTCTCAAGGTTAATAGGCCCTTGTTCCTACTTGTAGGATATGCCACCTAGGAGAGCGACCCGAGTGACTCCCGCTCCCTCGTGTGAGCCTGGCACAGCCCCATTAGCACCCGTGACCGTAGAGCAACTTCAGTAGATGCTATAAACGATGACTGTTATCTTTCAGGGGCTGGGCGGGCGGCCCATCGTTACGCCAGCCCAGGAAAAGTAGGAGCATGCGAGCGCCCTTCTCAGAGACTTCCGACGACACGATCCCCCGCGCTTTCAGGGAGTGTCAGACCCTACTGCAGAAGATATATGGTGCTCCGAGTTGGAGAAGATTTTTGACACTATAAGATGTACGACCCAGCAGCGGGTTCCGTTAGCTGTATTTCTTCTCCAGGGTAAGGCTCAACACTGGTGGGCATCAGTCACTCGAGTGGCAGCAGCCAATTTCGAGTGGACCTGGGAGGACTTTATAGACTAGTTTGATTGGAAGTTCTTTCTTAAGCACGCTCGACAGCAGCGCGCATTAGAGTTTGAGACTCTGGTCCAGGGGGACATGACTGTGTCCCAATATGAGGCACGTTTCGTTAAGCTCTCGAGATTCGCGATGTACCTTGTTGATGATGAGGGCAGAAGGCCCGCCGTTTTGAGAACGGCCTGCGTCCTGCCCTCAGGAGCCGTGTGATTGGACACATGCTTCCAACATTTGAGCAGATTGTGCAGAGGGCCCAGGTCTACGAGGCAGATTGGGCCAGTTTGTAAAAGACCCGTGATTAGGGAGGAGACCATAAGAGGAAGGCACTCTCCGGTAGCTCCCATCAGCAGCAGCATCGTCCACAACAGTGACGCATGACCCGTCCAGCATTCCAAGCACTAGTGGCACCCCCAGCACCACCTCCGGGACCGTTTTCAGGTACTTGCTTTGGGTGCGGTAGGACAGGACATCGTAGGCACGAGTGTCCCCATCCACAGCAGCAGCAGCCGAGGGCACCGTATCAGCCTCCACGACAGCCCCTACAGCAGCAGCAGCGACCGCAACACCAGCCCCAGGGACCTCTCCCGTAGCAGCAGAGGTAGCAGATCAAGCCACCACAATGCAGCAGCAGCAGCAAAGACCTTAAAGGGGACCTGCACCTTCCTAGCAGGCGCAGGGCAGATTTTATGCCGCTCAGTAGGACCCTCGGTCATCAGGAGGGATCGTCGAAGGTACTCTTCCTATTTTCGCATGCATTGCACGTGTATGGTTTGATTCTGGAGCATCGTATTCCTTTGTGGCTGATGACTTCTGCCGATCGATTGGGTTATCGTTGGAGTCTACTCGTGAGGGTTTGTTAGTGTTGACGCCCTTGGGAAAGACTACAGTAATAGACCGATTTTGCTCTTCTTGTCCCATTCTGATTAGGGATATCTTTTTACCCGCTGATTTGTTCGTATTGCCGATGTCCGAGTTTGATGTCATCCTGGGCATAGATTAGCTCGTCGAGTACCATGCCATTTTAGACTGCTCCTCGAGGACAGTCACTTTTTGTATACCCGAGGTGCTAGAATTCCAGTTTTTACCGAGCCCAAAGGAGAGCAGCTTTCCTACATGTTGTCGTGTGCCGTTGAGAAGTCAGTTGCTTTAAGTATCGACCAGCTGTCGGTCATTTGTGGTTTTCCCAATATGTTTAAGGAGATTCTGGGGTTACCACCTCGTCGGCACACCGAGTTCCATATTGATCTCGTGCCTGGTACCGCGCCTATTTCGAAGGTCCCGTATCGTATGGCAACGTTGGAGTTATGGGAATTGCAGAAGTAGTCGGACGAGTTACGTGAGTTGGGCTTTATCCGTCCGAGCAGTTCACCGTGGGGAGCGTCGGTACTCTTTGTGAAGAAGAAGGATGGCTTATTGAGGCTTTGCGTAGATTACCGCGAACTCAACAAAGTTACGATCAAGAACAAGTACCTGCTCCCGAGGATCGATGATTTGTTTGATCAGCTGCAAGAGGCATAGTTCTTTTTGAAGATAAACTTGCGGTTCGGTTATCATCAGGTTCAGGTCCGATATGTGGATATTCTGAAGGCAGCTTTCATGACATGCTATGGTCATTTTGAGTTCCAGGTCATGTCCTTCGGATTGACTAATGCACCCACAGTATTCATGCAGTTGATGAACGAGGTCTTCCATCCATATCTCGACCAGTTTGTTATGGTGTTCATTGACGACATTCTGATATAATTGAGGACTTGTGAGGAGCATGAGCGACATCTGGAGATTACCTTGCAGACCCTCCGTGCACACCAGCTTTACGCTAAGCTAGAGAAGTGCGAGTTCTGGCAGGAGGAGGTGAAATTCATCGGTCATGTAGTGACGAGGCAGGGCATCGCAGTGGACCCCTCGAAGATTGATGTCATGCGTCAGTGGGGCCAGCCCATGAATGCGTCCAAGATCCATAGTTTCCTTGGTTTGGAGGGCTAATACCCACGTTTCATTGAGGGATTCTCTCGTATTGTAGCCCCGTTGACCAAGTTGACTCGGAAGGGTACCGGTTCATTTGGAGCACGCTTGTGAGCAGGCATTTGTGGAGCTGAAGGACCGCCTCACGTCCGCTCCTGTCCTCACTCTTCCTTCTGGGAGTGATGAATTTTTTGTATTTACCGATGCCTCGCGAGTTGGCTTGGGTGCTGTCCTGATGCAGAATGGGAAGTCGGTGGCTTATGCGTCTCGCCAGCTCAAGGAACATGAGCTGAACTACCTCACGCATGATTTAGAACTAGCAGCAGTTGCCTTCACATTGAAGGTGTGGAGGCACTATCTTTATGGGGTGAGGTTTAAACTCTTCTCTCAGTCCTAGCTGAACATGAGGCAGAGGCGTTGTATGGAGCTCCTGAAGGATTATGATTTTGATCTTCAGTACCACCGAGGCAAGGCGAATGTGGTGGGGGATGCCCTCAGCTGTCAGCCACGAGGCCTGGTGGTGCACATGATGATTCAGGAATGGAAGATGCTTGAGGATGTGTCTGCATTTGACTTCGAGATCGACTTGCAGTCTTCTATTGTGCAGTTATCGAACCTGTCGATTCAACCCTCTCTTGTCGTAAGGGTGATCGAGGCTCAGCAGGCAGATGAGTCAGTGCAGAGTTATCTGGCAGAGGCGGCATCTGAGAGTCAGTCAGATTAAGAGATTGGTTTTGATGGTGGACTTCACTTCAGAGGTCGATTATGTGTCCCGGATATTCCTAAGTTGCACAGAGATCTTATGACCGAGGCACATCGATCGCGGTTCTCTATCCACCCTGGCTCCACGAAGATGTATTGCGATATGAGGCATCAGTATTTTTGGATGGTGATGAAGCGCCAGATAGCCAGTTTTGTGTCCCTGTGTGACATGTGCCAGTGTGTCAAGGCCGATCATCAGAGACCCCCTAATCTATTGCAGCCGTTGAGTGTCCCATTGTGGAAGTGTGAGCATGTATCCACCGATTTTATCATGGGTTTGCCGAGGACTCAGCACAGTCATGGCACCATCTGGGTTGTCGTGGACCGTCAGACGAAGTCGGCACATTTTCTTACGATTCATGAGACTTGGCATTCGGACTGGCTCACTAGGCTATTTGTTGATGAGATCGTGAGACTGCACGGTGTTCCTATCTCGATCATTTTAGACCGAGACCCGAAGTTCACATCTCAGTTTTGGGGGAGCTTTCAGAGAGCGATGGGGATTGATTTGCAGCTAAGCACCGCGTACCATCCGTAGACCGATGACCAGACCGAGAGGGTCGACCAGATCCTTGAGGATATGCTTCGGGCCTGTGCGATTGATTTCTCAGGTAGTTGGGACGAGCACCTGAGATTGGGTGAGTTCGCGTACAATAACAACTATCAAGTGACCATTGGCATGGCTCCTTTTGAGACATTTTATGGCGGACTGTGCAGATCACCGAGTTGTTGGACTGAGGTTAGAGAGCGGCGTCTCCTGGGTCCCGAGCTTGTGCAGCAAACGCCAGAGGTCATTGACATCATCAGGCAGAGGATAAGCACAACTCAGAGCCAGTAGAAGAATTTTGCTGATCGTCGGCGTCGTCCATTGGAGTTTTCCGTTGGAGACCATGTGTATTTCAAGGTCTCACCCATGAAGGGTGTAGTTCATTTTGGAGTAAAGGGCAAGCTTGCCCCGAGATTCATAGGACCTTTCGAGATCACTGGGCACGTTGGTGTCGTGGTCTATCGGCTTGCCTTGTCATCTCAGTTGTCTAGCATCTATATGTTTTTCATGTCTATGTTGAGAAAGTGTGGGTCAGACATCGTTCCCGTTATTGATTGGCAGCCGTTGGAAGTTCGTAAGGACGTTTCTTATATTGAGCAGCCAGTTCGTATCCTCGATCGGAAGGAGCAGGTCCTTCAGACCAAGGTCATTCCCTTGGTGAAGGTGCAGTAGGGCCATCATAGTGTGGATGAGGCGTCTTGGAAGCACGAGGAGGAGATTCGAGAGCGTTATCCCGATCTTTTCAAAGTTTGATTGTATGTTGTATTGTGTTTTGATTATATATGATGTTATGTTTTCTATTCCCTTATGAGTTATGATTAGTTGCGCTAGTAGTAAATATTTCGAGAATGAAATTTTTATTAGGTGGAGAGAGCTGTAAAGCCCGTATCCTAATCCGTACCATTCTATAGAATCCCGCGATCCTTCCCGTCGAATTCCGGCAACCTGCGACCTATAATCGACGTTTGTGCGTGACCCTAAGTTGTACCCCGTAGATCTAAGTTGACTCAATCCGAGACTTGTATCATTGCAACTGTACCACCACCGTGGTCCAACATCGCATCTTGTATACCGATCCAATACCCTGGCCAAGAGATGTGTGCCCGTGTTCAGTTTGAGGAAAACACCGCGCGTTGCAATCCTAAGAGAATCTCTACAACATGACCCATCAATCAATCAATCACCTCATGTCAAGTACAAGAGTAACCCCAAAGTCAACTCTCTCCCTCTCTCTCTCTTACACACCCATACATGTCAAGTACATGCCCATCACCTATCAACTCACATCCATCACTCACACCCATCACCTCTCTTACAACCACCCCTTCTCTCCCTCTCTCTTCACATTTTCCAAGCAAGCAAAGGAGTGCCCGTCCAAGCACTTCCAAGAGAGAAAAGAGTGAGTTGTGTGCCCCACTTCCTCTCCCAAGATCCATCATCCTAGCTATTCATTTATCATCTTCCATTAAAGAGGGACACAAGTAGATCGACGTTCCATTGGACCAAGAAGATCGAACGGTGGGTGTTTTATAGGCCTAGATTTCATGTTTTGATAATGGGCCAAGTGAAGCCTACCGATTGATGGTCTGGATCTCACTTTGGACCTTAGGTGTGGCCAATGGCCCACCTTGGTTCTCATGATCATCCCATGATGGGGCCATTCTCCATGGACCCCATCATGATGTTTATTTTCCTTGCATGGATAGGGTCATCTAGACCTTGTATTTCGGTGGAGAAAGGATCTCCACCGTTGATTTTGATTAGTGGGCCCATATGTAATAGGACCCACTTGATGTATGTTGTAAATCATGAAAGGGAGGGCCCATAGTGTCGGGGTCCCTCCATCACTCAATCTCTCTCTCTTTCTCTCTCCTCTCTCTCTCTTTTTCCCTTGATGATGGCCCATGATGTGTACTTTTTATCCAAGTCGTCCACCTTCGTGGGAGCCACTTGATGGACGTGTTAGATCTACACCGTCCAAGCCATGTGGGCCCTACCTTGGGGTGATGGGAAGACACAAATATCAGATTTATCCAATCAAGTGGGGCCACGTCCATGTGGGACCTACCTTGATGAACATTCACACCGTCCAGCGTCCCTGGACGCTAGACGTGTTTAGCAAGCATGAACAGACAGTGGATGTACTAAAAATAAAAAAGAAATATAGCTTAGTTTAAGCTTTTAGGGTAGGCCGCTCATGCAGGCCCCACCTTGATGCATGGGTCTGATCCACTCCGTCTATCCTGTTCCTTAGCTCATTTTAGGTGTTGAGCCAAAAAATGAAGCTAATTCGATTATCTAGCAGGCCATATTATAGAAAACAGTGGTTTTTTATTGTTAAAATCCACCCTAATGTCTCTATACACAAAAATACCTCGAATATTGGGCTCATTTAGCTTGTCATGAGCCGTAGGATCCAATGGTTGGAGCGGATCCTCCTAATGTGGACCCCACCTATGAAAAACCTCTGAAAAATTAAAAAAAAAAACAAAAAGAAAATATGCAAAGCACCAGCCGCTGCCGCTGACACTAGAGGACGCGCAGCAGCGTCCTGCTGCTGCATTATGGGTGAGAGAGGCAGGGACCGTGGGTCGCAGCCCTAGGCCCAACCATGATGCGTGTTGATCATCAGCACCATGCATTTGACGGGTCCCCTCTAACCAGCGGGTCACCCAAAAATCAGCCGTATATGGGAGCTCGGGTGGCCCACATGGTAGGGAACAGTGGGGATTGCGTCTGCCATTGAAACCCTTTTGATTGTCACAGAAGTTTTGGATTGTTATGAAATTTGTTTTTCCTCTTAATCCGTGTTTGTGTGACCTTATCAACCGATTGGATGAAAGATTAACGTTATGGTGGGCCCCACGTGGGACCCACTGATGTTATGTTTAACCCGCACTGTCCCCACGTATGGGAGAGGGACGGTTGGTGTACCTCACTCCAGTTACATAGCTGATGTAGTGGCGTCACCAAGTTCTGTGGGTCCCACCAGTTTCATCCACGCCGTCCATCTATGGGACCCACCATGATGCATGTGTTGCATCCAAACCGTCTAACCATTTTGAAAGTTCATTTTATGGCTTGAGATTAAAAATAAGACAGATCTAGTACCACGTGGACCACACTATAGAAACAGTGGGATTGAACATCTACCATTGAAACCCTTGGATTCCAAAAGTTTTGGACTAATAAGGGATTTGTTTTTCCTCTTAATTCAAGTCTGTGTGACCTTATAATCAGATTGGATGGAACATATATGATATGGTGGGCCTTGAGGATTTTAATGGTGGAAATCATTATCACCACTTATGTTTGGAGTGCGGTCCAGATGATCTTTCGATACGATTCATACCTTGTGAAATGCTTTAGAATGATCTCTACATGGGTTATGACCTATTACAATGTATATAAAGCCCATTGATTCGGCCCATTTGATAAGGCCTGATGTGATATATGAGGCCCGTCGTTGAGGCCCACCTTGACGTGTATAAGGCCCGTGTTGAGGCCCATGTGTTGCGGCCCATTTGATGTATTTAAGGCCCATGGGTTGAGGCCCAATGGGATGTACACAAGTCCATTGCAATGTGTGATTCCACCATGGTGTGTGTAATGATGTTTATGACGGGCCGTGCCTTGGGAGCAATGATGGTTTGATGTCCACATTGTGAGGATAATGTTAGTTAAATGTCCGCATTATAATTCTCCCTAGGGCCCATTGATAGGCCCATACTTATTATGTGTAGGCCATCTAGGCCCATCTTCGTTGTGAGGATAGTTCATCACCATATAACATGTTTAGTATAATTCCATGACTCATGCCCATACCATCATACGTATGCTTGATATGAGTAGTGACTGATCATAGCATATGCTATTGGGTAGACTATTTATGGGACTCATTGATAGGAGTTACCTACATGATCGCATGGTACGCGAGGGATTGTGTATGACTAGACGGTGTGACTCATGCATCTTGCATATGTGTGACATGATCATTGTATGCCCTATCCACATCAGGGTCGTGGCCTCCACAGGCACATCGTGGATGGTCAGATTGGATACCAAAAATATTGGCTCTAACACTGTGGGCACTTAGGATGTCCTTGGGTGAAAGTTCCAGAACCTTTTTGGTACCAGGAGATGCTCTAATGTCTAAACCGATAGATACACGAGCGCCCAAGTGTCGAATACCAGTAGGCCACGTCTCCCACTGTGTCGTGGTCGGTTGGAAGGGGGTGTGACCTTATCTGCCCAAGTGAGGAGGTTGTAAGCTAGGTTAAGTTTGACCAACTCGCACGAGCCGGGTAGGTATTGACAGACTACTAGTCAGGAAGATAGTATGGTCTCTTCCACTCGCTGGACTGTGCGGCTAGGGAGGCGGCAGTCAGTGTGGAGTGTACTAGACCCTGGTGATATCCCAGAGAGAAACTGTACTGATATGTATACTTGATAAGGACTGGCATGCTTGTATTGCATCTCGCATATGACATTCGGCTAAGTAGGCCTTGCATCATATGGCCTTGGTATGACCGATAGCATTCATGCCTTGCATTGCATAGCCTTGGTACGGCTGATAGTATTCATGGACTTATTTTCGCATTATTCTGATACTGCATACTTGGCACTTGCCTTGCGCACACACTTATACCACCCTCTAAGCTTTTATAAGCTTATGCACGACCGTTGCATGCAGGTGAAGTTGGATCGCAGCAGCGTTGAGGCATAAGCGCGCATCAGATTATTTTGAAGCTTTTTGATCACCTTACATTTCCCTTTCTATATTGTACTTAAAGTTTTTCATATAGTGGATATATGGTGATATTGTTTTGTGACTTGGTTATGCTTGTGGTTATGCTCCATTATAAAAAAAAATTCATACTGAAAATCCTCCTTGTAGGATCCCAAGATCGGAATCTGGCATATGAGTGCCGGGATCCGAGAATGGGGCACTATAGAGGCTGTCGGCACCGGATTCGGCGATCGAAAATTTTGTGAGCCCGTTTTCTGAGTTTGGGGCGTGATAAAGGCCTTAACCTAAATCGATGGTCACCGAGAGTCGATCGAGTCTATAACTATATGGATGTGAGAAGGGTAATAATCTTGATTGCTATCCTAAACTTGGTCATCATCTAATGGTCCGAATGTCACAACTTTGGTAAAGACCGGATAAAGATAATTAACTTAAGTTCCTGGTTAATTTTAGAAATATTCACACATCTCATGTACTGGCCTTGCGAGTTTAAGTTGAGCAATTCGAGACGCAATCTCGGCTCGATGTCCCGCTATAGACGTCAAGGCCACTTAGATGAACGTCTTTCTATAGTCTCGGGTTTAATGGCCCACTAACGAGCGGTTTAGGGCTTGTTTGGCTAATCATAGTATTTTTGAAATGAACTGGGCAACAAGATTTCTTATGCATGATAACTAGAGTTTGGATTGTCTAAGTTAATAGTGCGACCTATTCATAATTAGCGAAAACGATGATTTGGATCTAATCACCCTAATTCAACTATACTAGACATTATCCGAATTGGTGAAATGTACTAAAAATAGAAAATATTAATTTAATCATATAAGATGATTCCTAGTATGATTATAAGAAATTCCTAAGAAGACACTGAATACAAAAAATTTAAGATGAAAAAGATATGTGTGGTTCATCGACAACACGAAGTTGCAGAAATTTTCAATTTTAATAGGTTTATTGGTTGTAATGTTTTTGGTACTTTTAATTATTAGATTATTTTTATAATTTTTATAATAGTTTAATATCAAGTCAACTTTTTCCCCACCAAATTTCATTACAATTTTAGTTCTAGAAAAATTCTAAAAAGTTTTAGAAGTACCATCTTCCTGAAACTAATAATTTTCGGTACAGTTTCTAAAAAAATCCTAAATTTAACATTCTTTGAGTTATATATATATATATATATATATATATATATATATATATATAAACTAGATTCATCAACCTTTAATATGACTTTTGAATCACCTCAATCGGAGTTGTATAAAAATAGATATTAAGTTTTGAAGTTAGTACACCGAAACTGCCAAAATCTGAACATGCAAAATATTGTTGAACAGGGTTATTCGGTTCAACCGAGCCTCACTCAGTTCAACCGAATCTTACTGTCTAGATTTGCTCGGTTGCTCGATGTTTACTTGGTGCAACCAAGCATTACTGTCCTAAGTTGCTTGGTGCAACCGAGTTCCACTCAGTTCAACCAAACCTTGCTGTCCATGTTCCCCAAAATTCTTAAATTTCACTTGGTCGGTAGTTTTGGTAAATCCAAGATCACTCATTTTGGTACCAAACACTTGCGAATAAACACACAAACATGCATTCTAGTCGAAAAATCAATGGGTAACGCCCAAGGACGTCCAACTCCCAAGTTGGCAAAAATCCGAGATGTTATAATAAACCCATTTTAGTCCAAGCCCCATTCCAAAGCCCAAATCGGTAGAAGTGGAGACAACAAAGGAACTTCGGAGGACCAAAGCTATCCACGTGTACAAGAGGAGCCTCCCTCCAAAGCTTGAGCAAAAGTAGAGGACAAGCGGTACCCAGGGTGCTGCTCGCCAAGTGGCAATGGCCGTACTTTGGCCAACTGCCCACTCATGTGTAGCTGTCTTACTTGCCTATTTCATGTATGTGCAAAACTTTGAAATTACTTTGATGTACATCTCTTAAGTCAAAATTACACCTTATGCCATCTAAACCAACACATGAAACTTTGCCATATGACAATCTTAGATCTCAGCCATCCAAACTCTTTTTAACCTCAAGCTTTGTAGGAATTACCAGAAACTCATGCTTGATGGGTATAAATACCCCATTTCCTTCACATTTAAAATCAATCCTTGGCATTTCAAATCATCCCTTACCAATCCAAAAGCAACCTAAACCCTCTTAGCCATCCACCACAGCAAGAGAGTGAGGATGAAGAACAGAGTCTAGCCTAGGTCTAGTCCTTACACTAGCCTTTTGAGTCCCACCAAAGTTCAATTCAAGCCACTTGATATGATCCTTGCGACACTACCATTCATCTAACTATTTTTTAATCAGGCTACATCTAGCCATTAGATTTGCATAGTACACCATTCATCTCATTATTCAACACATTTTGCACTAAATTAGCTTAGAAGTATGCTCTGAGGCTTGCCAACTTAATCAGATCCTGCCCAACAAAAAACATGCAAATTATTTTACATTTTGTCATGAGCATTACACACATTCATATACGAGAACTGAATTATAACCCTCATGAGCAGTCAAATCATGTGAAGTAGAGGCTATACATTTCTATCGGCAAAGTCGATGCCTAATACCCTTCCTCTCTGTAACCACGATCTCTTACTCAGAATTTTTAATCACAAATTCAAAGAGCCATTTTATAATATGAAATCTTCGAATCCCTACCCTAAAATTTTTATTGGGTCTAGTCAACTGTAGAAACCAATAAATTAGTTAGTGGTGATTTTGGTCAAACATAATTAATTAAAATAATCATATAAAACCCTCAAAATAAGCAATTTAAAAAAAAACAAAGCCACCTCTCCGACTCTGAATCTAATCGATCCACACAGTTATAATTCCAATTCGGGTGGACTATTATGATTTGACAACTTGTTTATCTAATAATATAATATGATTTGAGTTTTAAATCACGTGGTATTTCATTAACCGCTAGGGTTGGGGGTGTGATCCCAATAGGGGTAGATGCAAAACTAAATACTTAAGGGTCTGTTTGGGCGGTGGGATTAGAAGGGATTAGGTGGGATGGGATTCATCTGGTCTTGTGCCAATTCCACTCCATGTTTGGGATGAATGGAAAAGCTTGGAATTACATTAAATGGAATTGCATTGGGTACCGTGCCAATTTCACTCAATGTTTGGGAAGTTGTGTAGGTCCCACCATGATGTGTGGGCTATATCCACACCGTCCACCCGTTTATCTAGATTATTTTAGAGCATGAGTCAAAAAATCGGGTAAATCTAAAGCTCAAGTGGACCCCACCATAGAAAGCAACGGGGATTAAATACTTACCGTTGAAAACTTCTTTGGGGCCACATAAGTTTTGGATCTACCTCATTTTTAGGCCCATGCTATAAAATGAGGTTTCAAAACAATTAAATGGTTTAGATATAACACATGTGTTATTCTCAGTAATTTCAAATGATGCTGAGTATATCCATTCAATGTACCACCGTATTATCAACAAAGTATGAAGTTAATTTTATCTCATGGCAGAAGGGAACAATCCCTCCCATGGATAATAATTATGTTTTTTGAATCCCATCCCACCTAATCCCTTCTAATCCAGGGATTAGAAGGGATTAGGTGGGATGGGATTCAAAAAACATAATTATTACCCATGGCAGGGACTGTCCCTGTTGCCATGGATAAGATTAATGTCATGATTTGTTGGTAATATGGTGGTACATTGAATGGATATACCCACCATCATTTGAAATTACTGAGAATAACACACGTGTGTTATATCTAAACTGTTCATTTGTTTTGTAACCTCATTTTATGGCATGGGCCTAAAAATGAGGTAGATCCAAAACTTATGTGGCCCCAAAGAAGTTTTCAACGGTAAGTTTTCAATTCCCGTTACTTTCTATGGTGGGGTCCACTTGAGCTTTAGATTTACCTAATTTTTTGGCTAATGCTCTAAAATAATCTCGAAAAATGGGTGGATGGTATGGATATAGACCACACATCATGGTGAGACCTACACAACTTGCTAACATTGAGCAAAATTGGCATGGGACCAATGCAATTCCAACAAAGAGAAATTTGCGACTGTACGACCCATTTATGGCCTATTTACGAGACCAAGCCCACCTTATTTTCCCTTGCGAGAATACGGCCCAGCTATACGGACGCCTTTCCAAAGGTCGAAAATGCCCCTGGTATAAACGATGGGTTTTACTGCCGCTGCCAGCTGCGTCTCCACCAAAAAAATCCTAGCTTTTTTCCTTTTTTCTCTCTCTGATCGTTCATCCTACCCGTAGATTACCAATTTTTGATCACTTCTCCCCCATGTGACTGTCCACTGAAGCAGTAAAACCCTTCTTTTACCGCTTCCTTCTTTCCCCTTTATCTGGTCGAGAATACACACCTCATAGACGTCCTTTTCGACTTTTTTGAGCCCAAGATAGGACAAAATATGGTCCCCCCAGCTAAGAAGCCTCGAATGGCAGGTATATTGAAATCCCTGCTTTCGTTTTCTCGACCCCACTGTATATTTTACTATATATGCGCACCGTCCACAATTCATTTTCAATTTTTAAAAATATTAAGCTTTGTTTGGGTGGACCCCATTGTATATTATAGTATATATACGCACGGTCCCCAATCTAATTTCATTTTTTAAAAATGCTTAATGGTATGGCATGTCCTGATAAATGAGCGAAATTAGGACTCAAATGGCCCACATTGAGAGTTATTTAAACAAAGAATGAAATTAGATATGAAACTAAATGAAGAGCATGAAAGTGACTGAGCACTGACTGAGTTAACAGACCGAGGACCCACCGAGTTATTCAATTCGCTTCAAACCATGATCATTCCCATGCATTTCAAGGTCATCCCAAACAATTTCGTGTTGATCACGGTCATTTCGAGGCATTTCGCGGTCAATTCCCCTCACTTCATGGTCAGTTGCATGCATTTTGCGGTCAATTCACTTCAAACCATGATCATTTCCATGCATTTCACGGTCATCCCAAACAATTCCGTGTTAATTCACGGTCATTTCGAGGCATTTCGTGGTCAATTCCCTTCACTTCACGGTCAGTTGCATGCATTTTGTGGTCAATTCACTTCAAACCATGATCATTCTCATGCACTTCATGGTCGTCCCAAACAATTCTGTGTTAATTCACGGTCGTTTCGAGGCATTTCGCGGTCAATTCCCTTCACTTCATGGTCAGTTGCATGCATTTCGCGGTCAATTCGCTTCAAACCATGATCATTCCCATGCATTTCACGGTCATCCCAAACAATTCTGTGTTGATTCACGGTCGTTTCGAGGCATTCGCAGTCAATTCCCTTCACTTCACGGTTAGTTGCATGCATTTTGCGGTCAATTCGCTTCAAACCATGATCATTCTCATGCATTTCACGGTCGTCCCAAACAATTCCGTGTTGATTCATGGTCGTTTCGAGGCATTTCGCGGTCAATTCCCTTCACTTCACGGTCAGTTGCATGCATTTCACAGTCAAATCGCTTCAAACCATGATCATTCCCATGCATTTCACGGTCGTCCCAAACAATTCCATGTTGATTCACGGTCATTTCGAGGCATTTCGCGGTCAATTCCCTTCACTTCACGGTCATTTGCATGCATTTCGCGGTCAAATCGCTTCAAACCATGATCATTCTCATGCATTTCACAGTCGTCCCAAACAATTCCGTATTGATTTACGGTCATTTCGAGGCATTTCGCGGTCAATTCCCTTCACTTCACGGTCATTTGCATGCATTTTGCGGTCAATTCGCTTCAAACCATGATCATTCCCATGCACTTCACGGTCATCCCAAACAATTCTGTGTTGATTCACGGTCGTTTCAAGGCATTTCGTAGTCAATTCCCTTCACTTCACGGGCAGTTACATGCATTTTGCCGTCAATTCGCTTCAAACCATGATCATTCCCATGCGCTTCATGATCGTCCCAAACAATTCCGTGTTGATTCACGGTCGTTTCGAGGCATTTTGCTGTCAATTCCCTTCACTTCACGGTCACTTGCATGCATTTCGCGGTCAGTTCGCTTCAAACCATGATCATTCCCATGCACTTCACGGTCATCCCAAACAATTCTGTGTTGATTCACGGTTGTTTCGAGGCATTTCATGGTCAATTCCCTTCACTTCACGGTCAGTTGCATGCATTTCCCAGTCAATTTGCTTCAAACCATGATCATTCCCATGCATTTCATGGTCGTCCTAAACAATTCCGTTCAAATTAGAAGAGGCTTTGCCATTTTTATACATTTTTATAGTATAAATTAGCAAAGAACCCTCTTATATCTTTACTATTTTGAACTAAATGAAGGGCACAGATAACCTGTATTTTTAGGAAAAGGCCTATGGTCAGTATCTGAATTTTTGGTGAACAGTCCATCCAATGTGGGTCCCTTAGATCAACACTCTGGATTACCAAACAGTAGGTCTCATATGCCTTTTCTGAAATGCCTTTCAAAAGGTTGTCTACCGTGAGGACTCTGGATTACCAAACAGTGGGTCTCATATCTAGGTCCCTTGAAAAAAAACTACCTAATTGAAGGCACACATTCATGATATTCATATGCCTTTTCTGAAATGCCTGAAAGAGATTGAAAAAACACTACCTAATTGAAGGCACCGCGAAATGCATGCAACTGACCATGAAGTGAAGGGAATTGACTGCGAAATGCCTCGAAACGACCGTGAATCAACACGGAATTGTTTAGGACGACCGTGAAATGCATGGGAATGATCATGGTTTGAAGCGATTTGACTGTAAAATGCATACAACTGACCGTGAAGTGATGGGAATTAACCGCGAAATGCCTCGAAACGACCGGACTCAACACGGAATTGTTTGGGATGACCGTGAAATGCATGGGAATGATCATGGTTTGAAGCGAATTGGCCGCAAAATGCATGCAACTGACCGTGAAGTGAAGGGAATTGACCGCGAAATGCCTCGAAACGACCGTGAATCAACACGGAATTGTTTGGGATGACCGTGAAATGCATGGGAATGATCATGGTTTGAAGCGATTTGACCGCGAAATGCATGCAACTGACCGTGAAGTGAGGAAGTGATTTGACCGCGAAATGCATGCAACTGACCGTGAAGTGAGGGGAATTGACTGCGAAATGCCTCGAAACGACCGTGAATCAACACGGAATTGTTTGGGATGACTGTGAAATGCATGGGAATGATCATGGTTTGAAGCGAATTGACCGCAAAATGCATACAACTGACCGTGAAGTGAAGGGAATTGATCACGAAATGCCTCGAAACGACCATGAATCAATACGGAATTGTTTGGGACGACCGTGAAATGCATGGGAATGATCATGGTTTGAAGCGAATTGTCCGCAAAATGCATGCAATTGACCGTGAAGTGAAGGGAATTGACCGCGAAATGCCTCGAAACGACCATGAATCAACACGGAATTGTATGGGATGACCGTGAAATGCATGGGAATGATCATGGTTTGAAGCGATTTGACCGCAAAATGCATGCAACTGACCGTGAAGTGAAGGGAATTGATCGCGAAATGCTTCGAAACGACCGTGAATCAACACGGAATTGTTTGGGATGACCATGAAATGCATAGGAATGATCATGGTTTGAAGGGTATTGATCGCGAAATGCATGCAAATGACCGTGAAATGATGATGATGATGATGAATGACGTTTCCTAACAAGCATATTCATAATGAGGAAGTGCCAACCAAATTGCAGTTTCATTTATTTTTGGCCCCAAGTCAAAAGCACTGAATGCAATTGCAACTTAAGAGACTAGAAGAAGCACACTATGAACACAACTTGGATAACATGGAGTGTGTACCGACATGGGCGTGTACTAACAAGCTAACCTAAAAAAGCAAAACAAAATAAAAATAAAAAAATAAAAAAAAACACATTAGAAAAAAAATGAAAAAATTACACTTCGATATATCGAATATAACACGATATATCAAAACTCAGTACATTTAGATATAATCGAAACCTAATCAATTAATCGTAGCGTCAGTTGTCGATTATATCGAAATCTAATCGATATAATCGTAGTAAGTCATCCTTACAACCGACCGATATATCGACTATTATTCGATTGATCAAAAATGGTCACACACCATTCAGCGACAAAATGCTTTTTAAATTGTATTATTGATAAAATCGAGTAGATGTCGATATATCTAGTTATTGATATATCGACTAGATTTCGATATATCGAAAATTGTCTGAAAATGTCGAAGAGTATTCGATATGTATCGAAGGTGATATGACCAATAGCTACGGATTATAACTGTAGCCATAACTGTAGTATGTGCCAGTTTATGAAATTTTTATTTTTTATTTTTTTTACATGGATAAATTTATTCTACCTACAATTTTCTCTAATACGTATTTATATAAATATGTATATATAAGCATATAAAAAAAAATTTCTTTCTTTTTTCATTTATTTCTTTATTCATTTAACAAGAATATCTCCTAAACCAAAATTAGTTACTTGACGTACCCTATATGATTTTGGGGTAAGAGAAGCTACTTTAGCAAACCAACCTGGTTATTTTTCAAAATTCTATTAGATCTATGGTCGAAAATCCATTTCATTCACTTCGCAGTCAATTTCAATCAGTTTGCGGTCAATTTCATTCATTTCATTTACTTCGCGATCAATTCCATGCATTTCACGGTCAATCCCAGCGATTCCGTTTTGATTCATGGTCATTTCCATGCATTTCACGGTCAATTCCCTTCACTGCACGGTCATTTGCATGCATTTCACGGTCAATTCGCTTCAATTCATGATCATTCCCATGCATTTCATGGTCATCCCAAACTATTCCGTGTTGGTTCACGGTCATTTCGAGGCATTTCATGGTCAATTCCCTTCACTTCAAGATCATTTGCATGCATTTCACGGTCAATTCGCTTCAATTCATGATCATTCCCATGCATTTCACGGTCATCCCAAACTATTCCGTGTTGATTCACGGTCATTTCGAGGCATTTCACAGTCAATTCCCTTCACTTCACGGTCATTTGCATGCTTTTCACGGTTAATTCGCTTTAATTCATGATCATTCCTATGCATTTCACAGTCATCCCAAACTATTCCGTGTTGATTCGTGATCATTTCGAGGCATTTCACAGTCAATTTCCTTCACTTCACGATCATTTGCATGCATTTCACGGTCAATTCGCTTCAATTCATGATCATTCCCATGCATTTCACGCTCATCCCAAACTATTCCATGTTGATTCACGGTCATTTCGAGGCATTTCACGGTCAATTCCCTTCACTTCACGGTCATTTGTATGCATTTCACGGTCAAATTCGCTTCAATTCATGATCATTCCCATGCATTTCACGCTCATCCCAAAATATTCCGTGTTGATTCACGGTCATTTCGAGGCATTTCACGGTCAATTCCCTTCACTTCACGATCATTTGCATGCATTTCACGGTCAATTCGCTTCAATTCATGATCATTCCCATGCATTTCACGATCATCCCAAACTATTCTGTGTTGATTCACGGTCATTTTAAGGCATTTCATGGTCAATTCCCTTCACTTCACGGTCATTTGCATGCATTTCACGGTCAATTCGATGCATTTCATGGTTATGCATTATGTTGATGCGAAAATCTGGTTCACCCTCTTAGACCTTCGTGTACCTGCACCAAAAAGGACAAAGGAGACCCTGGCTTAAGCAGGGGACCCTCCGATGCCAAAGTCAGGCCTGGATTCCGGGTCTAATCGTATTCAGGGGTTTTGAGATAGAAGTTCTTTTTTTTGTACCTCTCAAGGTGACAGGGGTTCCTCTTTTATAGCTGCTGGAGCATTTAATTGCACGAGGATTCTCTTCCTGATACTGTGCGCGGGATCTTCACCTGGTATCACGGAGATAGGATCGTGCCCATCTCGAGCCTTCATCCGATCCCGTGAGCTTCGGGGTCGGAGATCTTATCCCAAGATATCTGGGATGAGGCTTGATCTTGCGATGGTCGATCTGGTAAGGTGGTCCGCCCGACGCATGCCCGGAATGCTGATGAGTCATCCGAACCGACTCAACCTTTGTCTCGGTTTAGCGAATCATGCCTCGGATTTGACACATCCTTTGGTGACCCGAGGCATTAAGTCCGAGTCTGCGGACTTATATTTTTTGTCCCCAACAGTAAGCCCCCCCTACTCCGTGTGTTTCATATGACACTTAGGAGTAGCGAGTTTTGATTCGGTTCACAACCTGGTCCGAGACAGTAGGTAGTCATTTAATGCGTTCCGTGTCGCCTTTGACGGGAGGCGGTTCGGTTCCTGACATCGCATGCGCCGTCAAATCGCTCATCCCACCAATGAGGGTTGGACACGTAGCAAGGGCATTATTGTCGTCAGTCGACGAGCGCCACGTGTCGAGTGGGGGAATCGATGCAGGCGTCGAATCATTTTCCCATTAATTACTTCCGCCGTATGGCAATCTTATAAATTGGTGGGGGTCCCGCATTTTGAACTTCTATTGCCATTCCTACTTTTCGTTCCCTTTGGAGCCTTCTCAGTCTTTCATCTTCTTCCTTTCCTCTCTCTTAACCGTCAGCGCTTCCTTCCGCCATTTCCGTTTTCCTTTCTCCCTCCGGTGAGTTTCTCCTTCCTCTTTATTAGGTAATAATGGCGGATAGGGGTTCTCGAAGTCCCCAGGGGGGAGCTTCCGGAGACGAAGGCGAAGCGTAACGTTTTTGGAATGTTGCGGAATCGCCTTCCTTACTGACGGAGATAGCAGTGGATGCCAACGCTGCTTTTCTATCTGAGAGAGTCACTGAAGCTCCGGCGGAGCGCCCTGCTTCCGTTGTTCCTTCTCGTGGTGGGTCGTCTTTATTGACCCGCCCGGGAAGGCCTAACTTTTCAAGGGGCACGGAGGAAGATGAGGAGGAAGAAGATGAAATTTGATTGCCGAGGGAACCTCTGATCCAGTTCCTGTCGATGAATCGACGCACGCCGAGTCTGAATGAGAAGGATCAGGGGAAGATTTAAGCGGTCTGGTTCCCTCAGTTTTAACTGAGGCGGACTTAGACAGAATCCGGATCGGGTATCACATCCCCGAGTCGGTCATCACCTATCTCCCCCATCCGAATGACTTGCCGGATCACCCTCCTGCTGGGGCGGTCGCGGTTTACCAAGTGTCAATGCAATGCGGCTTGCGTCTGCCCCTTCAGGCCATCGTCCGGGGAGTTTTGTCTCGCATTCAGATTGCCCCGGGGCAGATAGTCCCGAATGGGTGGAGGAACTTATTCGGGTGTGCGGTGTTGTGGGCCGAGATGGAACAGCCACCGCTTACAGTCGACGAATTTCTCCACCTATACCAAGTGCGAGTGAATCCGAACTACCCTGGCTTCTACGTCTTCGCTGCTTGGCGAGGCGGAGGCGATTCCCTGATAACTGACCCTCCCACTTCCAACAAACATTGGAGAGAGCGTTGGTTTTGGGCATGTGGTCGCTGGGAGACGGATGAGTCCGGGTCTTGCGAGGCTCGTG
Organism: Magnolia sinica; assembly: GCF_029962835.1. Classification (NCBI taxonomy): domain Eukaryota; kingdom Viridiplantae; phylum Streptophyta; class Magnoliopsida; order Magnoliales; family Magnoliaceae; genus Magnolia; species Magnolia sinica. The sequence continues at coordinate 27,394,498 of NC_080584.1, forward strand.
TTCCTCGGACATTCCAGAGAGCAGGTGACTTGGGTCTTCTCTCTCTCGCCCTTTTTCATTTTTTGTAATATTCTGAGTCTGAAGGGCTTGTGTCTGGCAGATATTCCGAAGAAGCGGCCGAAGCTCGGCTCCAGTGCCTCGGCTCGGATCAAAGAGTTGAGGACGTTGGATCCGGCAGATAGGTCTTGGAAGGTGCTTTTACAGCCGGAACGCCTTCATCTTGCAGGTCTAGACTCGGAAGTCACAGGTAATTGAAAATGTATCTTCTGAATTTTTCGAATTTCCCCTGACTTACTTCGTTTTTTTTTTTTATAGATCTGCCCGAAGCCCGTCCCAATCTCAGGATTGTTCACGAACCGGCTCCCTCAGAAATGACTGGAGCTCGTCCTCCCCTTAGGGCAGTCACGAAGTTGAAGGCTCCTCCGCGGTCAGTTCTTCTGTCGGAGCCTCGGCCGCCGAAGAGGCAAAGGGTGGTGCGGAAGGAGAAAGAGCCAGCGAGTTCTTCTGCCCCTTCCGTCGTCGTAATTCCCGACCCGGAAGAAAGGGCGGAAGAGACGGCGGTCGCTGCCTCGGAACCTCAGGCGACACCCGACTCGGTACACGTTGAGTCGGATGTTCCGAGACATGAGGAAGAGACCAGGGCCGCGTCTTCCAGAGGGGAAGGTGAGACGAGGACCGCATCCTCCAGGGGGGAGGAGACGAACCAGGAAGGGTCGTCTGTCCTGCAGCAGGTGGTATCGGGGATGGTTCCTTGGGCCTTAGCCCACGGGGGCGAAAGAGAGTTCGTGAGGCTCTACAACGCTCCGTCATCGCAAACCGTCAGCCATGCTGCAAGGGTGCTTTTTGAACTCGCTCCCTGCTTGATTAAGGCCAGCAAGGAGCTATCCTCGACTCATCGGCTGCATACTCTTCTGTCGGAAGCCGAAGAGCGACGTGAGGAGGCCGAAATCCGGGTCGGCGTCCTGACAGGCGAGGCGGCCCTTGCCCGGAAGGCTGCCGAAGATGCGGGAGCAGAGGCGGCTTCCTCCAGAAGAGCCTTGGATGAAGCGAAAGCAGAGGTTGCTCGGGTACTGGCTCTTCTCTCCGAAGCTGAAGAAAAGAACCGGCGAGTTCTCGCAGTTCATGCTTCGTGCCCAGATGACTTAGCTCGGGCTAAGCTTGAGGCGGCGGAGCGTATTCAGCAGGCCGACGAGAAGATTCGGGAGGCTGAGAAGGCTAGGGACCAAGCCGTCCAAGCTTTCCTTGAGTCGGCGGAGTTCGAGGACGAGAGGGACCGCTTGTTCCAAAGCGGATATCTGGAATGCGTCAAGGATATAAAGAAATCTTTTCCTGACCTTGACCTTTCAGAAATCGAGGGTGGAGCAGCCTCGGAATCCGAGAACCCGGACGCCGCTGCTGAAGACACTGCTGCTGGGGACGAGGCCGGTGCATGAGGACAGTTACCAGGGCCCTTCGATTTTTTTTTTCTATTTGCTTTGATGTATTCACACGTTGTATTTGCATGTGTTTTGATGAATGAAGGAAAAATGCTTAGCTTTATTCATTTGACTTGGCTTTAATCTTTCTTAGTTCAGAGTCTTTAAACATTGAGTACCGAGCTAAGGATAGTAGACCTTGAGGTATTCAGCGTTCCAAGGGTGAGGCAATGGTTGTCCGTTTAGGTCTTCTAGCCGAGACGTTCCTGGTCGGATGGTGCCCGAGACGATATAGGGTCCTTCCCAATTGGGTCCCAGCGTACCCGACCCAAATTCCTTGGTGTTGGAAAATACTTTCCGGAGAACCATATCTCCCATTCGAAACCTTCTAATCTTAACTCGGGTATTATAGAATCCAGCCACTTGTCGTTGCCGCGCCTCCGTGCGCAGCCGCGCCACTTCCCTTTGTTCGTCCAGAAGGTCGAGTCCGAGTGCAAGGAGTTCTTCATTCTCTTCTGCATTGAATGAGGTGATTCGAGCCGAAGGTAATCCGATTTCAACGGGAGTGACGGCTTCCGAGCCATAAGCTAGTGAAAACGGAGTCTCTCCTGTGGCTGTTCGAGCTGTAGTTCGGTAAGCCCAAAGAATTTTCGGGAGCTCTTCGGCCCATGCTCCTTTGGCCCGGCCAAGCTTGGTCCGAAGATGTTGCTTGATAATCTTGTTAACTGCCTCAACTTGTCCGTTGGTTTGAGGATGATGAGGTGAAGAATAAACGTTTCTGATTCCGAAGTTGTCGCACATCTCGCGAAAGCTCCCATTATCAAATTGCCTTCCATTGTCTGTAACAATGGTACGAGGTACTCCGAATCGGCAGATAATGTTTTTCCATACAAACTCGGTGATCTTCTGCTCGGTTATTTTAGCTAATGGTTCTGCCTCGGCCCACTTCGTGAAATAGTCCACTGCTACCACAGCAAACTTGGTCTGACCTTTTCCCATAGGGAGCGGTCCTATGATGTCGACGCCCCACTGTGCGAAAGGCCAGGGACCAGTCATCGGTGTCAGTGCCTCGGGTGCTTGCCTCGGAATTGCCGCGAACCGTTGACATTTGTCGCATTTTTGAAAGAGCTTGCGAGCGTCATGTTGGATAGTGGGCCAGTAGTATCCCTGTCGTAGGACCTTGTAGGCGAGAGATCGCCCTCCAGAGTGGTTTCCGCAGATTCCTTCATGGATTTCACGTAATACATAGTTCGCCTCACTGGGTTTGAGGCACCGCAGCAACGGAGCGTAGTAGCCTTTCTTATAAAGGGTTCCGTTGAGTATGGTGTAACGAGAGGCTCAGATCTTAACTCGTCGAGCCTCGGCACGATCTTTAGGCAGCTCTCCCTTGTCAAGGTAGTGGCGGATTGGATCGATCCAGGATGGTCCCGAGTCGATTGTGTTGACGGCCTCGCCAATTGGTTCATTTACACTCGGCTTGTCGACGTATTCGATAGGGACGGACCTGGGTATATCATCTTCACCGGCGGAGGCGAGCTTTGCTAATAAATCAACTTTGCTGTTTTCTGTACGAGGGATCCGAGTGACACGACAGAGCTGAAATCCATTGACAAGTTCTTTCGCTTTCTCCATGTACGCTCTTAATTGGTCTTTCCGTGTTTGGTATACACCGGTAACTTGATTAACAACCAACTGAGAGTCGCTGAAAACGCTTAAGTGCGTAACTCCCATACTAGCGGCGAGTCGGAGGCCGAGTAACAATGCTTCGTATTCTGCCGTATTGTTCGACGCTTGGAATCCAAGTCGTAAGGCATACTGTATATAGGTATTATCGGGAGTTTCCAGCACAACCCACTGGCCTTCGAGTTGGAAGAACCGTCGACATACAGTTTCCATGGAATAGGGCAAGGGGGAGCGGTTGATGTCGGAACTGCACCGTCCTTCGGCGTATCGTTTACTGAGAGTTCGGTCGGAGGCGTCCCCTCGGCGATAAAATCAGCTACGGCTTGCCCTTTGATTGCTGCCTTTGGTCTGTATTGAATATCAAACTCACTTAGCTCGATAGCCCACTTAGTGAGTCGGCCGGAAGCCTCCGGTTTCTGCAATACCTGGCGAAGCGGAAGATCGGTCATCACGATGATGGTATGGGCATGGAAATACGGCCTGAGTCGGCGAGAGGAAGTTATTAAAGCCAAGGCGACTTTTTCCAAGCTTGGGTATCTCGTTTCTGCTGGCAGCAACGCTTTGCTGACGTAATACACCGGCAGTTGCTTTCCTCCGAATTCTCGTATCAAAGCCGAGCTGACCGCTGCCTCGGATACTGCTAGGTAAAGGAGTAGGGACTCCCCTGACTCGGGTTTTATTAAGAGAGGTGGAGAACCGAGATATGATTTTAACTGTTGGAACGCCGCTTCACATTCTTCCGTCCAATCCATCGTTTGCCTTCCTTTCAATTGTTTGAAGAAAGGGAGACATTTATCCGTGGCTCTGGACAGGAACCGATTGAGTGCTGTGACTAGTCCGGTCAACCTTTGGATGTCCTTAATGGTTTTGGGGGATTCCATATCAATCAAAGTCTTTATCTTCTCAGGGTTTGCCTCTATTCCTCGCTGACTGACCAAGAAACCGAGGAATTTTCCGGAGCCTACTCCAAAAGCACATTTACTCGGATTTAGCTTCATCCGGAACTTCCGTAGGATTAGAAACATTTCTTCCAAATCATTCACATGATCTGCCGCGTGTATGCTTTTGACGAGCATGTCGTCGATGTATACTTCCATGGTTTGGCCTATAAGCTGAGCAAAGATTTTGTTAACTAACCTTTGATAAGTTGCGCCGGCATTCTTCAAACCAAATGGCATCACTCGGTAACAATAAAGGCCTTTGTCGGTGACAAAGGTAGTTTTTGATTTATCTGTTTGATGCATTACAATTTGATTATACCCTGAATATGCATCCATGAAGCTAAGGAGCTCATGTCCGGTGGTACTGTCTACTAGCTGGTCTATCCTCGGAAGCGGAAAGCTATCCTTGGGGCAGGCTTTATTTAAGTCGGTATAGTCAATACAGACTCGCCACTTCCCATTGGATTTCTTTACAAGCACGACATTCGCGACCCACTCTGGATAGTGTATTTCTTCTATGAAATTAGCTTGGAAGAGTTTGTTAACTTCTTTTTCAATGATGGCGTATCGTTCAGGGCCGAGCGGTCGTCGCTTCTGTCGGATCGGTCGATACGACGGATCGACGTTGAGTCGGTGAGTCACCACAGAGGGGTCGATCCCGGGCATATCTTCATGACTCCAGGCAAATACGTCGGCGTACCTACGGAGCAGGGCTATCAGCTTTTCTTTCAAAGGGGACTGCAGAGACGAGCCAATTCGTACCGTCTTGGATCCATCCGTCTCGACCAAGGGGACCGAGACAAGATCTTCGACCGGCTGTCCTCGTTCATAATTCTCGCCCCGAGGGTCCAATGATTCGATCGTTAATATGTTGGTCGGACTTTTGTCGGCGGCTCCTTTTACAGCTATCATGTAACATCGCCTCGCATCTTGCTGGTCTCCTTTGACAATTCCGACTCCCGACTCGGTCGGGAATTTCATTGAAAGATGGTATGTGGATACCACGGCCTGGAGGAGACTCAATGAAGGTCGGCCGAGTATTGCGTTGTATACTGAGGGTTGATCGACGACCAGGAAGTCAACCATCATCGTCGTCTGATGTGGGGCGCTACCAGCAGTGAGTGGTAATGAGACAGTCCCTTCGGGCAGTACTTGTCCTCTGGAAAAACCGATCAACGGGGTCCGAACTGGGCGTAACGTGGATCGTTCGATCCCCATTTTGTCGAACGCCCGAGTAAACAACACGTCTGCAGATGATCCCATATCGACGAGTATTCGGAACACTTTTCGGTTAGCGATCGCCAGGGTGACAATCAACGCATCATCGTGGGGGTGATGGATACCTCGGGCGTCTTCCTCAGTGAACGATATGCAATATCTTTCCCTTTTTTTCTCCTTTGGTGGCCGACCTATAATCATGAGCTCGGACTGAGGCTGACTAAGTTTTCTTGCATGATTCCTTCATGCATTGTTTGAGTCACCCCCACCTTATGGACCGCCGATAATCGTCCGGATTTCTTCCATAGGCTGACTCTCGGTCGGGCGTGCCTCAGCTGCCCCAGCTTTAACCATATGTTCTCTGAGTCGGCCGTCTTTTATGAGTCGTTCGATCTCTTCTCTTAGGTGACGGCAATCACTTGTGTTATGCCCGTGATCACGGTGATAATGGCAGTATTTATCCTTGTCCCGCCGATTAGGATTACTCCTGAGCTTACTGGGCCAGTTAACAAAGCCTTCGTTTTTTATTTCCATCAATACCTCTTCCCGAGTCTTGTTCAGGGGAGTATATGTGGAAAATCTTCGATCCGGCCGTTTGCCTGACCTTCGCTCATCACGCGCTTGATCATCCTTGCGTTTCCTTCCTCCGGCCGAGTCGGCTTCCTTTTTGGCCGACTCTTTGGCCAAAGTTTTAGTTTCACGCAGGATTCGCGCTTCCTCGGCATTCGCATACTTATCCGACCGTGCCATAAATTCTGCCAGAGTATCGGGCGGAGTTTTGTCTAGAGATGCCAGGAATGGCTTATCTCTAACTCCTTGCATGAGCGCATTGAGAGCCGTTTCTTCTGAATGTTTTCGAATCTGAAGGGATTCGAAATTAAAACGCTTGATATAATCTTTCAGTAGCTCTCCCTGCTTTTGAACTACGTTGTTCAGATGTGCAGGGGGCTTCAATTTCTTCTTTCCGCCGATGAAGTTGGTGAGGAAGGCGTCGCTCAGCTCAGCGAATGAACTGATGGACTTTGGTTTCAACTGTTTGAACCACAGTCGAGCTACATCGGTCAATGTAAGAGAAAAGGCCCGACACATTACTGCATCCGAGGCATCGTGGAGCTCCATATAGGTTCTGAAGCATTCAATATGCTCGGTCGGGTCGGTCTTGCCGGTGAAAGGAGTGATTTGAGGTAATCGAAACCTCTCGGGCAACCGGGCCTTCAGTACCGAGTCCACAAAGGGGGACGCCTTCGCTTCGGACCCGGTTGAATATACATTCCGGCCGTGCTTCATGTCCGCCATCTCTTTCGCCATCTCTTCCCGCACTTCTCTTTTAAAATTTTGAATATCGGCTTTCCAAGGTTCACTGCTCTCTGCCGTGCCTTCCATGGATGGGCGATTGCACCTTCTTCGCTCTATCTCGTGCCGAAGATCAGTCGGGGGTAGGGAAGCGTTGGCTGACTGCGCTGGAGATGGTTCTGATCCGCCTTGGGGTTGGCTCGGCCGGAAAGACTGCGGCGCGGAAGGTTGAGGATCAACCGCCGTAGTTGGTACGTGCACTGTCTCCCCTTGAGGATGCGGGAGTGGCTGCATTTGTTGCTGATACATTCGTTCCAGCATCTGCTTCATCATATTCATATCAGACCGGATTTCTTGAACCTCCTTATCCAACCGTCCATCGTCGCGACCCCGCTGATTGTTGCTTGTCCTGGTCGCTCCTCGTTGGCGGTTGTTAGGTGGGTTCTGGGCTGTGGGGACCGCGACTGGACCCACCGGCCCTTCAATCTCATTCAAATCTTCCTCTGGGACCGTCCTTCTAGTCATTACCATTGAAATCAATATAGAGATATGAGATGGCTTTTTTGTATGGTTCCCACAGACGGCGCCAAGCTGTTGATGCGAAAATCTGGTTCACCCTCTTAGACCTTCGTGTACCTGCACCAAAAGAGGACAAAGGAGACCCTGGCTTAAGCAGGGGACCCTCCGATGCTAAAGTCAGGCCTGGATTCCGGGTCTAATCGTATTCAGGGGTTTTGAGATAAAAGTTCTTTTTTTGTACCTCTCAAGGTGACAGGGGTTCCTCTTTTATAGCTGCTGGGGCATTTAATCGCACGAGGATTCTCTTCCTGATACTGTGCGCGGGATCTTCTCCTGGTATCACGGAGATAGGATCGTGCCCATCTCGAGCCTTCATCCGATCCCGTGAGCTTCGGGGTTGGAGATCTTATCCCAAGATATCCGGGATGAGGCTTGATCTTACGATGGTCGATCTGGTAAGGTGGTCCGCCCGACGCATGCCCGGAATGCTGATGAGTCGTCCGAACCGACTCAACCTTTGTCTCGGTTTAGCGAATCATGTCTCGGATTTGACACATCCTTTGGTGACCCGAGGCATTAAGTCCGAGTCTGCGGACTTGTATTTTTTGTCCCCAACACATTATATGATAATAATTATGCAATACCCACAAATCCCAACTGATTGGGATTTGTATTAATTTTGTACAATATTTTTTGTACTCTTTTGGGATGTTTTAATTTTGTACTTTATTATTCATTGTATGAATGATACGAACTCATTTTAGATATAATTGTACTGGTTTTATCTAACAAAGCATGGTCTTGGTCCATATAAAGTGGATAGTGGAAACCCCTCATGTATGGTTATTATTATTTAATTTTCTGAATTTTTCCTGATTCTCTTGAATTTCACAAAGTTTTTCACATTTTGTATCGATATCGATGATCTCGATACAGTGTGTTTACAGTGAAAGGCAGTGGCTGATATCTTGCAATATTGTGGGTTAGGAGAAGTATGGAAAAAAGTGCGGTCGTTAGTGAATCAAAGGTAATTTCACTGATGGTGAAAGTAAACCTTCGAGGTTCAATGCAAAAAATATAAAAGAAAAAGGTTCCACACAACTCTATGTGTAAGAAATGCCATTCCTAGGGCCACCTTTTATGATACATCGCTGCAAAAGTCTCCTCAAATAATTTCAAACCATCAACGTGACCATATTTCTACTCCATTTGAATAGCCCACATTTGGATTGCTCAAGTTACCTGTTTGTTCTTCTCTCTAAAATTTGGTCTATGGCGGGTGACTTCAAGCCATGTTATGTTTGCAGAAGTTGTACATTCAGTTGCAGGTTTTGCAGAATTAGCTCCTGGTAATGCAGATTTTGCAAACCAGCACAAAACTAAATCATTAGGATAAAAATATATATGGTGGCTAGAATTAGCAAGTCAAGAACCTGAATGTAGAAAAGAAAAAAAACCCTGCTACTCTACCATCTACTTTAATCCAATCAAAATCAGCTGGGATAAACTCACGGGCTTACTGCAACTCAAAAAACCCCTCTGTGCGTAGAGAATAAAATCACGGCTAATGGTTTTAAACAAATGATTGTGACTGATATTACATTTCCATTTAAAGACAAACAGTAAAACTATAACTTCAAATTCCTCAATTGTGTTGAGCTTCTGTTCTGCATCTGAAACCAATCAATTGACATGATTGACATGAGCCCAACCTTGTCCATTCCAACAAGTAATCTGAATTTCAAATGAAACTTTACATTAACAGCCAAAAGGGCATCTCATTGGTCGTGCACTCCAAATACTATTGCTAGTCGGGTTAAGGTTGTGAATATTATTGATTGTTACCACAGTCATCTCCATTAAGCCCTTGCATAAAGCCCATGCCAATATCAGAAGCAAGTGTTATGTTAATACCATTGCAAGAGAGGACTTTGTTTATGAAAATCCTCCTGGTCCTTTCTTACTGCATGGATCACATAGTGGATATGGAAGCATCTTCCATATAGATTTCTTCTAAAAGAAAAGCAATCCCTAACCACCCATAAGTAAGGCCTTTCAATGATTCACTGCATTAGCAACAAGGGTGAGAGGATAATTATGTGCATGAGAGAGCTATTACCACAAACTAAAACCATACAACCATACAACAAGGGTGAGAGGATAATTACCTTTCTTACCGCATGAAGTGAAGGGGCATGACCGTGAAATCCGCCGAAATGACCGTGAATCAACACGGAATAGGCGGGAATGACCGTGGTATGCATGGAAATGACCGTGAAGTGACCAATTGGACTATGAAATATGCGGAAATGACCGTGAAGTGAAGGGGCATGACCGTGAAGTGCGCCGAAAGTACCGTGAATCAACACGGAATAAGCGGGAATGACCGTGGTATGCATGGAAATGACCGTGAAGTGAAGCGATTGGACTGTGAAATAAGCGGAAATGACCGTGAAGTGAAGGGCATGACCGTGAAATGCACCGAAATGACCGTGAATCAACACGGAATAGGCGGAAATGATCGTGATATACATGGAAATGACCGTGAAGTGAAGCGATTGGACCATGAAATGCGCGAAAATGACCGTGAAGTAAAGGGGCATGACCATGAAATGCCTCGAAATGACCGTGAATCAACACGGAATAATTTGGGATGACCATGAAATGCATGGGAATGATCATGAATTGAAGCGAATTGACCGTGAAATGCATGCAAATGATCGTGAAGTGAAGGGAATTGACCGTGAAATGCCTCGAAATGACCGTGAATCAACACGGAATATTTTGGGATAAGCGTGAAATGCATGGGAATGATCATGAATTGAAGCGAATTGACCATGAAATGCATGCAAATGATCGTGAAGTGAAGGGAATTGACTGTGAAATGCCTTGAAATGACCGTGAATCAACACGGAATATTTTGGGATGACCGTGAAATGCATAGGAATGATCATGAATTAAAGCGAATTGACCGTAAAATGCATGCAAATGACCGTGAAGTGAAAGGAATTGACCGTGAAATGCCTCAAAATGACCGTGAATCAACACGGAGTAGTTTGGAATGACCGTGAAATGCATGGGAATGATCATGAATTGAAGCAAATTGAACGTGAAATGCATGCAAATGATCATGAAGTGAAGGGAATTGACCGTGAAATGCCTCGAAATGACCGTGAATCAACATGGAATAGTTTGGGATGACCGTGAAATGCATGGGAATGATCATGAATTGAAGCGAATTGACCGTGAAATGCATGCAAATGACCGTGAAGTGAAGGGAATTGACCGTGAAATGCCTCGAAATGACCGTGAATCAACACGGAATAGTTTGGGATGACCGTGAAATGCATGGGAATGATCATGAATTGAAGTAAATTGACCGTGAAATGCATGCAAATAATTGTGAAGTGAAGGGAATTGACCGTGAAATACCTTAAAATGACCGTGAATCAACACGGAGTAGTTTGGGATGACCATGAAATGCATGGGAATGATCATGAATTGAAGCGAATTGACCATGAAATGCATGCAAATGATCGTGAAGTGAAGGGAATTGACCGTGAAATGCCTAGAAATGATCGTGAATCAACACGGAATATTTTGGGATGACTGTGAAATGCATGGTAATGATCATGAATTGAAGCGAATTGACCGTGAAATGCTTGGTAATGATCATGAATTGAAGCGAATTGACCGTGAAATGCATGCAAATAACCGTGAAGTGAAGGGAATTGACCGTGAAATGCCTCGAAATGATCGTGAATCAACACGAAATAGTTTGGGATGACTGTGAAATGCATGGGAATGATCATAAATTGAAGCGAATTGACCGTGAAATGCATGCAAATGACCGTGAAGTGAAGGGAATTGACCGTGAAATGCCTCAAAATGACCGTGAATCAACACGGAGTAGTTTGGGATGATCGTGAAATGCATGGAAATGATCATAAATGGAAGCGCATTGACCGTGAAATGCATGCAAATGATCGTGAAGTGAAGGAAATTGACCGTGAAATGCCTCAAAATGACCGTGAATCAACACAGAATAGTTTGGGATGATCGTGAAATGCATGGGAATGATCATGAATTGAAGCGAATTGACCGTGAAATGCATGCAAATGACCGTGAAGTGAAGGGAATTGACCGTTAAATGCCTCGAAATGACCGTGAATCAACACAGAATAGTTTGAGATGACCGTGAAATGCATGGGAATGATCATCAATTGAAGCGAATTGACCGTGAAATGCATGCAAATGACCGTGAAGTGAAGGGAATTGACCGTGAAATCCCTCAAAATGACCGTGAATCAACATGGAGTAGTTTGGGATGACCGTGAAATGCATGGGAATGATCATGAATTAAAGCAAAATGACCATGAAATGCATGCAAGTGATCATGAAGTGAAGGGAATTGACTGTGAAATGCCTCGAAATGACTGTGAATCAACACGGAATAGTTTGGGATGACTGTGAAATGCATGGGAATGATCATGAATTGAAGCGAATTGACCATGAAATGCATGCAAATGACCGTGAAGTGAAGGGAATTGACCTGAAATGCCTCGAAATGACCGTGAATCAACACGAAATAGTTTGGGACGACCGTGAAATGCATGGGAATGATCATGAATTGAAGCGAATTGACCGTGAAATGCATGTAAATGACCGTGAAGTGAAGGGAATTGACCGTGAAATGCATGGAAATGACCGTGAATCAAAACAGAATCGCTGGGATTGACCGTGAAATGCATGGAATTGATCGCGAAGTAAATGAAATGAATGAAATTGACCGTGAACTGATTGAAATTGACCGTGAAGTGAATGAAATGGATTTTCGACCATAGATCTAATGGAATCTTGAAAACTAACCAGGTTGGTTGGCTAAAGTAGCTTCTCCTACCCCAAAATCATATAGGGTACGTCAAGTAACTAATTTTGGTTTAGGAGATATTCTCGTTAAATGAATAAAGAAATAAATGAAAAAAAAGAGAGAAATTTTTTTTTATATGCTTATATATACATATTTATATAAATATGTATTAGAGAAAATTGTAGGTAGAATAAATTTATCCACGTAAAAAAAAATAATAATAAAATAATAAAATAAAAAATAAAATAAAATTTCATAAACTGGCACAGACTACAATTATGGCTACGGTTATAATCCGTAGCTATTGGTCATATCACCTTCGATACATATCGAATACTCTTCGATATGTATCGAAAATTGCAGGATTTTTGAGGCAAACTCGCTAGACTGTTCTAGATATTTTTCGATTAATCGAAAGACCTTCAATACATATAAAAGGACATATCGAAACAGCAGAGGCTGCGGCTATGGTTACAGTTATAATCCGTAGCTATAGAAAACATCGTAGCCATGAGTTCCTGCCCTATTTAATCTGTAACTCGTATTAAAGCTTGAGACGAAAAATAAGACAAATCTAGCTATCAAGTGGACCACACTGTAAAAGGCCATGAAGGATTGAACATCTAACATTGAAACGCTTTTAGGGGTCACGGAAGTTTTGGATCATTATGAAATTTTTTTTCCCTCTTCATTCAGGCTTTTGTAATCTCATGAATAGATTGGATGGAAAATAAATGTTATGGTGGGCCCTATAAAATTTTTAATGGTGAAAATCAATTTTCCCATTGCTCTTTGTGTTGTGGTCCAGTTGATCTTTGGATATGATTTTTTTTTTTTTTATAATGCTCCCAAATAATCTCGAAATATGGATGAACGTTGTGGATATAATAAATATGTAACTGTGGGGCTCATGTAACTTTGATATCTTTTGAACCGTTAGTACAACTCGTAGTTCGAGGAGTGTCGGCGCTCGTCGAGCACTACCTATCCACTTGAAGGAACTAGCAGGGGGCATTTTCGACCTTTGGAAAAGCATCCGTACAGCTGGGGCGTGTTCTCGCAGGGAAAAATAAGGTGGGCCTGCTCTCGTAGATAGGCTATAAATGGGTCGTACAGTCGCAAATTTCTCTTCCAACGAATCTAATTCCAAGCTTTCCCATTCTTCCCAATTTCACTGCGTTTGAAAATTCATGGGTGTTTGTGCCTGTGATATTGATTCAAAAAATATATTTTTAATTTTTGAACTGAAAGGAAAAGTGAATGATATACCCATTCTGTCAGTCTGTTTTATTATAATATTTCAAAGCATGAGACAGAAAATAAAGCAGATCCAACACTCAAGTGGCCATGCCAAAAGAAACAATAGCCTTACAAAGTTTTTGGCAGTAAGTATTCGATTCCCTTTTTTATATGACGTGATCCAATTGAATATTGGATATTCGTCATTTTTTTACTCATGCTATGAATTCAATTGGAATAATGGATGAATGGTGTAGATAAGCAAAATGCATCACAGTGGGACCCACATATATTTTGTAATATTTTTGGTTTTCATGTCCAAAGTAAGTAGCCAAATCAGATAAATTGTAGACGTAGGGGGAAGTAATTATTACTTTTCTACACTGCATTTACCATTTCACCATCAAATCAAACGGGCCCTTAATTCCTTCTAATCCCACTGCCCAAACACGCCGTAAGGGTACAAAAGGTACAAGTGTTGGATCGAATCCATGCTTATATTTTCCATCCGACGGTCTATGTGACCAGATCGGTGTCACCTAATCAACCGGTCATTAAATAAACATTAAAGTGGATCCCAAGAAGTTTTCAACGATGGCTTTCAATCACCACTTTTTTTTTGTGTGGTCCACCTGAGAGTTAGATCTGCCTCATTTTTGGGCTCAAGCCCCAAAATGAACAGGCAAAATGGATGAACGGAGTGGATAAAACACATGTATCGTAATGGCCATTCAGAGCACCGACCAGTGCCAACGCTTGCACCCGAGGGGTCTCTATCGAGTCCCGTGCCCACTGGAACTTTAAATCGCGCCGGAGGCAAAAGGAAAGTTACATTCTACGAAGAGAGAGACAGGGTGGAAGAAGGATGGAGCAGCTTCTAAACATGGGCTTCTCACACGAACTGGCCACCCGAGCTTTAGAGGTCACAGGTGGAAAATCCACCGTCAAAGCCACGGAGTGGATTCTCAACCAGAAATCAACTCCCACCCCTTCTTCACCTTCTTCTCCTTCTCCCATCCAACCCAGACTCGACCGCTACTTCTTCAATCCCAAACCCCATCCCAACCAAATCTCAACCGTCGATCTCACCCCATCTGACACCACCCACCGACCTTCTCCCGAAACCTCCCTCCCTCCTTCCAAGCGCCCAAAGCTCCATCCCCTCCCCACACCCTTATCAGAGCGGGCCCGTCCTCGCTCCATCGACGACATCGTCGGCCAGGATCACCTCCTCTCCATCATCCGCTCAGCGCTCTCCTGCGATCGCCTACCGTCCATTGTCCTCTGGGGCCCACCAGGCACCGGTAAGACCTCCATCGCTAGGGCCATTTCCAATTCAGCTCCTGCGTCGTACCGATTCGTTTCTATATCTGCCGTCACCGCCGGGGTCAAAGACGTGCGGGATGCCGTCGATGAGGCCCGGCGGGCGAAGAAGCAGGGCGTGAAGACGGTGCTGTTCGTTGATGAGGTCCATCGATTCAACAAGTCCCAGCAGGACTCGTTCCTGCCGGTGATTGAAGACGGGAGCGTCGTCTTCATGGGGGCAACGACGGAGAACCCGTCCTTCCACCTCATCACGCCTCTGCTGTCCCGGTGCCGGGTGCTCAGCCTCAACAAGCTGCAGCCCCACCACATAGTAAAGCTGCTTGAGCGGGCCGCGGCGGATGCGGAGAGAGGGCTGGCTCGCAGCGTCCGGTGCAGCAGCATCAGTGTTGAAGAAGATGCTGTCAATTTCCTCTCATTGCACTGCGATGGGGATGCCCGTGTTGCATTGAATGCGTTGGAGATTGCTGCGACTTCGGCGGCTGCGAGGATGCCCAGTGGGAGTGATGAAAATGGGGTTGGTCTGATGAGTGCTGCCACCGCGATTGTCAGCGTAGATGACGCCAAGGAGGCAATGCAATGCAAGCATCTGGCGTATGATCGGGCGGGCGAGGAGCACTATAATCTGATAAGCGCTCTCCACAAGTCAATGCGTGGGAGCGATGCCGATGCGGCAATCTACTGGTTAGCAAGGATGTTGGAAGGAGGGGAAGAGCCACTCTACATTGCCCGGCGGCTGATACGATTCGCGAGCGAGGATGTCGGATTGGCGGACCCTGCTGCTCTAGGCCATGCGGTTGCATGCTACCAAGCTTGCCATTTCTTAGGCATGCCGGAGTGCAATGTGAACCTTGCACAGTGTGTTGCGTACTTGGCGTTGGCACCCAAGTCGGTCGCTGTTTACCGAGCGATAGAGGCCGCCCAGAGGGCGGTGAAGGAATCGATCGGTCAGAATGAAGGTGTCCCTCTGCATTTGAGGAATGCCCCGACGAAGCTGATGAAGGAGATTGGTTATGGGAAGGGCTACATATACCCGCCTGATCACCCATCTTCTTCATCATCCCAGAAGTATCTACCACCTTCACTGCAGGGTCACAAGTTTCTCGACTGGCCACCATCAGCCCTGCACGATGAAAATCTGTCTTTCCCTTTCAGCCAACAGGGCTTGAGCTGAAATTCTCAACTTGGGTTTGGTGTTTTTTGCTTTCTGCTCTAATTTCAAAAATGGAGGCCTTTATTTTTTTTGGTGTGTTTTGAAGAGTCACTGATGGAAAGAAAGATTTCTGCTCTCGAACTAAGAAAATTACCCATGATGTGTTTGTTCAGAAATTTTCTTTGTGTGTAATCTCTATTATACAAGCTTCGTCCTTTGTATAATTTGAACTGTAATCATTTATCTATGTTTTCTCACCAAAAAGAAAAGAGAAAATATTTCATATAATCGGATTCGCTTTCAAAGAATTGAATGGTGCTTTCTCAGCCTTCTTAGGGTATGTTTGGATGTCCCCTAACGTCTTTGTGCAGGCGGGATGTTTTTCTGTCCAAATTGATTGTTTGATAGTTTCATGGAAAAGGCAGAAAAATGTAAGCCTGCATATGCATTCCAGCTTTCATCCCATCCCAAATGCACAGTGGAAAGGATGCTTATCCTAGAAGAGTGGATCTGCTTAAAGAGGTTTCAATTTCATTGAAGTTGTTTATCCCTCTCTACTCAAATATTTTCTCTGGTGCGTTCTTTGTTCATTTTTGCAAATCGGGTATCAAAATCTCACTAATTCAAAACCTGATTGCATACTTGGGTCATTTAAACACTATATTCTTATTCATGGATGATTTCATTTTCTTCTTGGGTGATCCAATGACTTGCACAACAATATTTTCTTTGAGTTGCATCTTCAAAGCGTATATAAAATTGTGGGCAGTAATTTGCCTTTCATCGCATACACTGATACAAAATAAACAGAAGGCCAGATTATACCCAAAGGTAAGTTCATTTCTATGTTGTTGTATTAGGTCCATGTCTGTCTGGTAAATGATTTATTTCATAGGGATATATCTATAAGTTTTTCCTGCCATTTGATCAACCATGCTTTGGTTGTTTTAGGTCTCACATGCTTCAGATGGTCAGTGTTGTAGTTTCCTACAATAGCTAGCAGCAGTAGCTATGTTGACAACATCTAATTCTGAATAGAAGCACTTGGGCAAAGCAAAATAATTAAATTATATTCCTGCCTACGGTGATAGATCTGGTAGTGATGAAAGTGCTGTCCAACTAGTGCTGGATCCTGTACTATGTGCTAGAATGGCTGTCGGTGAGTAATACTCAATGTTTTAAATTTCAGAATCAGTGCCTCCTTTGTCCTGCCCAAATGCATGCATTGGTGGGCATTGGCTGTGTTGGTGCTTGTATTGGCTGTGTATATGTGGATTTGTTTGATTAATAAATGTGGAAAAATATCTTATATATCAAACACGAAAATTTGCCTGTTTTGATATTTCTTTTGTATTTAAGAGTATACATTTACATGTGTATTGGTCATCTCTGTGCAGTACTGTCGCTTTCTGTCTGTCTAAGGTTTAATGCGGAGTTTTGACCTTTTCAGTGTCCCTATTGACTTTGGTTTTAGAGTTTTAAGGTTTTCTCAAGTAATTTATGTAAAATCATTATGTATCTGTTCGAGAAAGTGAAGCACACATAACATGCATGCTACAAGTTTGCTAATCCAGAAGAGAAGAAAACCCTCTCACTCCTTTTCTCTAGGAGAGAAAAGCCGAAAGCCAATGAAGGAAAGAGGAAAAAGTAGTCTAAGAAATATCGACCATAGTGTATCAGCCATATTGGTTTTATGGCCTGTGTCAACCTTATTGCCAATATGTATTGGCACTCTCAGTGTGAATTTTGAGTATAACTGATTCTCGTGAAATTATCTCATTTGCATGTGCTGATACCAGATTTGTGGTGGCCGATACATGTTTTATCAACTGAAATTTGAGCCATGGTAGTATGTAAGTTGAGATAGGGAGGAACATGAGCAAGGTGCTGTGGAAATAGCTTTTTCTCATATGGGAAACAAGATGCCGACAATGTAAGTCAGTTTGTTTTTGCTCTCTCTCTCTCTCTCTCTCTCTCTCTCTCTCTCTCTCTCTCTCTCTTCGTTGGAAGATCTGCAAAGATTTTGTTACTTCCAAAGGGCCAGTAGCCGAAGAATTGCAGGAGCAAAGCAGAAGGAAGGGCCCACACCCCGAGCCACTAAGACAACAGGAAAAGCCCACACCCTGGGTCAAGGAAGCAAAAGAGAAAAAGCCTACACCACGTGCCAATGAGAATGTTTGTAAGTTTTTCTCTTACTACTTGGCAAACATTTGATGCCTCTTGCCAAGTTGAGGGGGTGTTTTGGCAAATATTTGATGCATCTTGCATTTGATGCCTCTTGCATTGAGGGGTGTTTTGGCAAATATCTAGTGTGATTTAGGTTGCTTTCTTGTGTCAAGTCAAGGTAGAACAAGTGCATTTTTGCTGGAAGTAGATCTGAACTGTCTTGAATAAGTGCATGTGCGTGCACGTTTCAACTTGAAACAATCTTTAGTGCTATTTTGGGGCTAGTCCCCACTTAAAGTCAGTTCCACTTAATTGAACTGAATTTTTGCAATTCAATTCAAGTGACCATCCGAACACAGCTTCTTTAGATGACTACCTGTCTTTACATGTTGCAGTTTTTGGTCAATGAAAGGTTGCATATTTTTCCAGTAAAGGTAAATCAGAGTCCACATATTAAGTAATGGTTCTTTATAATATGAGTGACAAACGCCAAACTGTCATCAGCATGTTCTGAAAGCAATATTTCATAATCTCTTGCCACACCATATTCATGTGTTGCTGGTATTCTAGCCATTGCAATTGGTATGAGGTTTCTCCCTTGCATTCAAAGCATCATATCGAGTAACTTCTCAAAATTGAAAGAATTTCATGTAAAATGAAGGTTTAATAGTTTTAATAATTCCCAACTTGCTGTCTTGTTCAATGTTATACTTAACTACTAGTATGCTAGAGGCAGACTTCTAAAACTCTACCTGGTAGGATGCATCAGCTGGTGCTCAGGCAAAGAAGGGTTGAAGTCAGGCATGTTCTGGTTGTTACAATTTCAAAATTTTAGCAAGTATAAATAGTTAGGAGCAGGAGTGGGAGTGGGAGTGAGAGTGTGAAGCGTGAGTCAAAGCAGGAGCTGCACCTAGTTAGACGGATGATGACACTAAGAGCTGAACCCATATCTAGGACAAGGCTATGATGACAATGACAACGATGATTCATAGTCACAGACTTCTGATGTAGTTGCAGTGACAAGGTAGAGAGTAGCTGTAATGCAATTTCCTTCAAATTCTTCAAGGTGCCCATCTTAGGCCTGAAACATGGGTGTGGGTGCAGGGTCTGTGTTGGATATTATTATTCAAGTATACTCAAATTATTTCTTAAAAATAAATGAAAATTATAAAAATATTTTTTTAGAAAAAAAATTAATAAAAATGTGCTATTAATATTATAATAGCAAGAAATATTAAATCTAAAGTTATGTCTGTGTAATGTACCCTGAGATTCGCGGTCAAGCAAAGTCCAACAGCTAGAGTAGACACTAGATCTGGTTATTATGATGGACAGATTTGCCACAACTTTGTTTTTATCTTATGTGAGATCCAAGTGCAACAGCCATTATTATAGTAAAAGCAAATTCATCTATCTTGCTGATGTCTTTAATTTTGTTATGATCATGGTTTTGGTTGAATCTACGTTTTATCTTTTTTCTCCCATATACTGATTTGTGCCTTGGCTTTACTCTTGCAAATTGTGGAATTAGTGCACTAACATTTACACATGGTCAGGTGGTAGGAACTTCTTTCAAAGTTGCGCCATATCTTCTCCCATTTGCACATAGGTTCCTTTGTGATTATTCTGCTCAACCTTCTCCCACATGCCCATAGATGCCTTGGCAGACTGGGACCTAGCATGGATGGCTTATGTTCTGCAAATCAAACCTATCTAACAATCATATCCATCAGCTATATATATATATATATATAATACTAGACCATTAGCTAATTTTGTTTTCTACAGCTGCCTCGATGGCGACAGATTGACTGGAAAAGATTGTCTGATATACCATATATTGGAGAGAGTGGCTCTATGATATTCTGGTTCTGCTGCGCATCTCCCTTAGTGCAATAGTAATTTTATTGATGGTTAAGTGGTTGGAACTTCCATCAAAGTTGCTCCATTTTCTTCTCCTCTTTTATCCTGCTCATCTTCTCCCACATGCACATAGGTTCCTCACCTTATGCACACCTCTTGGATCTGATCGATGAATTGCATCAGTCCCTTTTAATTTTGTACATGCAGACCTCCCCTTTGCTTGGATAAGTGCTTTAGATCATATAGACACCATGGAAATCATGCAAATCTACCCAGAAACTAGGTTTGTCTTTCTTCATAGGGCATGGGTAATCTAATTGGGTTTTGCATCTCCTATTGTGTAACCTTGTCCTGTTCCCAGCAAGCTTTATATTGCTGCTGTTTGAGGTCTTTATTTGGCCATACATCATCCCCATCCATTGCATATCCTCTTCTAGCTACTCAATCTATTTGTTTGCAGATCCTTGAAGGTTTGGTTTAGCTACTTGTTCACCCCAAAGCACCTTCACAAGCTCCAATGGGTGAATGATCACCATATCCATTGCCACATTTGGATCAAATGCAGTCGAAAAGGATAAATTGATATCTGCTACAAATGATGCCGGGAGAAATCAGGAGTGTAGAGAGAGAACTTCCAAAGTGAAATTATTTGTATTCTGAAACAGAAATCCAGTGAGTTCTGTTCACGTGGCTGACTGTCATAACAAATCGAGGCGGGGGCGTGGACTACTCATTCATGAAAAGCTGGCCATGGCCATGAAGTTGCGCGCCATCTACATCACCATGTCATTACTATTGCACCAAGTGATAAGTGACGCGACAATAGATTCGGTTGCAAGAGCAGAGAAGCGTTTCTTTTAAACTATTTACAAGTATAAAACAGATAGGAAGCGAGAGCAGGAGTAACAGTTCGAAGCATGATACGAAGTGGGAGCAACAACTTGATAGGACCGGTACAACCAAGGAGATGACTTCACAAGTATAAAACAGATAGGAAGCAAGAGCAGGAGTAACAGTTCGAAGCATGATACGAAGTGGGAGCAACAACTTGATAGGACCGGTACAACCAAGGAGATGACTTCTATTGGACCATGCTCCCCTTTTCCTTGTTTTAGAAGATAATGAAACTTTATTACACTGGAGCATGGAAAACCCTAATAAAAAGAGCCCAGTGGCTAATGCGCTCCTTGGCCTAGGCAACCGTGAAGCAATTGGCCTCACTTCAACAAGGCTAAGTGAAATATTTAGCCTAGAAGGGCTCTAATTTCATTGGCTATATTTGTCACACTGACCACAAATTATGGAAATACCCTTTTCTCTATATACAATCCCAACCTATGCCTTTGATATTACAAGATCAATAAGTAAATGGATATCTACTTAATTTACCAACCACAAATAGCTATATTGGGTCTTTTATAGTTCATCGCATGCATTACACTTAAAGGGGGTCAATGGGCTGGGTAGAAGGATAGACCCATACCATATTTGCCTATCGGCATTGTACCCATGCTCACACCCATCTGCATGTCGGGGCTTAAGTGGACACTCATGGCTTAAAAAAAAAAAGCATTTTGCATAGTATGATAACGTGTTATTTAGGTCTAGTAAAAAGAAAATCCTTGTTCCAACACAAGATTTGAAAATTCTATGCATATGTTGGGTTCCTTTACATTAGCACATGTACCAATATGGAAGAATCTTAGGAGTTTCAACACCTGGTTGAGGGTTTGAATACCCACAGGTGGTGAAATCCCACCATGGCGTGAGTGTGTGGTGGTGTGTGTGCGTGTGTAAATAAAAATAAAATAAAATGTACCAATATGGAAGAATGGGGTGAAATTTGAGCTTGAAGTCTACTGGGCTACATGGTTCAGATTTTTTGTCCAAGAAAGCAGGCCATTTACACCTCAAGTGGACCACAATATATAAAGAAAATGGATGACCAGGAAAGGCTGGTTTTATCATTCGAATGTTTTATAGATTTTGGCCCACCTTGAGGGGTGAAATAGATTGATGCTTTTGGTAAAAGATCAAAGAACTGTTTCTGGCTAGATGGAGATCTCACATTCGGTCGTGATTTTTTTCGACTTGATAAGGATTTGTGTGTTTGAGCGGGCAGCGCGCACGTGCATGTGGAATTACTAAACTTTGGGTACTTGTGATGGGTAGTTGTGTGGCTAGAATCCAGTTTTGCCAATTGATAAGTTCCAATTTACTAAACATGCCAAAATTGCCTGGTGTGTAACAATATTTAAGTTATGCAGATCCCATGGAACTTAAGCTTTTCTCTTTGACAAGCCATTCATATGTGGTTGCCCAGGCTCAGAGCTCAAGTAAATCCTTAAACTCAATCCCTTTGAATTTCTTTCGAAACTGGATATCCAAATCATTTTGGGTTAGCTTCACAAATTCGGCCTCCAGTAGGGCAATTAAACATCGATTCATTACCCTTTATAACGGAAAATATACCTTTGCACCATTTCTCCTGATAATTACCTTAATCAGAATAAATCAACCATCAATACTTTATATTTAAAAGAATTGTGTATGGAATCTCTCTTCCATATCGGGCTATATGTGAACTGAATTTGGTGGCATGTATCACGTAAATGACGTTACTATCAAAGAGTTTCTGAAGAGCCTCAACTTTAAATAATCATTGGTCAAAACTTTACAGCATTGCATGGTAAAATAGCTAATGTGTTTGATTATTGATTGGTCATTCTCTCCTGAGAAGAGAGTGAACTTTGGAATTTTATAGTCTTGTGGCAGCTCAAACTATCGATGAATCCAATCTAGATGAGACTTTTGGAATGGGGTCTATTAATCCGATGGCCTTGAGCTTAGTTGATTACCTCTTGAATTAGATCAATCAAGTCTTCATGATCTAATTGTTGAGGTTTTACAGCTACTGGTGATTTTCGACCCATGAGATTTGCGTGAGGAGCTGGGGGAATAGGATGGTGCTGCCTTATGTTGTTCGACTCCTACATTATATTGCTTCTAGGGTCCCCACCATAAGGTACATACTAGTCAAATTAGTTGGGATGACCATTTTGGTCGTTTCTCCTAATGCCGGCTTGTAATAGCATATTTTGGCGTAGCTTTTCCCATCGGCCAAGCTTCGGTTGAGGATTAACTGGTCTTTCCAATTTTGGATAATTAAGGATTATCATTTTTAGGCTGATTATCAAGCAATGATAATTTTTCTATGAGATTTTTCATTAGCCTATTGAAGTTTTGAGCTTGAGTCCTATTCTTGTTCAGAAATTTGTTGCAAAGTCACCTATAGATTGTGCAAGACACTTGTAACACTCTTTAATGAATTGTTGTTGGACGAAGATCTGTCTTTAAATGAATATGTGCTAGAGTTTCGGTCTCCAAGGGCATGCCCTCTTGCACAGGTTGCTCTTCCAATTCTTCTAGATCTCTACCAAGCTTGTTGGAACTTCTAACCATATTATTAAATTGTTAAACCAGTAGACATACGTGTCTCTGTCTCAATAGGAATGTCAAAAAATTGATTTTTAGCTCAAATTTGATTGTGCATGTTGTGCGTGTGTGCCAAAGCCATATGCGGCTGAAATAGAATTGAATGCCTATGACCCCAAGCACCAAAATAGATCGAGAGATCGAGTTTCATAAAGATTGGTTGTCTATGTTGTGTTTTTTAAATAAAAAAATAAATCGCAAAAATAAAAGTTTATTTTAATAAGTAAATAAATATATTAATAATTAAAACTTTTGTAACGTCTCAAAAAAATCCGTACAAGGACCCGAGTACCACCTCAGGCAGAAATTACCCAGGACCAAAACCTTTTAGAAATTAGGTTAATGCTAGTAAGTGCTAAACTAGAGTGCTTATGAAATTAGCACTAATTGCTTTAAATATGATCTGCAAGACTAAAAACATGCAGAATCATTGACGCTACATTACCCTGAAATCTAGAATCCATTTCAAAACCCGATTGCTCTCGGGAGCACACCGAAACTCCATATCAGACCTGAACCGCACGTCGACAGTTCGATTTTCCCGAAACTATATAGTTACTGGACTTGACAACCCCCTCGAAAATCAAGTCTTAATTGTGTCTAGAACTACACAACTTGAGCCCGGAGCGAAGAGTGTGATAAATGTGAAAATATTTAGAAATAAAAATTCAAATTTAAGTAACCTGAGTCGTGTTGCTTGCGGGCCAAATATAAGGATTCAGACCGTCAGAATCTGACCTAAATACACCCTCGGATCAGGAGAAATGTTCCTCACATGTCGTCGTACTTGTGGCCATGATCGAGTGACCGTGACTGTTGAACTGAAACTGGTCTGCCACCGCTGATCTGTAAATTCGATTGGAACAAAAACTTAGCCTGACCTAAATCCATGGTCAGGGAGTTTAAGTCCGACCGCACGTGGAAAAGGGGCCACCAAAAGTGCTTCGTTGGACCGGAACGGCCCATATTTGGATATAACCTAAGTATACCTTGGCCCTGGGGCCATTCCCATCAAACCTGGGCTTATATAAGGACCTTAAACACCCTCTCTCATATGCCATACGAATTTGCAAACCCTAAGGGAAAGAAGAGAGAAAAGAGAAGAAGAAAGTGAGGAAGAGAGAGAGAGAGAGTGAGAGAGGAGCGCAGTATTTCATGAAAATCGACTTGCAGTCAGGGTATCATCAGTTATGCGTTAGAGATGAAGACGTATAGAAGACGGCTTTCAGGACTTGTTTTAGGTACTACGAATTTCTTGTGATGTTGTTCGGTCTTACGAACGCTCCGGCGGTGTTCATGGACTTGATAAATAGAGTATTTCAGCCGTTTCTATACCGATTCGTCATTGTATTTATTGATGACATCCTGATATACTCCAAGAGTCGGGAAGAGCACGAGGAACACCTGCGGGTAGTCTTGAATACTCTGAGGAAGAACCAGTTGTTTGCATAGTACAAGAAGTGCGACTTCTGGAAAGAAGAAGTCAAGTTCGTAGGAAATGTGGTGTCCAAGGAAGGGATAGCTGTGGACCTTGCTAAGGTAGCCGCAGTTCAGGATTGGGAGCAACCCGGTTCGGTTACTGAGGTGAGGAGTTTTCTTGGTCTGGCAGGTTACTATCGGCGATTCATTCGGGATTTCTCGAAGATAGCCAGACCTTTGTCTCAGTTGACACGGAAAGATTTAAAGTTTGCCTGAATGAAAAGGCAGAAGCAGCTTTTCAAGAGCTGAAGGACAGGTTGACGTCTGCCCCTGTGCTAGTATTGCCAGAGCAAGGGGTCAAGTATGTTATATATACAGACGCGTCGCGTGTCGGGTTAGGTTGTGTCCTTATGCAGAAGGACAGGGTGATTGCATATGCATTGAGACAGTTGAGGAAACACGAGGAGAATTACCCGACGCACGACCTGGAGTTAGTAGCCGTCATCTTCGCACTGAAGCTCTGGAGACATTACCTCTACGGAGAAGAGTTCGAGCTCTTTTGCGACCACAAGAGCCTCAGATACATATTCACTTAGCGGGACCTGAATATGAGGCAGCAGCAATGGATGGAAACCTTGAAGGACTTTAAGTTCGAGGTCTCTTACCATCCCGGTAAGGCCAACCTTGTGGCAGACGCACTGAGCTGCAAAAAGGCATTGACATTTGCGGCTCCGTTGATGGTAGCAAAGTGGGACATGATAGAGTTCATGCGAGACTTTGAGCAGAAACTCACGGTGGAGGAACCGTTTGAGGGCATCACACATATTTGACTATAGCCCCTCGTTGATGACAGGATTATCGCGGCTCAGGCAGACGATGAGCTGTTGGCGAAGATGAGAGAGCAGGCTAGCAGCGATGAGGACTCAGAGTGGAGCGTTGGTACGGATGGGGGCTTACATTACCGTGGCCGCCTATGCGTCCCGAACCTCCCTGACTTGAGGAAGGAAGTTCTTGAAGCTGCTCACGATTCTAGGATGGCTATGCATTCAGGCAGTACGAAGATGTATCGTGACATGAAGAGGTCGTACTGGTGGGACAATATGAAGACTCACATAGTAGATTATGTATCCCGTTGTCTCACGTGCCAGCACGTCAAGGCAAAGCATCGCCGACCTCCTGGTTTACTTCAGCCCATGCCCATAGCAGAATGGAAGTGGGACTTCATCTCTATGGATTTTATTTCACGTCTGCCGAAGACGAGGAAGGGTTATGATTCCATTTGGGTGATCGTGAACCGGTTGACGAAATCGGCTCATTTCTTCCCTATCAGAGTTTCGAACTCTGCAGATGAGTTGTCCAGGTTGTACATCAAAGAGATTGTACGTCTGCATGGAGTTCCCTTGGAGATCGGGTCGGACCGAGACACGTGATTCACATCTATCTTTTGGACTCGTATCCAGGAAGCGATGAGTGTGAAGTTGAAGTTCAGTACCGCGTTCCACCCATAGACTGATGGGTAGACAGAATGGGTGAACCAGATTCTGGAAGATATGTTGCGAGCCTGTGTGCTGGATTTCAAGGACAGTTGGGACGACTGTCTTCCCTATGCAGAGTTCGCCTATAATAACAGCTTCCAGGCGAGTATTGACATGGCTCCTTACGAGGCACTGTATAGGTGCCCGTGTAGAGCGCCGCATTGCTGGGCAGAGATTGGCGAGAAAAGCTTGATTGGCCCAGAGTTAGTACAAGCGACCTCAGAGAAGATCAATATTATCAGGCGCCGACTGCTAACAGCGCAGAGCAGATAGAAGAGCTACGCCGATACGAGGCAGCGACCGCTAGAGTTCGAGGTCGGAGACCATGTGTTCCTCAGAGTTTTTCCTATGAAAGGAGTCCTTCGGTGTGGCAAGAAGGGGAAGCTTACGCCTCGATTCATTGGCCCATTCCAGATACTTGATCAAGTGGGAGCGGTAGTGTACCGCCTTGCTTTGCCCACACCACTTGCGGGCGTGCATAACGTATTTCATGTATCTATGATGAAGAAATACGTTCCCGATCCTTCCCACATTATCATATGGGAGCAAGGACACTACATATGTACTGCGACCGACGCATATCTTAGACAGGAAGGAGCATGTATTGCGTAGCAAGGTCATTCCACTTGTAAAAGTGTTGTGGACGCATCACACGGAAGAAGAGGCTATTTGGGAGACAGAAGCCGAGGTTCGAAAGAACTACCTTCAGATTCTCGAGGAGTATAAAAAGGTACTAATTTCGAGGACGAAATTTTTTTTAAGGGGGTAGATTGTAACGTCTCAAAAAAATTCGTACAAGGACCCGAATACCACCTCAGGCAGAAATTACCTAGGACCAAAACCTTTTAGAAATTAGGTTAATGCTAACAAGTACTAAATTAGAATGCTTATGAAATTAACACTAATCGCTTTAAATATGATCTACAAGACTAAAAACGTGCAGAATCATTGACGCTATATTATCCTGAAATCAAGAATTCATCTCAAAACCCAGTTGCTCTCGGGAGCACACCGAAACACCGTATCAGACCTGGACCGCTCGTCAAAAGTTTGATTTTCCTAAAACTATACAGTTATGACTGCATTACTGGACTTGACAACCCCCTCGGAAATCAAGTCTTAATTGTGTCTAGAACTACACAACTTGAGCCCGGAGCGAAGAGTGTGAGAAACGTGAAAATATTTAGAAATAAAAATCCGAATTTAAGTAATCTGAGTCGTGTCGCTTGCGGGCCAAATATAAGGATTCAGACCGTCAGAATCTGACCTAAATACACCCTCGGATTAGGAGAAATGTCCCTCACATGTCGATGTACTTGTGGCCCTGATCGAGTGACCGTAACCGTTGAACTGAAACTGATCTGCCACAGCTGATCTGTAAATTCGATCGGAACGAAAACTCAGCCTGACCTAGATCCATGGTCAGGGAGCTTAAGTCCAACCGCACGTGGAAAAGGGCCACCAGAAGTGCTCCGTTGGACCGGAACGGCCCATATTTGGATATAACCTAAGTATACCTTGGCCCTGGGGCCATTCCCATCAAACCTAGGCCTATATAAGGACCTTAAACACCCTCTCTCATATGCCATACGAATTTGCAAACCCTAAGGGAAAGAAGAGAGAAAAGAGAAGAAGAAAGTGAGGAAGAGAGAGAGAGTGAGTGAGAGATAGAGGTTGGGATCTTTCCCTGACGCTCCACGTGCTTAGCCACCACTCCTATGTCGTTATACGGGCGATAACAATTCCATTCTTAGGTAAGAAAATCTAACCCTAATTTGTTTTAGGATTTCAAATAGTGTAAGTTATGAAATAGCTAACTTAATTTATGCTATAGGTTGCCAATCTGTTGTAGACAAAGACTTAACTTTAAAATTGAGTTCGTTACTAGTCTACCGGTGAAAGGTGCGGACTATAAATGTATAGGTTATGGTTTTCAAGGCTTTTAATGTCGGTTAATGGTTTATTACTGATGTGGGTGCAATTTCACATGCTAAATGCGATGTTTGTATCGCGTTTCTGATATATATGAACTATATTGAGTTTAGTGTATTCCATGTATATGTAGAAAGTATCGTATACGTATGAAATTTGAACATGTGTTTGCCATAATTAATTGTCGTGTGTTTGTGCTAGTTGTATGTGTAACAACTCCTTGGCGAAAGGATTTGTCTTAATATGTGCCATCACCAACATACATCATGTATGTTGGAATATATGTAGTCTAAGTGTTTGTAGAAATGTCTGAATGAACAAGTGTGTAATATATTGTACTTTTTATGGGCGTTGAGAAGAGATTCTCAACTACCTTAACGATGTGTATGATTTCCTCCATGTAACTTACATTCTTTTGGCTGTTTTACTTAGACACTGCTTATGTGTAAATTCATGTTTAAGTTGAAATTCATCAAATGCTCACACGCTTGTACGAATGGAATTATTGATTCATTACTGCTCTGTTTTGCCTGTATGATTATCTGTTATAATTGAATGTGTTTGGGACTACCAAATAGTTCAGGCAATCGGTAACAGGTATTGAATAGGTGGCTGGGGTTGTCTTGCCACATAGGACGTGATCAATGAATCCGAGCCGTACATGGGATGTCGGCAGTGGTTAGGCCACACGGAGTGCTTACGCACTTCATGTCGATTAACTCAATGTGCGCTCGTATTAATCGAGCTCATCAAATAACCCGATTGACCCAATGTATGTTCACCATGTATGGACGCTACTGCTTAAATCTAAGGTACTAAACTCACCAGTGAAAACCCTTTTAACCTTGGTACCTCGATTCGCTAAGACTCATGAGCCGGGTATGGTGGTATGGGACACCGTGGTCGAGCTGTCGGCTTACGCTGGGGTGACGAGCCTCCCCGTAGTGACCAGTGAGTAACCCAGACTCGTGAGCCGAATACGGTGGTATGAGACACTGTATTCGAGCTGTCGGCCTACACTAATAAGGTGACGAGCCCTTTGTAATGACCTCGAGCGTACACTACGACTGTGTAGAGGTGATGAGCCCTTACGTAGCAACAAGAGTACACTAGGCCTGCACTGATAAGGTGACGAGCTCTTTTGCAGTGACCTAGAATCGTATCATTGTATGAGATTTAATAGGACTGACGACCTTATAATGGATCATTATTTGGGAATTGATATAAGGGAGGTACCTTAGCTTCCCAATCCCGCTGTATGAAAAGGACTAATAATAACTCGGTAATCACGCTAATGTCATTGCACTGCATGTGCCCCAGGTTGAAGAGTATAGAGGGAAGAAAGCATGCCGCGACCGTAAGATGGTGTCGTACGAGGGAGTGTAAGCGAGGGCATGCATCATGCTTACATTTCATCCTTGCATTAATCAGAGTACTTAGGGATGTTTGATTGTATTACTTTATCATTATGCTTGACTGAATTGAGAACATATTAACCCTTGCTTTATTATTCCACTGAGTTGATCACTCACTCCCACGTTCTGGGATGGTGTTCTGAACACCCACCAGACTCTGTCTTAGTTGCAGATGATGATGCGACTCAGGAGGCGGAACCCGATTATTATGATGATCAGGATGAGTTCTCATATATGCAGTTCTCCGGTGGTTTCGCTTAGACCATCCGGATCGACGGGGCTACAGGGTTTATTTTTGTAGTTAAACTATTTTGAATTATTACATGTATATGATGACTTAGTGATGTATTCATACTCTAGAGACCGATTGTGATCTTTTTGGTTCATACACGTCTATATACATTTTCTAGTCTTCCGCTTGCGTTATATGAATTGATCTGGAGTATGAAATACTGTTTTGGTATAATCTCACTCATGATTAATGCACTACCACAGACAACATTTAATCATCATTATTTATGTTGCATAAGTGATGCGTTGGAATTCGTGGATTGAGTTTATGCTCGACCTCCGATTTTCAGGACGTTACAACTTTCCATAAATAAAGTCTGCAGTCAGATGGTAAGATAAGGGGTTTTTGCTTTTGCACGGCGTGGGTTGTACGCTTGAGCGCTTTATTAGGCGCACTTAGCACTTCTCATGTGCGCATCGTCGCATGAAGCCAAAAGAGCTTTAGTCTTTTTGGCACTAATTCAAATCATTTTGAGCCATGATGCTACTTGAATTGGACTAGAGTCTACTATGAAGTATTTTAACCTTAGTATTGATTAAGAGGATTGTGACATGGCTGTACATGTGACATCTATGCCATGTGTTGCTTATGTGACAACAG
Organism: Magnolia sinica; assembly: GCF_029962835.1. Classification (NCBI taxonomy): domain Eukaryota; kingdom Viridiplantae; phylum Streptophyta; class Magnoliopsida; order Magnoliales; family Magnoliaceae; genus Magnolia; species Magnolia sinica. The sequence continues at coordinate 27,424,869 of NC_080584.1, forward strand.
TTAAGATGATTAGAACATATGGCTACAGTTTTTACTGTTGGATAACTATTTCTGTCTGAATGAGTACAGAAATAATCGCCATAAGACAAAGAGTTATGTCCTTTCATGAAAAAGAATTGTTTGCTGTGAATGAGTATGGATTTCTTGAAGAGGCACATTAGCATCTCTTCAGGAAGAAATCCATGACCCTTCAATTGTTATAAATCCTGAATACTATGATCCAGAAGTTGATACTTTTAATTCTTAAGATTATATCATCTTCTGTGCAAGTACTCTCAATCTGATCTCTTGCTAAGTTTTTTCTAAACGTCTTAAATGCATATTGGTGTCAAATCTAGAGATTTGTTCAACACTTAAATGTGCAAATTTCCGTGTTGAAATTCGGATTGAAAATTCATTGTATCTTGAAAACAATTTGCAGATTTCCTACATTTGCGCTTGCTGGAACCACCAGAAAAAGGGCAATAAATCTGTCTTCAGATATTGATTATTCGAGTTAAGCCTTGATCTCGATAAATTTGATCGTTTTATTATCTTTCTCTTCTATCCTCCATTGTGTACAAGATTCACTTAATTTCTAACAGTTTACCCTATCACTGATCATAAAAAATCAAGCGATTTGAGAAGGGGAGGGTTATTTTTCTGATAAGTTTTTTTTTTTTCGCTTTCTAGTTGAAAGGACTTTCAATTAAGCACTTTATAACAATCACAATTCATCGATAAAAAGCATAAATAGAAAGTATAGTAGGACGAAAGTTGTAAGTACTATATTAATATTCACAATGAATACTAACAATCAACTTTGATAGACATGACTATTTGTTTGTTTGATATGGAATGAAGCTTTGCGACAAGACGATTGTCTATTCATTGCTCGACCAAAAATTAGGCTTCGTGGTGAGACAATTATCAAGTGCGGGGTGATCATGTATTCGTCACCTGATAATGAACAAACTTTGTAGTGAGGTGGCTAATGGAGGACGGATATTCGATGGTCTATTCATGGACCTAGCCGAAGGACTAGACACGTAGTAAGAAAATTAGTTGCGTTGACAATTAGTTAGAGGATTTAACGTGAAGCAAGTACATGGCAAGATGGTTGATGATTCAACTCTTTGTTCATTGCTTCAGTGAGAAACTGAGATTTCATGGTGAGACAATCAATGGAATTACGTAGCGAAAAGGCTCTACATCCTTTTATTCGAAATTGAGTGACCTTCCTTGCGATCAAATGGTGGGTTCATGTACTAGGGTTGAGGGATGAGTAGTTTGATCCGTCCATGCTTTATGTAGCATTGCAATGGCTAGTAAAGGAAGAGTTAGACCAAAATTAAACTAAGGGTGCCCATGATGAACAAATGATAAGTAGCATTGTATTATAGAGTATAGTTGTGTTGGGTCGGTGTGGTCCTGAAGCTCTTTGCTCTTATCTTTATTTATAAAGATGTAAGAGGTTGCTAGCGTACAATTTTAGGAATTCCTTCCTATAATTTTTCTTTCAATCATTCAACTAATTAGTAGATGTAGTCGATTGCATTCTATTATTGGGATTTCCCTCTACTATTTGTGTGCAATCAATCGACCATCAAGCAAGCATGGCCGATTATATTCTTACAATGGTGCGCACTCTTCCAAGCTATTACGTAAGCTTTGACTTTTCATGTTCCAACATATTTCTATATGACAAATTTTATTTTTTGGTTAGCTTGTTAGTTACACCCATTGTCAGTTCACACTTCATTGTTAGCCACCCTCATTAGGGAATCGATACCAAGACCTTAGTGTTGAAAGGAGGTATCTTTCACTCAGTCTACCACTTGAGCTATGGATCGGGGTATATATGACAACTACTTATTATAAGTCTTTTGATCATATGATGCGTGTCTTGTGGCGATGGGCATCTTGGCCTTTTACAATCTTCCTTCTGTTGATTGCAAGGTCTCATCGTGATCTTCCATATAATGGTGATGTTATGCATTAGCTTTCAAGATGTTTGATATGGCAATGTTAGATCAGGTGTAAGCACTTATAAACATGTGCCGATTTTTTTTCGACCACAATGTTCTTGATTACTACATTACAAGGCCCGTCGGTTCATTATTAAAAACACATACTCGTGCATATAATATACAAGCATGCGGACCACCTGTTATTTACTTCCTCCTAAAAAAAAAAGACAAACCCACGCTACGTACGTAAACATGCTGATGATCGGTATAGATTGTCGGTTGAAAAAAACTTATGTGAAGATCAACGGTTGACAGAGGGTTGATCTATTGTTGAGCATTGGATCGCCAACAACATACATTTCTCCCCCTCATGTTAATATTCTTAAGCCACCCAAAGACATGAAATCACCATAACTATTTGTACCTATTTAGAGGGATACAGGATTCTAGGCCTTTCCAATTGTTGTGAGAGACTAGTTCAAGTGGAAAATAATCAGGGCCGTGTGGCCACACTAACGTACATATGTTGTCATGTGTCGACACATGCACATGTGTGAGAGATAACAACGGTTCGTCATGCCATTTAGGCCTGGGAAGTTTATAATGGTGGGCGTTCAATCACCACTTTTTCCTATGGTGTGGTCCATCTCAGATTTGGATCTACTTCGTTTTCGGGCTGATGCCTTAAAATCAGCTCGCAAAACGGATGGACGGCGTGGTTGTAAACAGTACATACACGAAGGTGGAAGCGGATTGGCCGGTGTACCTCTCACCATTTATACTGCTGCTGTATTGATGTCAGTAAATTCTGTGCATTTGATCATGAAGTATGTGTTATATCCAAACCGTCCATCCATTTGGCGAGCTCGTCTTAAAGCTTGAGACAAAAAATAAAACAGATCTAACTATTAAGTGGACCACACTGCACAAAGCAGTGGGGCATTGAACGTTTAACATTGAAACCCTTTTTGGGGTAACAAAAGTTTTGGATCAATATAAATTTGTTTTCCTTCTTAATTCAGGTCTTTGTGACCTTATTGACGCAGGGGAGGACGTGAGGTCGAGCACCGTCTTCCTCAAGAGGATAACTATTCCGAATCCACGGAACTTCTCTGGACTCCTCACAGAGACTACGAGGAAAGAAAGCAGAAAATAGAAATAAATTCTAATAAATTCGAAATTGATTGATGAGTAATTAAAAACAAGTTCACAACCCTTTAAATAAGGGTACCAAGCAATGAGAAAGAAATCAGAATCAAACTACAACTCAAACTCCTAGAATCCGTGACTTACTATAAATAGTAAACTTACTATTTATAGACGGTCGTGATATCTACTAGTGTGCAAGGTTTTTGGCTAAAAATAATAAGTGTCCTATTTGGCTTCACCAAACTGTTCTCCTAATTATTCTAAGCTCTTTTCACGTTGGGCGCAACTCTTAAAGCCGACGGATGAAGAGTTATAATCAAACTAAAACTTATTATTTATAGTAAAAACAGGATTAAAACAGGAAAACGACCATCGATCAAGGGGTTTTTCGCAATTCCGGGCTGCGCAACCCGACGTAGCGGGTTGGTTGGCTAAAGTAGCTCGTTCTACCCTAAAATCATATATTTTACGTTAGATACCTCATTCCAGATTGCGAGATACGCCCGATCTAAGGTCCGATGGTTCGGATCACTTCTATTGTTGACCAGGCCTTTCCTGATCCATCTTGGCCATGAAACTGTCCACGACCCGCTCTACATCACTTATGAACATATTGGATGGAAAATAACCGTTATGGTGGGCCTTATGATTTGTTTAATGGTGAAAATCATTACCTCGCTGCTATTTTTGGTGCGGTCCAGATGATCTTGTGATATGATTCAATTTTTAGATTATACTTTAAAATGATCTTAAAAAATAGATAAACAGTGTAGATATAATAAATACATAACCGCGTGGCGCATAGGTGGTGAAATTCCACCAGTGTGAGTGTCAACCCCCGGTCAAGGGTTCGAGTACATAGGTGGTGAAATTCCACCAGTGTGAGTGTGTGGGGTGCGTGTGCGTGTGTTAAAAAAAAAAAAAAAACCGCTAGCCCATGTAACTTTGATCTCCTTTCAATCGATCGTACAACACGGAGCTTGAGAAGCGTCAGTGCTCGTCTTCGCACGACACGTACCACACACCAGCTATGTGTTTCATCCATTCGGTTCTCAGGTGGACCGCACCAAAGGAAAACAATAGTATTGGATATCCACCATTAAAATCCTCCTAAGGCCCCACTGTACTGTTTATTTGACATCCAATACCTTGATAAGGTCATACAAACCCAGATGAAGGGAAAAAACAAAGTTCATATTGATCCAAAGCTTTTATGGCCCTAAAAAAAGTTTTTAATGGTCTATGCTCATTCAACACAATTTCCTGTAATGTGGTCCACTTGAGATTGGGATATATCTTATTTTTTGTTTTAAATCATAAAATGATCTTTAAAAATATATGGACGGCATGGATGAAACACATACATCATGGTGGGGCCCACAGAGCACCGACCATCAGCCATCGGCTGGTGGCAGGGGTAGTGGCCGATCCGTTTCCCATCCACTCCCCCTCTCTGGCGTCCGTTTTGTCTCCGTCGTCTTCAGGATCAACGTTTGTCACTGCCATTGGGCCCAGAATTCTTAGTATTATAATGATCAGAACCGTCCATAGTCCAGATTCTGCACTCTAAGTGCCTCTCAACGAAGCGTTTTCTGAAAGGACGATTATTATTAGAACAATGAAAAGAAAAATTTTAATGGCTGAAAGTCAAATATGAAAATCAAATGTGTGCATCATCATTAAAGTGTAATTATGGGTTAATAGTTTTTTAATAGTTGTAAAGAGAAGATTGACGGTTCAAATAACTGGACCATCTCATCACGTGTCCCAGATGATGGCGACAGACCCTCATCCTCAGTCGCGACAGACGGCCAAACAAACTCATATCTCCTCCTTGTCTATCTTTTGAATTTGGTTGGAGAGTAGAGAGAGAGAGAGATGAGCAGCAGCAACACGTCGGCTTTCTTGCTGGGATCTTATCAATTCCCCAACCCATCTAGTCGATCACGAATCTCGACCGTTCATCCCAAGCAATGGCCCACCGGAACAAGGACCACTCTCTCCTGCTCCCTGGCGAGCGACGACCATGACGACAACCACAACCAGAAAAAGAAGAAGATGGCTTTGAGGGGTTTTACGAGAAGAGAGGCGATGGGACTGGCCTTCTCTTTAGGCCTTCTCGATGCACTCCGGCCAACGCAGGAGGTCGCCGCAGAAGAGGCGCAGTGCGCACTCACCGTCGCTCCTTCGGGTCTTGCCTTCTGTGACCGATTCGTCGGGTCCGGACCCGAAGCTACCAAAGGCCAGCTCATAAAGGTATATAGAAATGTAGTTATCTAGTGTTCGATGAAAAAAAATCTCATCTTTTCTAACGTGCGCATGGGGTTTACATTCCCCTTCCCCGAATTCTGAAAGGAAATTATGCATTGCTATTGCTCTGCCGGAATGGCAACTTCATTGCAGGAATGTGAAGCTGTTGTCTGCTGGGGCCCACCATGGATGGTCTGTTCAATGGGCGCGGATTGGGTGAGGGTGGGGTAACAGCTTAGTGGGTGAGGCCCCTGACCGTGGGGCCCACCTTGATGTATGTGTTGTATATCCATGCTGTCCATCCATTTTTCGAGCTCATTTGAGGCATGAGCCCAAAAATGAAGCAGATCCAAATCTCAGGTGGACCACACCATAGGAAACAGTGCTGATTGACGACTTTTGTGGCCCATAAGAAGTTTTTAATGGTCAATCAGCACTGTTTCCTGTGGTGTGGTCCACATGAGATTTGGATCTGGTTAATGAGCTGGATTAACGGATGGACGGTGTGGATATACAACACATATATCAGGGTGGGCCCCACGGTCTAGGGCCTCACCTGCCAAGCTGTTACCTTGTCCTCACCTAATCCAAACCTCTATTCAATTGGGGCAATAGGAAAATGTCCACCAATAGGATAGATGTGATTGTTTGATGGAGGAGATTTTTGGTCCTTCCCACATCTGTGGGGCCCACAGATGACCAATCTGGATTACTGAAAATTGGGACCTGTCATGAATAGGTGATTCTTGAATGGAGGCCCCTCGCTGGACAATCTTAACCATCCAATATGATGCAGGACAATTAACCACTTGCTCAAAAGGATCGAACTGAAAGAGCTTGGCGAATTAATCCATTTATCTCATAGCCCAGGCCCCACATTGCATGGGTTAGGACCTCGGCCGAACCCCCCCCCTTGTGGGCCTCACTTTACATGGGTTCTGCTTCACTCAAGCCACCCACTTCACATGGGCCACCCACCTCAAGTGTGTCCTCGCATTTCATAGGCTACTCCACTTGAGCCCAGTGTGAAAATGCCCCCGCATTACAATATTTGCCTGCAAATGGATGGTTAAAACAAGGCAGTGGGAGAATTTTCACTGATTGGATGGATGTGATTGTTGGGTGGGGTGGATTTTTGGTCCATCTCACATATGCGAGGCCCACTAGAGTGCTGGATCGAATGGACATTTGAGGTACTTGAGGCTAAGGATTTTATGTTAGCCTGATTTTGAAAGTCTGATTTTTTTTTTTGGTATGATGTTGTTTTCTTCCGTTTGGATGAATGAATCTGAAGGCACATTATGTTGGGAAGTTGGAGAATGGGAAAGTATTTGATAGCAGCTATCAACGTGGAAAGCCTTTAACATTTCGTGTAGGCGTTGGTGAGGTAGATTCTCTCCTCCTTTTTGTGCTGCTTATATTTCAAGAGTTATTTGATGGGTGCACTGTGGATGGGCCATGTCTTCAATTTGTACAAGTGGGCTCCATGTCTCACTGAACATTCTTCGGTTGTAGAAGTGTGGCCTGTGGTCCATTGATTCAGATCATTGATGTGATAGGCATACTGGATTGACCTTGTAAATCTCCTTGATTGGACTGCTCCAACTGTTCGATTGATGCCGGTAGAGATTAAGCAGCAGAGGTCATTCAATTGAAAAATAACAAGGTTGGATGGCTGGGGTTGTCTAGTTCAGGTGATTTTGGGCATGTGGTCCGTCCATTTTGAGGTCCATCAAACCATTGGTATGAATCTCTAAACCATGGGCTCCCCCTGTACAAGCTAAAAAATTGCAACGTATCTCCAGGTCAAGAATCATATGGTTTCTCTCACTTAAATGAATATAAATCATGTCTCTTCACTCGTCTCGGGTTTGGGCAAACGGCTCCGTAATGGCCGTTATGGATACCATGACTAGAGCAAAATCCAATTATAACAAAGGGTGGTTGAATAATCACTTGTAGCTAACACTTGATGAGTAAATCATATCAATTGAAGTTCTCTACAAAGTCCTAATAAACAATGGTTGTTTTTTTTTGACTAATAACTTAAATTAATGCAAAAAAGATCCATCAAGACAATGGACAAGAGTCCCTTGTACAAAGATGAGCTCTATGGACTCCTTTGCAAGGATCGGCATCGGTTGGGACCTCAGTAAAGGTAATAGATGAATAACGACAATGCATTCTAATGTCATTTTAGTTTTAAAAAAAATAGTGTCCATGAGATATTGAGTTTGCAGCTCCTAGGGGGTGGGGAGAGCCAACTCTAAATGCTTGTAGGTTCTTGCTTTATCTGCCAATTCACCGTTTCCATTCAGGAAGGAGCTTAGATAAATGGATCCCCTAGAAGATATACATAGAGGTACTTGAAGAGGCTATGGAAACTGTAATGTTGGTGACTAAGGATGATGGAAATGGTTCCTTACGTTTAAAAATTCTTTTATTTCTTTCATTTGAGATTCCCTACATTAGCATGGGGAAACATCTTTCAAAGAGCTATGCCTTGAGGCTTGAAAGGTTCATTTGGTCCAACCCTCTGTGATTCCAAATATGGAACCTGAAAAGACCCAAATGGCCCTAGATAACCTAGAAAAGTTAGACCAAATCTTCTATGCTTAACACTCAGTAACAAGGTGATCCACTGATTCCTCATTCCTTTTGCGCATCATGTCAAAAAATTAGTCTTGTGCCAATTTCTCTTTTGAAGATTGTCTACTGTAGTGATTGCCAGGGCTCCGTATCCTAGACTTTGGATGATTAGTAGGAGGTTGTGGGTAGAAGGCCTTAAGATCTGATTTGGCCGGAAGCAAACCGTTGTGAGATGAAGACCCAACCATCTCATCTTCATCAAAAGGAAATATTGCTCACCTATATAAAAAGGTCAATGAGTTCCACCACCATAACTATTTCGGTATCACAAAGAATTCTATGAAAGTGAGATCACATCTCCTTTTCTTAGGCTGGTTCGTAGGAATATTTAACCAAAGCATGTACCAAGGCATTTATTGATACCAAAGGGTAAATACCAGGAAATCCTTTTTCCTATGTGGACATGAATATGAAAATTGGTATCATATTGGTCGATACATGGCTGTATTGTATTCGTATCGGCACTGTATGATACGTGATATGGGCAGTGTTTGAATTATCTCCGATATTATTGAAATATCTCTGATATTATCTTTATCTCTAGCTCAGTGATACCGATAACACTAGTAGCGATACCGACAATGCTGGTAGTATCTGAAATTCTAGGTATTAGCAATGTATCGCTAAGTATTGCCAACGTATCAATATCGCTAATGTAATCGTCAATATTTTCAATGTAAATTCTAGGTGTCGCTTGTATTGGCAATGCATCAATATCGCCAATGTATCGGCAATATTTTCGACTATGTAAATTCTAGGTAATGCTTGTATCATAAGTGTATTAATGATATTTTAATAATATCGCTAATGTATTGATATCATCAAAATTTTGTTTATTAGAAAAAAAATTCATTTTTTTTTTCATGGGCACATGGTTGTATGTAGTGTTCAATTTGTCATTGATAATATTGACAATATCTCTATATTATCAATATCGCAACATGCGAGATATTGAGACCACAATCTTTCTTTTCCTTTTCAATTGTTGATGATTTCTTGGTGAAATATCACGTGTTGTTGATATTTTACAATATCGATGGATGTTTGGATGGAAGGTCGGATGGTTAAATATGCCGGAGGGGATGGTTGGACTAATTTCTTACAACAGTACATGCTTTTAAGGTCCCATTAAATGGAAACTTGTTATGCATGCATTTTTTATTTTTTTTTTTGCAAATTTTTTATTTCTAATTATGCAAATATGTACATTTTAACATCTCCTAAAGTTTTGTTGAAAATTCCACTGTTTCTTCTATGTTTCCCCGCATTTCTAGTTATCAATGATATTATCGGCGATATCGATATAGTTTCTGTATCCCTAGCTAGCGAAACTTGTAGTGATACTGATACTTTGAACATTGGATATGGGTTCGTATCATCATATTGGTTTGTTTCAAGAAAATGATGGCGCATTGCGCATTTTTCCCTCGTTCCCTACCTTTTCCGGATACCTTCGTGTGTAGGGATTGTTCAATAGCCATTTCCAACCAGATTTTTGTTGGAATCAAAGCTTACATTATTTGGGTTTGAATTGATGAATAGGACTGAATGCATTTTTGGGGAAAATCAAAGAGTAGGTAAAAGTCCTTTTTTGTTGATTTTTTTTTTCAAATATTTTTAGCAATCATAAATGAATAATATGTTAGAAATGCGAGCATTATAATAATTTTGGAAATTTTTTTTCCATGTATTTTCACACCACTGTTAGCAAGGCGTACGTGTGAAATATCCAAGCCAGCCATATGTAAGATTGCAAAAAAATCATACAAAGTTTTGTAAACTGTCATCTTATTTATAATTGGGCAGTGACATCTACACGGTGAGGTCCACTGGCTGGATGGCTTGGATATTTCACCTGTCTGCCATATTGGCGTGTGCATTGACTAACTCGTACACGTGTAGGCTTAGCAAAGCTCTAGCAACCTATCATCTATCGTTGTTTTTTGTAATATTTTGAATCCTGAGTGTGTAATCATGTGTCTTTTAGTATCTCCTGAAGTTTCATTAAAAAATTCTACCTTTTTCCTAATGTTTCCTCAATGTTTCCCTTAGACAATGATACATTCCCCTATATCCGCTATACTATTGATGATATCAATACATGTTTCCATATCCCAGGTCTACAATACATGTAATGATAACGATATTTTGAACACTAGGATGGAAGAATAAGTAGACGTGATGCAAGCTTCTATTTATCCATTTCATACCAAATCCCATCCTTTAGAACAAGTATAATAGGAATAACCAATTAACCCTATCATTACCTGGCAAATTTCTGCTTCTTATAGAGTGTATACATTCTTTGGCAATGAGGATGGCATCTTCCCTACACAAATGCTCCTTGGGATGGGGAAATAATGAATTCCATCGAGCCTATTTCAGAGAACTTTTGTGAAGATTTAATATGAGCTTCCAAATAAGCTTATAGGCCAAAAATTGGTGATTTCTGCTGCTCTCTCAACTTTGGGAATCAGCATGATAAATGTGAATGAGCTCCCTTGTGAGTTCTTTGCAAAGAACTTGCTAAATACATCCATAAGATCAATTCTGTTCACTTCCCAAAGACTATGGTTGAAAGCCATTGTGAAGCCATCAGGGCCTGTGACATTGTTTCCGTAGAAGAGATCACTTCAACGGTCATCATCATCATCACCATAACACTTTAGGATCTGCTTTTAAATGGTAGATTGGGAAAATGTTTAACCATCAGCTTCCCATTAAAAGTCAAACTCCCTCTTTTACTTGAGCTCGTAGAACTTGATGTCGCAAAGACTTAGATTTTTACCGCTTATATGCCAACACGGTTCCACCTAGTATTGAGCCCAACTATTACATGCACACCCTAATTGAGCAAGCAAAGTAGGGTCATGGATGGGCAATTTCCGGGCAAACAACTAAAGACGAAGTACCCACACACATGAAGGGTCACGTTCGAATAGTTCTGCCGGAACCCATCAATACATGATTACCGATACACATGCCAACACGGCTAGGCCTCACACTACACCTTAGCAAGTGCCACCCATAAAACGGCATTTGAAAAACCTTTGACGGTAACACACAATACTAAACAAGCGTACAAAGAAAGCAAGTTGCAAATTTTTTTGAGTGTTTCTAAGTTAGTTTGAACCACCTTTGTGCAATCTATCAAGATTAAAACACAATATCTAGCCGTTTTGGAAGAATTGAAGCTTCGAGGACCGAGTTCGGGGAAATTCGAAAAGATTGGTAAAAATTCATGTATTTGTTCTTTTCTTTGTTGGAAATGTTTATATTCAACATTATATCACCAAATTGATTAGATCTTACTAGATTTATGGTAAATTTGGCCATTTTTTTTGAAATTTTCATTCTTTTTATATTCTCGCTGTTTATATATATATATGTCAGAAAAATTTGAAGCTTTTGGTTGGAGCATGGATTGGTGAAATTCATATATACTCTTTATATCCACACGTGCATGGAATAAATCTGAGTTTTTCATTTGATTTTCTATTTTTTGGGATTTATTTTAAATTTCAACCATTTTTTCGAATGAATAGCACCAAATTTAATTTTCAATTTTTTCTTTGTATTACTTAGGCGGAATGATGTCAAACTCTTAGGGATATGCATTAGTGGGATGAGTGCCATAGATTGCTTGAATTTGGAGCCAATTTTGCGGCATTCGAGTGCTCCTAGTCCTAAAAATCGGTGGCACTAGTTATCCAAATTTAATTTCAACTTTTTCCTCTAATTACTTGGGGGAATGATGTTAAATTCTTAGGGATATGCAATAACGAGATTAGTGCTATAGATTACATGATTTTGGGGCCAATTTAGGGGCATTGAGTAGCCCCCAAAATCGGCACATTAGTGGAATGAGTGCCATAGATTGTATGAATGGGCTGATTGGGGGGCACTTGAGTGGGCTCCCAAATTGGCGGCACTTCTTATCCAAATTAATTTTATTTATTTTTCTTATAATTACTTGGGGGGTATGATGTCAAGTGTTTAGGGAAATGTATTAGTGGGATTAATGTTATAGTACATGGATTTTGGCTTGAATTTGGGGCATTCTAGTGGTCCCCCAAATCGTCGACACTATCAATTCGAATTTAATTTCAATTTTCTCTTATAATTACTTGGAGGAATAATGCCCAGTGCTTAGGGATATGCATTAGTAGGCTGAGTGCCATAGATTGTACGAATTTTAGGCTGATTTGGAGGCATTCAAATGGTGCTCCAAATTGTCGATACAATTCATTTGAATTTAATTTTAACTTTTTCTTAAAATTTCTTGGAGGCAATGATGTCAAATGCTTAAGGATATGTATTAGTAGGATGAGTGCTATAGATTGACTGAATTTGGGGCTGATTTGGGGCATTCAAGTGTTTTCCCATATCGGTAGCACTATTCATTGAAATGTAATTTCAATTTTTTCTTATAATTACTTGGAAGCATTGATGCCAAATACTTGGATGAGTGCTGTCGATTGCATGAATTTGAGGCCGATTTAGAGTCATTCAAGCGGTCTCCAAAATCAACGACATATTTCTTCCAAGTTTAATTTTAATTTTAATTTTGTCTTATAATGTCAGATTGTATAGAATATCGAGTGGATTTGGGGGAATAATGTTAAATGCATATGGATTGGTGGGATGAGTGCCCTGGATTGCATGAATTTTGGGTAGATTTGGGAGCACTCGAGCGGTTCCCCAAAGCAACCACACTATTCATCTGATTCAATTTCAAAATTTTCTTCAAATTTCTTTGGGGGAAAGATATCAAATGCTTAGGGATATGCATTAGTGAGATAAGCTATAAATTGCATGAATTTGTAATTGATTTAGGGTCTTTTGACCCCAAATCGGCAACTTTATTCATCCGAGTTTAATTTTAATTGTCTTATAAGTACTTGGGTGGAATGATGTCAAATATTTATGAATGTGGATTAGTGGAATGAGTACCATACGTTGTATGAACTTCGGGTAGATTTTGGGGGCATTTAGGTGGTTCCCCAAATCAACAACACTATTAATCTGATTTAATTTCAATTGTTTTCTTAAAATTTCTTTTGCGGTATCATGTCAAATGCTCAGGGATATGCATTAGTGAGATGAGTGCTATAGATTGCATGAATTTGGGGTCGATTTAGGGTCATTCATATGGTCCCCCAAATCAGTGACATTGTTCATCTTAGTTTAATTTTAATTATCTTATAATTACTTGGGGGAAGGATGCCAAATGCTTACGAATATGGATTAGTGGAATGAGTGCCACATATTGCATGAATTTCGGGGCATTTGAGTGGTCCCTTTAATAAACTACACTGTTCATCTGAATTTAATTTCAAAATTTTCCTAAAATTTCTTGGGGGAATGATGTTAAATGCATAAAGATATGCATTAGTGGGATGAGTTCTATAGATTGTATGATTTTGGGGTCCATTTGGGGGCATTCGAGTTGTCCGTCAAATCGGTACACTATTCGTCCAAATTTAGTTTAAAATTTTCTTAAAATTACTTAGGGGAATGGTATCAAATGCTTAGGGATGTGCATTAGTGGGATGATTGCTCTGGAATGCATCAATTTTGAGCCAATTTGTTAGAACTGATTGCTCTTCTGTGTCCCTTGCGAACAATATATGCAGGTAATTAAAGGGTGGGATCAGGGTATATTGGGTGGCGATGGAATTCCACCCATGCTTGCTGGTATGCAAACATGTGATTATACTTTTGACCATGTCATTCTCTAGTGAAAGTGTTAAGTGATTATTAAGCTATTTGAATATTCTTTAGGTGGGAAACGTACATTAAAGCTTCCTCCAGAACTTGGATATGGTATCAGAGGTGCAGGGTGCAAAGGAGGTGATTTTTCTCTCTTTTTTTAGGCCTTAATTGTGTTGCTTCTACATTTAATTTTCCTGTTCTCTTGTCTTGAAAAATCAGTTCTCTTTCCTATGTCATGACTTATGAGGACCAACATCTATTACTCCATGAGGCAACATGCAGAGAAGGTTTGATTGTTATAACCATCCATCCTAGAGGCACTATTTTGAATGGCATTTGCTCCAATTATTATGATGAAAGGATGATCCTGCCCGTTGATTTGTGCACTTTTTTGTGAGCCATTGAAACTTCCTTTTTAATGTTCCACATTCAGATATGCACAACAATGGTCAGAATGATCCGTAAAATGTAAGTTTCTAATGTAGCTGATGTAGGACAATTAACCACTTGCTCTAAAAGCTCGAACTGTTAGAGTATAGCGAATTAATCTCTTTATCTCATAGCCCAGGCCTCACATCACACTGGTTAGGACCTTGGCTGAACACCCCTCGTGGGCCACAAATCACATGGGCCGCCCACCCCGAATGTGTCTCCGCATCCCACGGGCTACCCCACTTGAGCCCGGTGTGAAATGCCCCTGCATTAATCACCCCCGGTGAGGAGTCTCGTACACGAGACTACCCCCGTGGGCCCCAAATCACATGGACCGCCCACCCCGAGCGTGTCCCCGCATCCCACGAGCTACCCCACTTGAGCATGATGTGAAATGCCCTTGCATTAATCACCCCCGGTGAGGAGTCTCGAACACGAGACCTCCCCCGTGGGTCCCAAATCACATGGGTCGCTCACCTCGAGTGTGTCCCCGCATCCCACGGGCTACCTCACTCGAGCCCGGTGTGAAAATGCCCCTGCATTAGTAACTCATCTAGGTAGCACCCAGAAGATAGATGGTTCACATCATTAGACCAACTCGCACATGGGACACAATGGGGAGATCCATGATGGTAGATTGGTCCTTGCTGACAATATATCTATGTTTGCATGTAATTACAGATGCAATGAGTGTTTTTTTTTTTTTTTTTTAGCTTGTTAGTTAGCTTGTTAGTACACACCCATGTCAGTACACACACTCCATGTTAGCCATCCCCGCTGGGGATTGATGCCAAGACCTCAAGTGTTGAAATGAGGTATCTCCATTCAGTCTGCCAGTTGAGCTATGGATCCGGGTGTATGCAATGAGTGTGTTCCGAGGATTTCCATTTAGAGGAAATACATAATGCTTGATCATGCTTTTATTTGGCTTAACACATTTCATACATGGGGCTCCTTTGGTTATCATATTCTTCATATGGTAGGCCTAATTGTGGATGAGAGAGATCCTAATATCCTCCCATCAGAAAATCCTAGTTCTCCATTTGGACCCTATTATATGCATACCATTGGTAATTTTCCACTTTCATTGTCGGGCCACTGCATCAATGGCTCTGGTCACCCAGGGAAGGTGGCTTCACCTGTAACGTTGCTGGGTTGAATGAAAAAGTGCTTGTTGTCTTGATTGAACATCGTACAACCTCCTTGCATCAATATGTAGAGAATCGATGAGCATGCTAGGCTCTTGAGATCTTCAGCATTCACAGTCTACATTGCATGGTGCAGGTTCCTGTATCATTCCTCCAGACTCGGTCCTTCTGTTTGATGTGGAGTTCATTGGCTAGGCATGAAAAGTTTTGGTCTCCTGGCAGAGCTGAGATCAGAGTCCCGAGATATACCTATTTGGGTGGAAGCTAGTATCATTTTTATCTTTTCTTCTTTCCATTCTGACATAACGGTGTTAAAGAAAATCAAAGATGGGTGCATGGTTCACCATGGTAAAAAGCCTAACCCTGCTAAATTTGGAACAGCATAGTCGACTCCCTCCCTTGTGTGTTGTGCTTGCCCCTTGGTATTCCACATATGACCTTCAAGAGGGAAGAGATGAGGTTATAGCAACAACCACGCAAAGCAAGCAGAGTCATCTGGAGGTATCTCTCTTCTTGCTTCCCAAGAACCTATTTTCCTGCGGATGCTTCTTTATACTTTAGGGCTTTTATTAAATATAAACAGAAGCTGTTCTTTGTACTCTTTTTTTCCCCATGGTTGTGTTATTTTCATTACTTCATTGCAGGAATTATATCATTTGCTAGTGGACGGTGATGTATCATACTCATGGACGTATCTTTTCTACACATAGCATGCATGTATGTTGGTCTAGATACCACTCACGAAGGGCATGGTCTAAGAATCACAGTCACTGGATGACCCTTTGGTGGGATTTGCTTTTGCAGCGACAGACACTTGTTTTGGCAGGTAATTTGGGCATGAACCTGAGATCTCAATGTTTAGGTGAAGAGCTAGAGCCTCTTTAAGTGCCTGTTTGGGCGCCCCCCCTCAAAAGGGGTGCTTGATGCCTAAACGTGGTTTTCTACCAGACCCCTTGTTGTGTTGTGTTTTGTTTTGCTATACATTTGCAACCGTCGATTTTGCAATCCGATGAATTGGATCATTTTTAAAAATCACAAAAATATTCCAATAGAAACTGGTATCAATCATGACTATTGAGTTCACAAATTCGATGGATCAGAGCATTAAAAAAAACAAAAAAAAAATTCGAAAATATACCCCTAGCAGAGAACCCACGAAAGGTTCAAAAAAATCCCCAGCAGAGTTCTAAATCTTAATTCTCCCCAATGAGTAACACTACATAATTGAGATGATGGAACTAATTGATAGATTAGAATCTTGAACATGGCTGCCCAACCGATCTTGATCATGGTTGGGATAAGAGGAAAGCAAATTGAATTGTCATATCCAAATTATCATCCCCCGTAGATCTAAATTCTTAACTCAGCTGCTGACCATGGAAAGATGGATCATTCTTTTGCATATTTTTAATAAAAATCAGTTCTCTGAAAATCCTGCAGGTATCCCTAGTAGAGAAATCATGTGGGCTGGATGACATTTACAAAAATCATATGCATTAAAAATCCCCACGGAGTCTTACTCCCAAGTGTGGGGTGACTTTCATAACAAAAAACATTAAAAGAGCGTCAGGCTTTTGAGGCACTAAGAGATCTTCCATGTTTCTGGTTGGTGTCCAGCGCAAAAGTAAATAAGATACGACGATTCTCGGTTTTCCTAGAACTGTTAGATTTGCATGCACACAAAGAATGGTCAGTTTGAACTTTGAGTGATATAACAATCATACTAAATATTAATGTTATGAATGGATGATAGGCTAAGTCCTAATCAGAAGAAACCATTTGAAAAGGTGTAAGAGACAAATTGTAATCTAAGTATCAAAACCAACAGACTACGCGAAAAAGGATCACCTGCAGATATCTAGTCTTGGATATTTGCGTATCTTGATTGAGTTTAAGTTGGTGTAGTGAGATCCCCATAAGGCTTCAAAAAGCGCAAGATAAGCTAACTACTTTGATAATTGAAGGAAACAAGTACTCCTGGGGTGATCTAGGAAGCAACATACATTTTAGTTCTAGACAGTATGCTTGTAAGGCCACAGAAAGTGCAAGAGCTCTACTTTACTATGTTTTTCCGATATTAACACTGGTCATGAGCGAAAAGGTTGCGATTGGTTGGACATAAAGCCAAAGAAAGCACGGGGACAAGTACAACATTTTTCCTAAACCCCCATGATATGTGCAAGTCATATACTTTCGAAGAATAAACTAACTCTGATACAAAGGCAGACAATGAGTGTAGACAATATTTTAATATGATTACGGAGGGCGGGGTGTCGACTCGCTTTGGCATTCAGTTGTACACAACCTCTGCCAAAGAGGAGCATCTGTAGACACCTCACCTCAGGCTGATAAGTTCGATAAAGATTGAATAAAAATCCTAACCCATATTCATAACCCTAAGCCAAACTTGAATCCAAACCCTAAACCCTAATCCAGACCTTAATCCACATCCGACACTAAGAACCAACCAAACCCAGTTAACCCAGTCACATTAACTCGACAAAACCCTAAACCTGGTCGTGAAGCCATACTTTAGGATAAACCTAACCTATAGAGTTAAACCTTGAGTCAACTTAGCCAATCAGCCCACATATCCAACCCAGTCAACTCACGTTGTCAAGCCAAGTCTGTAAACCTATTTTGGCCCAAGCCCACTCCAAAGCCTAAATCAGAGAGAATGGAAAACTACAAAGTAGCTTCGGAGGACTAAGGTCGTCCATGTGTGGGAGAAGCCTCCCTCTAAAGATGGAGCAAAAGTGAAGGATGAAAAAACACCCATGGTGCCACTCGCCATGTGGCACTAACTGTACTTTAGCTAGCTGCTCAGTCAAGTTATTGTGAAACTCGCTAAGCAATTTATTTTGGCTTAGACCTGGTTGGACTTGTCAAGTCAAGAAACCTCTGAGAAAGAAAAGGTTCGAGCAGCGTGATTTGAACGCAAGATCTAAACCAAGCTAGCAAACAACAGTATCCAAGGAAGGAGTGAAAATGGTGTTGGGCTTGAAGGTGGAAGAAAAGTGGGCTTAGAATTCCCAAGGAGAAGGTGGTGAGGCTAGTGTAGGTTTTGGATGCAACAAGCTCTTTTCTGTCTTTGTACTCGGTCTCCTATTATGTGAGGGTAGATCCATGAACCACCTTTGGGACAACAATATTATCAAAGAGGAAGCGGATTGCGTCCTACCCCCACCCGGACGGTAATCTGTCTGGGTAGAGCTCTGTGGGGGCCACCGTGAAGTAAAAGTATTATCCACTCCATCCATCACTATTTAAAGATCATTTTATGTCATGAAACAAAAAATGAGGTAGAATCAAGGCTCAAGTGGACCACAAAGTGGGGATTGAATGACCACCATTAAAAACTTCTTGGGAGCTTCAGAAGTTTCGGATTAAGCTGATATTTGTGTTTTCACTTCATCCAGGTTTACATGACCTTATGAATAAGTTGGATGGTAAAAAAACATCAAAGTGGCCCTTAGAGAGGTTTCAATGGTGGATGTCATTATCACCATTGCTTCCTTTTGTGTGGTCCACTGGAGATCTGGATCTGCTTAATTTTCTGGATCATGCCATAAAATTATCTGAGAAAGTTATTAACGGCGTGGATAAAACCCTTAAATCACGGTGGACCTCATAGAGCCTTGGCGGGGGTAGGACGCAATCCGCTTCCTATCAAAAAAGCTTTGTCGAATATTCTAAACTATTTCATGTTTCTTTTTAAGTGACCGAAGTCTGTTATGGATAGGCTAGAAAATTTGAGGTGAGATTTTTTTGTAGTGTGGAAGAGAATAAAAAATTATATCTATTAATGTGGGCTGAGGTGTACAAGCCTTACGGGAAAGAGGGAGTTGGTATTAGGAAGTTGGAGAGTACAAATTGGATCCTTACTCTTACTTGGGTGGTAGACTCTCAGGAGTTTCAACACCCGGTCAAGGGTTCGAGTATCCATAGGTGGTGAAATTCCACTAGCGTGAGTGTGTGGGGTGTGTGTGCGTGTGTTTAAAAAAAAAAAAAAAAAAAAAAAAAAGAAAAGAAAAAAAGAAGAAAAAAGTTGGAGAGTACAAATTTCATCTCTTGAAGCAAATGGTCGTGAGATTTGGGATGGAATAAGGGAGCTTACGGAAAGATGTGATTGTCAGCAAGTATGGTATATTTCTAGGAAGATGTATGGTTAGGAGATGGGCTGCTTTTTACAGAATTCCCAAGGTTAGTAAAACTAGCTCCGGAGGTGAACATGCCTATATATCCGTTGCTTTACTATTTTGAGTAATGATGTGGTTTGGCTCCCCTTTGTCGGATAAATTTATTGAATGATGATGTAGAAGGCTTGGTTCGGCTTTTGATGGGTCTTTGGGACATTTTTCATACTCCTACAGGCTGTTTGATTTTCCAAATCCCGTGTAAATGGGTAATAATTATTTCCTCGAGTAATTAGGGCATTGTTCATGCTGGATTTGACCCCTACTTTTTTAAGGCTAAAAGAGAGGGCACTGTGAAATATGTGAGGGACCCACCATGATGTATGTGGCTTATCCACACTGTCCATCCGTTATGCCAGCTGAATTTAGGGAATGAGAAAAAAAATGAGGAAGATCCAAAGCTCAAGTGGACCACACCATAGGAAAAAGGAATTCGAACACCTACCGCTAAAAATATCATGGAGCTGCTATTTCCTTTGGTGTGGGCCACCTGAGTGTTGGATCTGCCTCATTTTTCTCCTTGTGCCTCAAAATGTTCTACTAAAACAGATGGATGGATTGGATATATCATATATATCATGATGGGGCCCACACATCTAAACAATTCCTTTTGGACTGGTTTTCAAAGCGGAAATACATGCTACTTTTCAAAGAGGATGAAAAAGTAATAATTGCTAATTTACAGATAAGTCAGGTGGCTTATCTCTTTGGTCATTTTATAGGATGGTATCTCTGTGGAGGGAGTAGCTCGTGGTCAAAGGATACTGCTCTTGCCTGGTTGGGGGTAGAAATAAAGTCCTTACCATTGATAATCTTCAAAAGAGGTAGATGGTTATCCCCAGTATCTATGTCACATGCATGCAAAACATGGAGACAGTAAATCATTTGTCTATCCATTGCCTTTTTGCTTGTGAGGTACCTATGTCACATGCATGCAAAATATGCCGTCGATGCCGTCGGGGTTAATAAAAGGCTTGTTATTAGCATGGCATGGGTGCAGATCCAGTAAAAAAGGAATTATGGTCCGGAGGCCAGCCATGTTTGCAGTAGTTTAGGCTCTTTGGGGGAGAGGAACAATCAATGCTTCTATAACGAAAGTAGGTTAATGCTTAGAAGTTTTTGGAAAGTTGAAGCTAGATGCTATAGATGGGCTTTCTGCTAGAAGGGATTTGATGAATGTAATTTTTCTTTTTTGTTTGAGCTTAAGTCGTAGTATTCATTGTTGAGACGGTCCTCTTGGCACTCTTTCTCTAATAAAATAAGTTGCAACTATCAGCCTAGAAACAGTGTTAGTCCCTGCCTTAGTTGCAACAGAGATGACTTGTCAACACCGGAGATGGAAAGTGCATGCCCATTTAGCATGCTAGAGGATTTAAGAGCAGAATCTTCAGACAGGCACAACAAAACGTCCCGACCTATACGTGTTTGGCTGAGTGTGGGAAGTTTCAGATGGTATATTTCAGCATGGTAGATCGCTGATCGGAGGATATCGTGCTGGTGACATGCTCATGGTGACTTACCATGTATAGATAAAGTGTTTATAGTTAGACCATTATCTGATTGACTCATGTAGCATTGCCAAGCATGTATCCCTGTGATTAAGAGAAATCTAACGATTAATGGTTTAGATTGTGTAATGTAGGACACAGATTGCATACTGAGTAAACTCTATAGGGCCCACTGTAATGTATCTGTCTTATGCATGCCATCCTGTTTTACCCTCCCATTTTAGGGCATGAGCCAAAATTGCTGGCCATACCACAGAAACAGTGGGATAATGACTTCCACCCTCGAAACCTTCCAAGAGCCCACAATGATATTTATTTGTCGTCCAACCTGTTCGTAAGCTCACACAAACATGGATGAAGGGGAAACAGGAGAGGCACTACCACTGCTCAAAGCCAAAGCTTTTAAGCACTTCCATCAATAAACCCTGTCTAACCTACCGTATGCCTTAGCTATGTCTAGTTTCAAACTCAAACTTGTCTTTTGCTTCTCTGGCATTCTTCATTGAGTGAACAATGTTGTGGGCTAAGGGCAAGCTCCAATTTAAGAACATCTCCCTTGCGCGATTGGGGCGCCTTACTAGATCGAGCCCTAGATAGTAACGAAAGGAGCTTCTTCAGACGGTGCCTTTTCCGGACTGAGAAAAGTGATAATTGAAAGACTAAATGGTATATAATGGTCTCTTTTACATGCCTGTGGCCAAGGAAGACTTGTTACATTATTAAAATAATTGATATATAATTAACTTATACAACGCTGTTATTAAATTTAGCTAGACCGGACAAGACCCAATTCTATTTTAATTGGGTCCAATTTGATGCTTACTTATCTGAACCTGACCCGACCTGAATTAAACCAGGTCCCAAAAGATGAGATTAATGAGTTCAAAAAATTGAACACAAACCTATTAGAATCGGATTGGGGCATCATCTACAAATTGAGAATCCTCTAAATATAGAGGGAGTGCATCATCAACATATTGGGAATCCTCTAAATACTGAGGGAGAGAACTAGCTGCGGCCCCTCCTCACCCAAGGCGATGTGGCCCTTATTATGGGGCCCACCTTGATGCATATGTTCTATATTCATGCTGTCCATCTATTTTTATCATATAATTTTAGAGCATGAGTCCAAAAATGAAGCAGAACCAATTCTCAGTTGGACTGTGCCATAGGAAACAATGGTAAATGAACATTAATGAGCTACAAAAGTTTTGGATCATACACATTATTTTTTTCCCCCATTTATCCAGGCTTAAGTTTACATTATCAATTATCAACATGTTGGATGGAAAATAAACATTAGGAAAACATTAAAGTGAGCCTAGGAAGTTTTTAATGGTAATGCATTCAAACACTATGATCCACCTGAGAATTGGATTTGCTTCATTTTTAGGATAATGCTTTAAAATGACATGGCAAAACTAATGGACGGCTTGAATATAGAATATATGAATCAAGGTGGGTCCCATGTTAAGGGCTGCACCTAATTGGCTCCCACATACAAATGGCCCCCAAAATTATTGATCCACATCAATAAAACTAGAGTCACAACAACCTGATGCCTCTTTCAAGAGTGAAAGAATCATCAAATAATAAATGAATTCTGATTCCATCATTCCAAATGTAGTTTCAAATACAAAATATATCATCAGAAATAAAAGAATTAAAAAATTAAAAAAATAGAAAATAAAAATAAAAATAATGTATATCCTCCTCAAACTCTAACCCGGCACAAAGGACACATGTTACTCTGCTTCAACCATCGAGTAATGCAAGCTCCGTGGAAAACATGCGAGCAAGGCATGCGCTTTACTTCCATACCTTCACCAAACTCATCCAAACAAATTCTACAATTCTCCATCCAATCTCTTTCTTCTACCTTCTCTGTTCTCAAAGCCTCCTCAATTGATGATCTTGAAGCAGGGGTCCCGCCGAATCTTCCACTGTCCCCATTTATGTCCATCGAGTCTGTAGTAGCCTGATGGATCACTTCATCTTCAAAGTAGAAAGATGACGTAAGATGTTCAATCTCCAATACAACCTGCAGCGAGTAACGTCCCCTTCTAACCACCTCTTCTGCTATAGAACGGAGAGAGACGGCAATGGATTCTTTCAAATTTCCAAGTGCACAGGAACATAACTCTAGGTCGGAAAGCATCGTGGGAATGAAGAGCTGCAGGTTCTGTGGAATGAGTAAGCTGGACATCTCGACTGACAAGGACTTCGTTATGTTCAGAATCTCCGTGTCAGTGGCAACTGTAAAAGTGAGATCATGTCCGGACAAATCTAGCAGTCGACGATGCTTCTTCTTCAGACGAATTTCGATGGCTGCGATTGGTTCTTGAGTTTCATTACTTTTCTTTATTTGGCCGGAAATCTTACAACTTATGGTGTGATCACGGGCCATGTTTGTGGTAAGCTCTCTAAGGAAGGAAGGAAAGAGTTGAAGGAAAGCTCTGTAGAAAGGAAGGAGAAGAAAAGGTTGATTTACAGCTTTCCTTTTCTACGAGACTACGACTAATATATACACCGTATCGGACGCGGATTGCGTCCTACCCTAATCCGTCCGGGCGGGGCTCTGTGGGGCCCACCGTGATGTAAGTGTTTTATCCACGCTGTTCATCGCTTTTCTCATATCATTTTAAGGTATGATCTTAAAAATGAAGTATGTCCACAGATCCAGTGGACCACACCAAAGGAAGGAAGCTCCAGTGATAATGACACCCACCGTTGAAACCTTTCTAAGGGCCACCGTGCTGTTTTTTTTTACGGTACAAACTATTAATAAGGTCATGTAGACGTGGATGAATTGAAAACACAAAAATCAGCTTGATCTGAAACTTCTCTGAAGTTTTTAATGGTGGAAGTTCAATGTCCACCTTGTGGTCCCCTTAATTCCTGGACCTGCCTTATTTTTTGGCTCATACCTTAAAATAATATGAGAAAAATGATGAACGGCGTGGATAAACACTTACATCACTGTGAGCCCCACAGAGCTGCCGCCCGGACGGATTACCGTATGGGGTAGGACGCAATCCGCGTCCCACCGTATCCTTCTCGAAATCGGATTGCGTCCTGAGTTACCAAGTACGCTCTTATCGTACTGAATAAACTCAATTTGGCCAACGTGAGTTACTACGCAAGGGTTTACTAGGTACGCTAAGGACGTTAAATGGAATTGCAGTGGGTCCGGTGCCAATTTCACTCAATGTTAGCTAGTTGTGTAGGTCCCATCATGATGTGTGGGCTATATCCACACCGTCCACATATTTATTGAATTCTTACCGTTGAAAACTTCTTGGGGCCATATAAGTTTTGGATCTACCTCATTTTTAGGCTCATGCCATAAAATGAGGTTACAAAACAAATGAATAGTTTAGATACAACATGTGTGTTATTCTTAGTGATTTCAAATGATGGTGGATATATCCATTTAATGTACCACCGTATTATCAACAAATCATGGCATTGATCTTATCCCATGGCAACAGGGGACAATCCCTGCCATGGGTAATAATTATATATTTTTAATCCCATCCCACCTTGTTCCTTCTAATCCCTCCGCCCAAACAGGCCCTAAGGGTAGTGAGTTACTACGCAATCCGTTTCCATCCTTCCCAGGGACGCGGGATTTCTTTCGCAGGAAGTTGCTGCGCTGGTAAGCTTGGTGGGGTCCACCGTGATGCTTATGAGAAATCCACCCCGTCCATTCATTTTGTGATCTCATTTTAGGATATGCGACTACAGATAGGCGGATCGAAAACTCAAAGAGGCCAGTCATACGAGAGTAAAAATTTGGGGAAATAATCCATGGCTCAACTGGCAGACTGAGTGGAGATACCTCGTTTCAACACTTGAGGTCTTGGTATCGATCCGTAGCGGGAGTGGCTAACATGGAGTGTGTGTACTGACATGGGTGTGGGCCATGCTTACGCAAGTATTTCATGCAGGCCGTCCATCCATTTTTCCAGTTGGTTTTAGGGCATGATCCAAAAAATGAGACAGATCCAAATCACAGGTGGACCATAACACAGGAAACAGTAACGATTCAACACCTACTGTTAAAAATTAGCTAGGGCCCATCGTAATGTTTCATCAAACGTGTTGATTAAGTTTGAACATGCTTAAAATTTGGGTTCATGCCCTAAAACGAGCTCGTAAAATGGTTGTACGGAATGGATAAAACACATACAGCACGGTGGAACCCACCTTAGGAAGCCGATTGCGTACTAAGTAACTCAGTACCCTTAGCGTACTGAGTAAACTGTATGGGGTCCACTATTATTTATTTAATTTATCTACTCTGTTAATCTATGTTAATAGATAATTTTAAGGCGTGAGCCCAAAAAAGAAGTAAATTAAATCTCAAGTGGACCACACCACAGGAAACAGTTTGATTGAACCTCTACCACTAAAAATTTTTTGGAGGCCAAAGAAGTTTTGGATCAAGATGATGTTTGTAGTTTCTCTTCATCCATATCTTTGTGATCTTATGAATAGGTTGGATGACAAATAAACATTACTTTAGACCCTGGGAAGGTTTCAATGGTGGAAATCATTATTCCACATTGTTTCCCGTGGAATGGTCCACTTGAGCATTGAATTTACTTTAATTTTGAGATCAACCCCTAAAATTAGGAGTAAAAATGGATGGACGGTATGGATAAACCACATAAATTCACAGTGGGCCCAATTAAGTTTACTCAGTACGATAAAAGTATACTGAGTAACTCCGCAATCCGATTTCCCCACCTTAACGCAATCCGGGTCCGCTTCACAAAATCGGATTGCCTACTGAATCACTCAGTACGCTAAGAGCGTGCTGAGTGAACTCTGTTGGGCCCACTTTGATTGTATCTAGTCTATTCATAATGTTTATCCGTTTTTTCATCTTATTCTAGGGGTTGAGACCAAAATTTAAGCACACCCAAAGATCAAGTGGACCATAAAATAAGAAACAGTTGGAATAATGACTTCCACCGTTGAAACTATTATAGGGCCCACAGTGATGTTTATTTCTCATCCAACCTGTTCATAAGATCACACAGACGTGGATGAAGTGAAAAAACAAATACAAACTTGATCCAAAACTTCTGTGGCCCCCAAGAAATTTTCAACGGTAAATGTTCAATTCACACTGTTTCATATGGTGTGGTCCTCTTAAGGTTTGGATACACTTCTTTTTAAAGTTGAAGTGCTAAAATTATTTTATAAAATGGATGGACGGCGTGGATAAAATACATAAATCACGGTGGACCCCACAAAGTTTACTCGGTACGCAATCCGCTTACCCCCTTCACATTAATAGAAAGTTGTGATTACAGCCTATACCGGACGTGAGTTATCTCACCGGGAGTTTCCTTCCGAACTAGGTTCCAGCGCGGATTGGGTATTATGCAACAATCATTTCCAGAACTCCGTGGGGTCCACCGTGATCTATATCTTTGACGTCTATCTCTTTTGTTAAATAAGGCATTAGACAAAAAAGTAGGCATACGGAAGTCTCAAGTGGACCACACCACATGAAGAGTTGGGGATTAAACTCTTACCGTTGAAATTTATCTTAAGGCCCACAAGATGTTTTGTCATCACCCAACCTGTTCATAGGGTCCCACAGACCTGTACGAGAGGAAAACATTAATATCTTCTTGATCCAAAACTTGTGGCCCCCAGGAAGCTTTGAACGGTAGGCTTTAAATCCCCACTGCTTCATGTGGTGGTGTGGATTAGATCCGTGGCCATAGAACCAATGGTTACGAATGTGATGAAACAATGGGTATCCTGGGAACAGCTACGGTTCGGCTCTTTATACTTTCTTTTCGTAGTGGATGGTGCCATTGTGGATAACACAGAGTTCCATTGTGGCACTATGGATATCACGGTGCCACCGTAAATGCAAGGGTATTTTTATTTGAAAATAGTGTTTCCGTACGTATTAGCTTAGTCTTAAAAAGTTTGGGAGCATTCAGAAAAGATGGTACGTAAAAGGTGGGATTTACCGTCGGAAAAAGCTCTTTTAGAGTATGTGACAAAAAAATAAGTGACTCTGAAGCTCATGGACGCCAAATGAGAGGGAAAACTGGGGAAATAAATGCATACCGTTGATACCTTATTAGGATTCACCTTTATGTTTGTATGCAATCCAAACCACTTATAAGGTCACTCTCATTGGGATGAACTCGAAAAAATAAAAATATATATAAAAAGAAGAAGAAGAAGAAGAAGAAAACCTTATCCTGGTATTAAACATTTGTGGGCTGACGTATGTTTCATTCAATCCCCACTGTTTCCACTTTTATAGCTTACTTGACCTTTTGATCCACCTCATTTCTTGTCACGTTTTAAAATGAGCTCTCAAAACAGATGGCTAGCATAGGAACTCCCTCTCCGTGACCTCCCACCGTTCAAGACATCCCTTGCTTCTCATTGCGAACCCCTCCTCGGTGGAGGAGTAGAAGCAGTGGTCCCCTTTGATCAAGTGCTTGTGCTTGCTGTTACCTACGATAGAATTCTAGAATTCTGCAATTACTACCATGGTTGTTACCAACGGGGATCCCCCATTCTTAGCAGAAGCCTTTATGTAGGTGTTAGGGCCAACACTGACAAAAGTGTTTTTCGCAGGCTGCTGTCCATTTTTTTCAGGTCGTTTTAAGCGTAAGCCCAGTGTAGACACCGTCCATGGGAAAGGAAAATCACTGGCTAAGATACGTGGCACCAATTCTCCTGTGTCTTGGGATTTGTGACAGATGAGTTGAACTGGATGTACCCAAGTTTGGTTTAGTTTGTTTAGGTACAAAAGTCCGCTTTTTATTTATTTAAAATTTTGAGTTAGTTTGTTAGTACACACCCATGTCAGTACACACACTCCGTGTTAGCCACCCCCACTAGGGGTCTGCTTTTTATTTATATAATTTTTTGTTTTGAGTTAGTTTGTTAGTACACACCCATGTCAGTACACACACATCATGTTAGCTACCCCCACTAGGGATTGATACCAAGACCTCAAGGGTTGAAGCAAGGTATCTCCACTCAGTCTGCCAGTTGAGCTATGGATCTGGTTGTAACAAAAGTCTGCTCATTTATTTATTTATTTATTATTACTAAATGGTTACTATGACCTCCGGTGCGGGCCACCTTAGACTTAGACCTGTCTCATTTTTTGGATCATTCCCAAAATTGATGTCATAAAGTGAACGGAGGAAATAGATAAAACATACGCATCAAGGTGGGGCTCATGCAACTTTTTTAAAACCGACCAACTGAATCCAAATCCACTTGAAGGACCAGTTTCGTCTCGATTTTTCTGTAGGGCCCACTGAAATATGTGTTGTGTGTCCACATTGCCCACTCATTTTTCTATATCATTTTAGGACATGAGCCCAAAAATGATGTAGTTCCAAATCTTAGGTGGGCTATACCACAAGAAATAATGATCTCATTGAACTACCACCGTTAAAACTTTCCTAGGGTCTACCGTAATGTTTATTCACCATCCAAACTGCTGTTA
Source organism: Magnolia sinica (assembly GCF_029962835.1). Taxonomy (NCBI): domain Eukaryota; kingdom Viridiplantae; phylum Streptophyta; class Magnoliopsida; order Magnoliales; family Magnoliaceae; genus Magnolia; species Magnolia sinica. The sequence continues at coordinate 27,453,372 of NC_080584.1, forward strand.
ATATCACACAGACATGGATAAAGGTGATTGACCATGAAATACTTTGTATGGGCCACAAAACTTTTTGATCAAGTTGATATTGACACTGTGATGATTTCAATGGCGATCATAAAATGAGCAGTGTTTCATGTGGTATGGCCCATATGATATTTGGATCTACTTCATTTTTTTGGCCTATGCCATAAAATGAGCTCAAAAAACGGATGAGCAGCGTGGATATTTATCACATACATTGAGGTGGGCCCCACCACAAGAAAATAGTATTGATCCGAAGCGTCTGTACCCCCAACGAGTTTGGATCTTGTGTCGTGGTCCACCGGAGGTTTGGATCTTCTTTATTTTTGGTCTTATACCGTAAAATGAGCTGAAAATTTTGATGGACGACTGGATAAAACACATATATCATGGTGGGGCCACGGAGCTTTGACACTAGTACATGGTGAGTGTTTAGGTCAACAGCCATTTCAATCGCACTTTAGCATACCGAGTAAACTTTGTGGGCCCACCATCATGTATATGCATGTATTATCTACACCATCCATCCATTTTACATAGCATTTAAGACACGATCCAAAAATGAATCATATCTAACGCTCAAGTGGACGAAACCATTGGAAACGATGTGCATTCATGTATATGTATTATGTATAATCCACGATGTCATGTATTTGTATTATCTACTCTGTACATCCGTTTTTAAATATCATTTTAGGACATGATCCCAAAATTAAATCATATTCAAAGCTTAAGTGGATCACACCACAGGAAACCGTGTGTATATAATCTACGAGCCGAATCAAACCGAGTTGAATTAAGTCTAGCCTCAAGCTGAGCCAAGCCAAGCTGGTGCTGCCTTGGTTTGAGCTTGATTTGTTTTTTAAAATGAGCTTGACTCCGAGGCTTGGTTTGATTTGAATTTCGATTCAAACCAATCCATGTCGAGCTTTTCCAAACCAATCCAAGCCAAGCATTCGAGCTAGCTCGGTTTGTGTCTAGCTCTAATCTTTCTCCCTTGGCAGAAAGAGGTAGAAGTGGCAGAAGGAATTGGGATCATAGTTTTAAAACTCGGTGATGGCAAGATTTCCAGCTGAGTCTCTTGGAAACATGCCGCCGACCCTGACTCAGTTGGAAATCTATAAGACTCATTGAATCAGCTAATAAACTAAGCCTGATTCAAACATCAATCTCTTTCTTTGAGTGGCATAACCTACCATCGGTGTAACGAACGGTTAAGCTCCACTGCCCTATTTTTTAAAAAAATTAATTATCATAATATAGACTTAAGTAAAGACTCAAATTAACCCAACCGTTCTAGGAATTGAGTCAAGTTTTGAGTTTTTGAACTATGATTTAGACCACTTGTTCTTGATTCTCTTTGTGGATGGGCCATAGCCCAAATATTGGAAAGCTAGACTTCAACACAAATACACAATGATCCACATTTCAACCGGCAGTTCTATCCATACAGGAAAGCTAGGATTTTTTTATTTTTATTTTTAATATATAGTTGTGGCCTCTTTGAATGCCCTGCAAGTCTCTGATCAGGTGTGTTGGTGGCCCAATTTGTAAATGGGCAGTGACAAGTGATATGACCGATCTTGTTTGATTTTCATCCGAAACAAATAACAACTATCTGCTGATCATACGAAGGATGTATTTAATGTGTTGCAAATGTTTTTAGAAAAGCCTTTGATACTCTGGATGCATGCGATGATGATACATAGGCATGTAGAAATTACTTTGAAAAAGCACACATACATGAAATATATAAACTCTCTGGGGCCACCATACTGTAAATGTCTCATCCATTCCATCCCATTTTACCCACTCATTTTAAAGCATGGCCCAAAATTAAAGCATATATAAAGCTCAAGTGGCCATACCACAGGAAACAGTGGGATAATGACGTCCATTGCTGAAACCTTCCTAGGGCCCACAGAACATCAAAGGACATTAATACTGCTCGAAGCTGATCAATCGCATGCCTTAGCCATGTCTAGTTTCCATCTCCCTTTGCGTGACGGGGCTGCTATGCTATTATTAAATTTAGAAAGAATAGGCAAGACCCAACTCTATTTTAATTGGGTCCAAGTTATGCATGTGACCTAAACCTGACCTGACCTGAATTAAACTGGGTCCCAAAAGATGAGACATTGACTCACAAATTTATTAATGGGTCTAAAAAAATTGAACATTGACAGATTAGAATGGGATTGATGTATTCATTAATAAATTGAGCACATGGTAAATACAAAGGGAGTAGATTAGGTGCATCCCCTGCCTCACCCAAGACAGTGCAGCCCTTACTGTAGGGCCCACCTTTATGCATGTATTCTATATCCACCTTGTCCATCCATTTTTCCAGGTGGGTCCCATGGTAAGGGCTGCACCTAATTGGCTCCCACATGCATATAGCCCCAAAAATTATTGATCCACATCAATAAAACTAGAGTCACAATAACCTATGCCTCTTTCAAGATTGAACTAATCATCAAATAATAAATGAATTCTGATTCCATCATTCCAAATGTAGTTTCAAATACAAAATATATCATCAGAAATAAAAGAATTAAAAAAATAGAAAATAAAAAAACGAATAATGTATATCCTCCTTAAACCCTAACCCGGCACAAGGGACACATGTTACTCTTTTCCAACCACTGAGTAATGCAAGCTCCATGGAAAACATGCGAGCACGGCATGCGCTTTACTTCCATATCATCACCAAACTCATCCAAACAAATTCTACAATTCTCCATCCAGTCTCTTTCTCCAACCTTCTCTGTTCTCAAAGCCTCCTCAATCGATGATCTTGAAGCAGGGGTCCCCCCGAATCCTCCACTATTGCCATCCATGTCCATCGAGTCTGCAGTAGCCTGATGGACCGCTTCATCTTCATTGTATAAATCTGACGTAAGATCTTCAATCTCCAAGACAACCTGCAGGGAGTAACGTCCCTTGCTAACCACCAGTTCTACCATAGAACGGAGAGAAACGGCAATGGATTCTTTCAAGCTTCCAATTATATAGGAACATATTTCTAGGTCGGAAAGCATCGTCCGAATGAAGAGCCGCAAGTTCTGCGGAATGAGTAAGCTGGACATCTCGACTGACAAGGACTTGATTATGGTCAGAATCTCCGTTTCAGCGGCAGCTGTAAAAGTGAGATCATGTTCGGACAAATCTCGCAGTTGATGCTTCTTCTTTAGACGGATTTCGATGGCTACGATTGCTTCTTGAGTTTCATCAATTTTCTTTATTTGACCGGAAATCTTACACTTTGTGACGTGATCACATGCCATGTTTGTGGTAAGGTCTCAAAGGAAGGAAGGAAAGAGGAGAAGAAAAGCACTCTAGAAAGGAAGGAGAAGAAAAACTTGATTTACAAGTTTCCTTTTCTACGACTAATACATACCCCGTATCCTTCCCTACGGACGTGGGATTTCTTTCGCAGGACGCTGCTGCGCTGGTAAGCTTGGTGGGGTGCACCGCGATGCTCGTGAGAAATCCGGAAACGGATTGGCTACTGTCGGTGCTCTTTGGGCCCTACCATGATGTATGTGTTTCATCAATTCCGTTCATCCATTTTTAAAGATCATTTTAGATTTAACCTCAAAAATGAGAGGTATTTAAATCTCAGGTGGTCCACAACACATGAAAACAATAGTGATTGAATATCCACCATTAAAATCCTTTTAAGGCCCACTGTACTGTTTATTTGATATCTAAACTGTTCATTAGGTCATACAGGCCCAGATGAAGGGAAAAAACAAAAATTAGCTTCATCTAAAGCTTTTATGGGCTCCAAAATGTTTTTAATGGTCAACGCTCATCCAACACTGTTTCCTTTAATGTGGTACACTTGAGATTGGGATATACCTCATTTTTGGTCTCATTCTGTATAATGATCTGTAAAAATAGATGAACAACATGGATGAAACACATACATCATAGTGGGGCCCACAGAGCACTGGCCACCAGCCATTGGCTGGCTTCAGGGGGAGTAGCCAATCCGTCTTCGAGAAATCCACCCCCATTCATCCAAGAAACGGATCGGTTGCTCACCCTGCCACTGTCCAATGGCTAGTAGTCTGTGCTCTGTGAGCCCCACCATGATGTGTGTTTCATCCATGCCGTTCACCTGTTCTTTCGGATCATTTTATGGTATGAGGTAAAAAATGAAGTTGATCTAAATCTCAAGTGGACCGCATAGTATTGATTAAATGCCTACCATTAAAAACTTCTCAGGGCCATAAAAGTTTTGGATCAAGCTGATACATATACTTTTTCCCTTATAATCTAATCAACATGTTAGATGTCAAATAACCATTACAGTGGCTTGAAGAGATTTTTAATGGTGGACATTCAATCACAACCGTTTTCACCTGGTAGACTGGAGATTTAGATCTACTTATATTTAGGATCAACCCCTAAAATTATAGATGGACGGCGTGTATAAAGGAAACGGATTGGCTACTCCCCCTGCCACCAGTCCCGTGGCTGGTGGTAGGTGCCCTGTCGGCCCCACCATGATGTATGTGTTTCATCCATTCCGTTCATTCATTTTTGATCATTTTAGGGCTTTATCCCAAAAAATTAGAGGGATATAAATCTCATGTGAACCATACCACATGAAAACAATAGTGATTGGATATCCACCATTAAAATCCTCCTAAGGCCCACTGTACTGTTTATTTAGCATCCAATATGTTGATTAGGTCATATAGGCCCAGATTAAGGGAAAAAACAAAAATCAGCTTGATCCAAAACTTCTATGGCCCCTAAAATGTTTTTAATGGTCGACGCTCATTCAACACTGTTTCCTTGTAACATAGTCCACTTGAGATTGGGATATTACTCATTTTTGGCCTCATACCGTAAAATGATCTATAAAAATAGATGGACAGCATAGATGAAAGACATACATCATAGTGGGGCCCACAGAGCACCGACCACCACCAGCCATTGGTTGGTGCCATGGGGAATAGCCAATTCGTTTCCGTGGATAAAACACATACATCATGGTGGGTCCACATATCACCGACCACTAACACTTGGCCAGTGGTAGTGTACTAGCCAAACCGCGTCCGTCCATCCATCTTAGGAGCTATAATACATGTGACGGAAACTGAGGTGGATCTAAAACTCCGAGATTTGTTTTTACTGGTGGGCTTATGGGTGCAATTTTTACCCGCGGCCATCTATAACTGCTGGTGATAATGAGAATCACCGGCAGCCATCCAAAGACAGCCCTGATTTTAGTATGTGGCCGCCGGTTAATGTCGGTAATAAAAAGAAGAAGAAGAAGCGCAAATCGTTTTTCATTTCCCTCTTTCTATTCCTCGTTTGTAGCACTCCCTTTCTCATCTCTCCCTCTCGTCTCTTGTCTCTTGCACTTCTCCCATCTTAGATTTGGAACTTTCCATCTCCCATCTCCAAATCTCATTCTCTCTTATTTCTCTTCCTTTTTTCTTATTCTTAGGGTTCTTACATCAGATCTACAGCTACAGATCGAGTAGGCCTGGTAACCTATGTATGTGGCTATCAATGGTGAAGAGAATAGAAGAAATCTGAGGAGACACTTGAAGGTACTCTCTCTTTCTCTCTATTTTCCTCTTTTGATGGCCAGAAATTGGGCAGCAGCCATGGTAGCAGTAGCCATGTCCACCGCTATCCTTGGCCCCCTACATGTTTGAAGAAATGCTTCACGATTGGTAAACATACTCTTTCAGAATATAGATTAATTTCATAGATCTCTAGCAATGCTGGATCCCTTCTGGACCAGGGCCTCCCTCCATGCTCCACCGAATCTGAAGGTGAAGCCGTAGGAGATGAGGCTGGCATGTGTTAGAGACAACCTTGGATCAATCTTCACGATATAATTAACATTCATTACCGTGTACTCGGACCATGTGGAGCAACTGAACAGATGGTAGAACTTTTTCCCTTTAATGGACATTCTCGATGTGCCGTCGGGCATCAGACCGTCCAATGTGATGGGGTCCTTCTAGCACAAGTTGGTCCTCTCAGATCAGCAGTTGTTGCACTCCTTGCACTCTCCAATGTAGGTTGAGATTACCATTTCTCCTTCTTTGAAATCTGTCACACCTTCTCCCACACTCTCCACCACACTTGAAACATTTGAGTTCTAGTTTAATAGTCTAGGTAGAAAATGCATAGGATTTTCCATCTTATTTTAGGCATGACTTCCGTGCGTGAACTGTGCACCAAGAGTTTGGTGTGAGACCTGACCCGAGTTCGCATGTTTGCATGTGTGTGTGTGAGTATGCATCTCGTGTATTTTGGTCCCGCGGTCCTACAGGTCAAATTTCGGCGACCCTCGACTTTCGGATAGTGATTGTGGTCACCCTTGAGTTGGGTCACGTAGACCTGACTCGGATTGACCCAAGACCTATGCCATTGGGACCGCATCGTCGTCGCGGTTCCAGTGCCGGGTCTCATGCGTAAATCCAGTGTGTCCATCAAAAGTTATGGGCCGCGCATTATTTGGACCGTTGATTGCATTTTTGGTGGGACCCACCTGATTGCACATTTCCCTATGTGCACTATTCCCCATGAAAGCCACCTTTAGCCTAGCAATGATGGCTTCTTTTCTCAAGAAAACCATGATGAGATTAGCTTCTCTAGGCAATGATGAGCCACCCTATCCCATGAGCAATGATTATTTTCTCTTTTCAAAACTCATCTTTTTCTAAGAAAGCAATCATTTCAACTTTAGAAACTCTCTCATCTCCCTCTCTCTTTCTTCATTTCTCTCTTCTCCTCTTTGCAAATGTCCTCCATTGTTGAATTTTTCCAGCTCTCTATCCTCTTCTTTCCCCCTAGATCTAACCATCAAAGATCCATCATCACCATTGAACTTCCTTCCTTGAAGCTTAGGGAGCATGGTGGTTGAAGAATCTTGAAGATCCAACAAGTGGGTGAGCATGTAGGATAGATTGCATGGTTCTTATTTTCATAGATCTTTTGTTGCATCATATGGAGAGTGTAGGACTCACCACATCAATGGTGAAGGTCCACCACTCCTTGGATAAGGTCTTTTTAGCCATCACTTGCATGCATGTGATCTTGATGGGGCCATTCTCCATGGACCCCATCTTGATGAGATTTCCTTTATTCCTCTCTTCTCCACTTTCTATGGTTTGGATGTAATGATTATGTGGCCCACCTGATGTGCCATGCAACCAGAATTTTTAAATTTTGGGACATCCAGGCCCAAGTTGTTGGACACCCAGGCCCAACTGTGCTGCCTAGTTTTGCTGCTTGATTTGGAAAGCCTTTGGGCCTGATTTTATGGATTTTCTTGGGGAGGTGCTGGGCTTGGGAGTTGTGTGACACATCAGGGTGGACCCCACCTTGTGGAATCTATGATTTATTTCCCATTTATTAAATTTTTGGGCTGATCTAGACAGCAACATGTTGCTGTCCAGATTGCTGGAATTTTTTTATGCTGTAATGTATGTGTTGTAGGCCTTGTTTGTGGTCTCCTTTTTCCTGATTTCTTAGACTTCTCTTTGAGGTATGGACCCCACCTAAAAGTATGCTAAACCTCAGCTTCAAATGTCCCTATTTGATCACCCAAAAGGGTGGGCCAAGGAGGGTGGACGGTCCAGATTTTTCTGGACTGTCCAGCTACACTGTTTGCTGGAAACTCATAAATATCAGCCTGATTTTGAAATGGTGGGCCACCTTTGTGGACCCCACCTTACTGTATACTTGTATAGGAAGGTTAGTCTTGCATTTTTCCAAATTTACATAAACCTGGGCCCACTCAAATGGGGTGCTAAAGTCAGGGACAGCAGCATTGCTGCAGCAGGAAAATAAAAATCTGGACCTTGCTGTCCATGAATTTCATGAGTTAAATAAAATATTTCTACTATCCCAAAAATCCTAAATTTTTGTAGGGAGGTGTCCCACCTATGGTAGGACCTATCCACATAATTTCAGGGCCAAGGAATCCTATTTGGGCATCCAAAAGGGGGAGGCAACATACTGGACTGCCAGAAATTTCTGCTGTGCAGTCCAGCAGCATAGTCCCATAAAAATAATATTAAAAAAAATAATTTCTAAGAAGGTGGGCCATATTTCTGGATGCCAACTTGTTTTAGGCTTGATGAGGGACCTTGGGTCCAAATTTCAGGAATTTTGGAGGCCCAGAACCCACCCATTGGATGGCCCAAATTCAGGACAGTTATATTCCAGCAATATTTCACCATGGATAGATTGTATTCTTTAAATTAATTTAAATACTTTTGAGTATCCTAAAATCATGAAAATTTACAGAGAGGTGGTCCACCTATGGTGGGACTCACATACAAATTTTTGAGGCTAATGGAGCCCAGTGTACACCGTGGCAAGTGCTGGACTAGCTCACCACGTTCAGGTGTCCTGATTCACCAGATTTTCTTGATGGTCTGTTTTGTTTAAATTAATTAAAATACTTCTGACCGTCCAAAAATTACAAAATTTTTAGGATTCGTGGTCCACCTATGGGAGGACCATCTTGTAAATTTTCATGGCCATCGGGCCCCTGTACTGACCGTGGTGTGGCCTGCAAACTTGGGTCAGTTTTGGGCCAGATACTCAGGCCCGTAGGACTACCCACCACGGGACGCCCCTACCTTGGGCTGTTGCTGGGCCTGTATTCCAGCGGCATGGCCCACTTCTAATATGTGTTGTGCATTCCCCTCTCATCCGGTGGGACCCACTGTGATATGTGTGGGTCACCATGGGCTAGTAACCCATCTGAATTACATAAATTTCTGGATTCCAGCAGGCCCAGGAAGTGGGTGGGCTGAAATTCCAACAAGGGGCCCAAATTTGCTCCATAGTGGATTGTTTTGGAGCAGTTGTGGCCCACCAGATTTAAGGGAGTATTGCACACACTCCTTACCTTATTTCCTTAGACACTTTTGGGCATAATTAGTTCCTCTTAAGGCCCACCTTTGTGGTGATGTTGGGGGTTAGCCTTAACCAGATTTTTGGTAGTTTGTAGGCCCAATGGGCTGGAAACCTATTTCTTGAGCCCAAGATCATGCAGGGCTAGACCTTATTATTTCACGGGCCTAACGGGCCGTCTGCAGGCTGACCGTGTGTATTTATTAGCCGTGATGCCCTAATGAAATGCTTAATTATGAGCTGACTTGCGGGGCCCACATAAATGTATATTGTGGAGGGCCTTACTAAGTCTTTGGACTGATGTGGCAAGGCCCACACTGTCAGTATAGGCCTTGCCCATGTGTATTCTTGGGCTTATGGGCTGCCCTCAAGCCCACCATAATGTGTGAATTGGATGACTTTTGTTTTGGGCCATTTCTTTAGGGCCCATTATGTGATATAGTATATGCATGTTTGTGTTAGCAAGTAGGCCTTGTGGACTCAGTTCTTTTGGATAGGCCCATTGATCTTGAGCCTATACTCTCCTATCTATTGTGATGGGCTTAGGGGCAATGATACACAAGAAGTCGGGCCCATGGCTACCCATTAAACTGACCCTGTACTTAGGCCAAAAGTGAGGCCCAACTCACTTGTGTTAAATGTGAAACTTGCCCATGTAAATGAATTGCTGGGCTGCCCATGAAGCCCACCACAATAGGTGGAATTATGACCTTTGTGGTTGGGCCCAAACCTTACTTGAGGGCCCACTATATGGCTTATGAGTTGGGCTTGGTGTATGGCCTAGTAGTCCACACATTGCTTAGGCCTTAGATCTTTCATTATATGGGTAGTGGTGAACTACCTCTTGGAAACCAGTTGAGGTTGGATGTCCTCCTGGGTGATCCTAAGGTAAGCTCATAGGTTTCTCTATGGATGGTTAAAGGCCCACCATAGACCTTAGGCTATTTATTTAAGGCTCAATGTGCATGTATGTAGAACCTACCTTAATGCATGTTTGGTCCAGGCCGTCCAAGCCTTGGATCGCCCGATTGTGGAAAGCACTCTCTGCCTTGGGTTGCTGCTGGACTCACAATCCAGTAGTAGGCCTACTTGATCTTTTCATGATATATACACACTCTCCATCTGGTGCGGTCCCCCAGTGAGTATAGTTGGCCTTCATGAGATTATTTCCACATACTCAACTAATTTCTAGACCTTAGCAGGCCCAGGAAGTCAAAGGGGCCAAAAGTTTATCAAAGGGCCTTCGATGTACAATTTTATGGTTACAACTTTATTTAGCTGTGGGGCTCACCATATTGAGAACTTGTGTACGTGTTATAATCCTTGGGCTTAATCAGTGCATTCTTTTGGGTCACTTTTAGTGATCTTATGAGGACCCCATCTTAAGATCAGAATTTTGGGACATCCAGTGAGCCCAGATTGGGCAGGGACATCCCAGCTTGGCCCAACCATACATTGGGCCGACTTCCACCATTTTGATGGACTTATGGGCTGAGGTAAGGATAGTATTGGGCCCTCGGTTACCTACTTAAATTGCTAGTTATTGGGCTGATGTAGTGGGGCCCATTTCATCCAAACTTAAACCTATTTTTTTGGGCTGTATATTGTGTACGCCGGCTGCCCACCAAGTCCAACTTAATGCATGGATTCTATGGCCATTGGGAATTGGGCCTTGGGCCTTAATTCCCCTCTTAGAGCCATGTTGTTAAAAGTGGTATTATATCTTTTTATGGCCTATTATAAGAAATATATGTATGTGGTTACTTTTATTTTTATCTTAAATGTAGGCCTTGGGCCTTTTATCCATATAGTTCATGGTTGATATGCCTTTTTGGGGAATGGTGGTTAAATGTCCCTATTATGGACCCCTCTAGGTCCGGTTATATTTAAGAGTGATTGGATACTTATCTTATACAATTGCTAGGCTCATTTCTATATTACTTAGACCCGTAGTTGTATGCTTAGTCTTGTGGGCTACCCCAGGTAAATGGGCCCCCACTAGAGGTGGGATTCCTTATGGATATTGTCTAAGTACCTAGTCTTGGTTCCTTCTTAGATAGGAGGAATGTAATTTACTTGTATATCACCGCATAATGCGCCTAGACCCATCTTCATGGCCCATGTGCATCATTGTATGCTTGGATGACACTGTGTGTGTGGTTATGATTGTGCCATTGGGCATTGCATGCTGTCTTCCCGAGGGACGTAATATTCCCTCATGAGCATGTTGGATGCTTGGAATTGATGCATAGTTGATTGTGTGATTCATGCATCTGGCATTGCATAATATGAGCATTATCACCCTTGCTTCATCAGGGTTGTAGCCTCCACAGATACATCGTAAATGGCCATGTTTGGACACCGGAAATGTTACTTGAGCATACCGGGTGCATAGGATGCCCATGGGTGAAATTCCTAAAACTTCCATGGTACCAAGGATCTGCTCCAATGCCGTGACCGAGTGGAATATATGAGCGCACGAGGGCCTTATACCATTAGGCCGCGACTCCCACTGTCGTGTAGTCGGTTGGATAGGGGTGTGGCCTTACTCGCCTGATGTAAGAGGGCATTGCTAGGCTGAGTCTGACCAGCTCGTGAATGGGTCCGCTACCGTCGGGCCTTGCTGGTGATTGGTTGTCCACAGGCGGGTAGTGAGGTCTCTTACGCTCGTTTGACTGTGCGGGGTCTGTAGAGCGGCAGTCATCCAGCAGTGTAATGGACCCCGGTGATTTCCTTATGATTGGAAATATACTTGACATATGGTTTGGTTATGAGCACTGGCATTACTTACATCGCATTAGTATTGGCTATGTAAGCCCTTCATGCATTGCCTTGGTATGGCGCCCAGTACTCATTGCATCATATTCATGATAAGCCTTGGTAAGGCTAGTGATATTCTCATTGAGCATGTCTCCTTCCTGTATCTCCTATTATTCTTCTGTGCACTATTATCACACACTTACACCACCCTCTAAGCTTCTATAAGCTTATGCACGATTGATGCGTGCAGGAGATCCTAGGCAGGTGTCGCAGTGGCAGGTGTCGCAGGACCCAGTTTTGCAGACCTCCTTCCTTTCTTTTATTATCTTATGTATGTCCTTTTGGACCTTATGTAAGCTTGTAAAAGTTCAAATTCATAGTGGATTTTGTGATATGTGCCTTTTTTTATTCTCAGATTTACTTGTTATGATCTTGGGTATGCTCGTATTGGAAATGGTTATATTGTTATGGAAATCCTCCTTGTAGGATCCCAGGATCGGAACCTGCTTCAGGAGCCGAGAATGGGGTACTACGGAGGCTGTTACGGCCAGAACCGGCCATCGGGTTCCTTGTGAATCCGGTTACCGAGTCTGGGGCGTGACATTTGGTAAGTGCATATCTCCCACCATTTAAAGATGGTTGCCCAATCTAGCATGAATTTCAAAATGTAAATTTTCAAAATCCCATTTTGAAGTGTGTATTAAGATCCCCACTATTATTTTTAGATGACCATCTCAGGTATGAAATGAAGCAGCAATAACTTTGAGTGCAAGAATGGGAGAGCGATTCAAAATCCTAAGTACCCAACCTAGTCTGGTGGCTAGTCCCCAAGTGGCAGAGGAAGAGCATAACGTTGAGACTCAAAAAGTATAGTTGGATGAATCCAGCGTTTTATAGTCATCCCAGCATGTCTTGTGGAACATCTCCATCTCCCATGTCTTAACAAGGTTTTGCACCTTTTCTTCTAGAAAGCCTACAGGCCATACCTGCCATCGTTGAAAATCGAGGGTTTTATTATTATTATTATCACAGAGAAATACCAGGGCTGCGTTTGGATATTAAAGTGGACTGGATTTTGTGAAGGAATAAGTTTTTAGAGTCTGAGTTCTAGCCTGAACTAGAGGCAACATCCCTGATGAACAGGATAGATGTAATGAAAGTTTGACCTATGTGGCAATTAGCTAGCCCTAGTCTTTTGTAAACAGAGGAAAATTCCTGGTATCTAATGTTAGGAATAGGGACGACAACTGGCTGAGCTGCCCGGCCCAGCTCAGGTGAAAATTGCGTCAAGGGCTAGGACTTTTTTTTTTTTAAAGCAATGAGAAAATTCATTAAAAAAGAAAAAAGAAGAACAGGAAGAGGAGGAGAAGAGGAGCGGATCTGCTGAGATAGCAGAAAGGCTCTAAACCCCTAAAAAACAAAGATCAACATCTTTTAAGCCCTTTACATTAGCTGCCCATTCAACAATATGCCTCTTGGCTCTAGACCCAACGGCAGAAGGAGAGGAAGAGGTGTTATTGAAGCATCTCTCATTCCTTTCAAGCCAAACTGACCACCGGATGGCCAAAATGGCCATTCACCAAATGGATGATCTTTGCTTTCCGAGTCTGAGACCGTGCCAAGAAGCCAGGAGGAGATGAGCTGAATAAGGAAGGCACCAGGATATGTTGAAATGTTGACAGAAGTCGAGCCATATTTGGAGATGAATGGGCAATGCACCAGAAGATGATCCACTGATTTCGCATTTTGCATGTAGCACAAACAGATGTTAGCTATCTGCATACCTCTCTTTCTGATATTGTCAACTGTTAAGATTCGATTACGGTCCGCTAGCCAACCGAAACAAATAACATTAGGAGGAGCCGGGGTTCTCTAGATAAAGGGGGAAGCATGAACTGGGGAGGTTGGAGAGGGGGTTAAAGAGGCGTAGAGTGATTTCACCGTGAAAGATCCTGACTGATGAAGCTTCCAGATAAGTTTATCCGGAGCTGAGGGCTGCGACATTGATTTAGAGATACAGTCCATGAGATCCACGAATTCAAAGATCTCGTTATCATTGAGGTTCCTACTGCATCTCATTTCCCAGACTGTATTATTTGCTGATAGGGAGTAGCAATCAGAGATGAATCGTGCTTGACAGATTCCAGATGGAAGATGTTGGGGAACCAATCTTTCAACGTGTCGCCCATCCAAGGGTCCTCCTAAAGGTGGATGGCGGACCCACTGCCCAGCTCAAAACTGATGTGATGAAGAACAAATTGCTTGGCCTTGAGAATTTCTCTCCACAGGTGGGATGCCCTGTAGCGAGTTGAATCTTTAGTCCACCAACCTCCCTTAGAACGTCCATATTTACCTTTGACTATCCTTGTCCACAAGGCCTCAGGCTTTGTCCTTAGACGCCATGTCCATTTTCCTAGAAGAGCAAGGTTCATTCACCTCAAATTTTTGACATTTGCTCCGCCTTCCCCATAGATCTTGCAAACTTCCTTCCAATCGAGGAGATGAAAACTGTGCTGATTGTTGTTGCCAGACCACAAGAAATCCCTTCTAATGACTTCAATAGCGTTCAAAACAGAAGGGGGACATCCGAGAAGAGTCATAATGTAGAGGGGAAGATTTGTCAAAGCCGCATTGATTAGAGTGAGGCGACCTCCCAGGGATAGGTATCGAGATTTCCAATGCGCTAGATAATTTTGAAATTTCCCCACTATTTTGTTCCACATTGACTTGGGAGGAGGCCCGATTGAGAGAGGAAGGCCCATAAAAGTAGTTGGAAAAGAGTCTGGAGCACAACCAAGAGAAGCAGCAAAGGAGCGGAGAGTCTCAGGCTAGACGTTGATCCCAAATAGTTTGGATTTTGCCATATTAATAGGAAGACCGGAAACCACTTCAAAGCAGAAGAGAACAGTTCACAAGTTGGATATGCAGGGAGAGGAAGCTTTAGAGAAAATAAGAGTATCATTAGCGAATTGAATATGGGTGATGGGGTGAGTTAGCCCAGGCATAGCAAGACCTTTTAGGATACCATCTTCCTGACCTTTTGTCATCATTTTAGAGAAAGCTTCTCCGATAAGAAGAAAAAGGAGAGGGGACAAGGGGTCCCCCTAACACAGACCTCTGGTGCTCTGGAAGAAGCCCTTGGGTGAACCGTTCAGTAGGACTGAAAAATGGGCGAAACTAACGCAGGCCTGGATCCAATTTCTCCACCGAGCCTCAAATCCCATCCGAACAAGCATATATTGGAGAAAGCTCCAGTCAACGTGGTCATAGGCCTTAGCTATGTCCAATTTGCAGAATATACCTTCTCTAGAGGATTTCTGGTAAGAATGAAAGATCTCATTGGCTATTAGAGCGCAATCTGTGATTTGTTTGCCTTTGATGAACGTATTCTGATTAATAGAGATCAGCTTCCTAATGACCTTGGCGAGATGAGCTGAAAGCACTTTGACGAGGAATTTGTAGGGGGCTCCAATCAGGCCGATTGGTTTGAAATCAGCAAAAGAACTCGCGCCCGAGACCTTAGGGATTAGGGCGATGAAGGAAGCACCTAGACCCTTGGAGAGATGACCTCGACTATGGAATTCCTGGAAGAAAAGGAGCACATCGTGGTGGACGATGTCCCAAAAGGTTTGGAAACAAATAATGGGGAAGCCATCAGGACCGGGAGATTTGTTGCCTCCTAAATAGTCGATTGCCTCCTTGATTCCCTCGAGAGAGAAATTGACTTCGAGAAGGGCGGCTTTTGCTATCTGCAAGTGACTGAAATGGATATTGTCCAGGCGAGGTTTGTCCCAAGATTCAGAAGAGAGCAGGCTTTTAAAGTGGTTGATTGCGAGGTCGGCGATAAGCTGTTTATCGTCAGTCCAAGCTCCATTGTCGTTGATGCTGACAATAGCCTTTGTTCGATCACACATACTGGCTATACTATGGAAGTATTTAATATTTTTATCTCCCTCAGCAATCCATCTAGCCTTGAATTTGATTTTCCAGGAGGCCTCTTCTTGAAAGGCAGCGATCGAGAGAGCTTGAATAATATCGATACGCCTTCGCAGAACTGCATCAGAGGTCTGATCATCATTGTGGTTGGCGTCAATTTGCTGAAGCTCGGAGAGGAGAGCTTCCATTTCAGCTTCTTTCATATGCGATTTTTCGTGGAGCCAATCCTTGATCTTCAAGTTAAGAAGTTTTAATTTACATAGCAGCTTATGGCCCACAAACCCTTCGACCTGAAAACTAGACCACCAGACAAAGATCTTCTCCCTGAAGCCATCTTTACTGAACTAAGAAGAATTGATACAGAATGGTTTTGGGCCCCAATTTTCCTCTGCCAGGGGCAACAGCAGAGGACAATGTTCTGAAGTCGTGCGAGGCAGTGCTGTCTGAAGGACCGAGGGGAAGGCCTCCGGCCAATCCGGAGAGACAAGGAACTTGTCCAGCCTGGATTGGATGGGGGATCTACAACCATTCATCCAAGTATACTTGGCTCCCAGAAGTGGTAGATCAATAAGCCCCTGAGATTGAATCCAGGATGAGAAGCGATTCATAGCGGGAGACACCCTTTTAGGTCGGGAATGTTCATTCGCGAAACGAACCACATTGAAGTCGCCAACCGCGCAATAAGGGCCTGAGAAGGAGTCTCTAACAAGAGTTAATTCGTCCAAAAAATTAGGGCTACCAGACTCTACGGAAGGGCCATACACAACTAAAAGAAGGCAGATAAAGTTAGAAGACGTATCTTTTAGGATAACCGAGATGGAAAAGGATCTTTTAGAGACGGATTGGAGGTCCCATTTAGAAGCTTTCCAAGTAACGAGAATGCCCCCTGAAGATCCTGAAGCATTGAGCGTAACCCACTTAGCGTCCGACGCCGACCACAGAGAAGCAAGAATACTTTGATTGAAGACTGGCACCTTAGTCTCCTGAAGATAGAGGATGTTTGGGTTCTTTCTATTGACAGAGGGTTTAATGAGAGTTCGTTTCTGTCTAGAGCCCAGCCCCCTAACATTCCAAGAAAAGATCTTCATGGGGTAACTGAACTTCCCCGGGAACCTTGCCTCCTGTGCTTGGATGAGGAGTCGAGTTTGAGACTTGGACTTGGTTCCAGCCTTCTCAGTTCGCGATTGCTACCTAATTTAGGCGAGGGTCTTGCATAAGAGCGGGATTCTGATAGCAGTCTCCCTTTGTTTTCAATGCATTGGAATAAAGCGATATAATCCTCTAGCCTATTTTCGAAAGACAGCCCGAGAGATCTTCCTACGCATCCGAGGGCGTCCCGAATCTAGCGCTTATTGTGCATCTTATCTAGGAGTTCAACTCTGTCGACGGTGGAAGTCGATGTGATGCTCGCTTCCTACTGATGGAGATGAGTATTTGCACAGATTTGAAGAGGTTCTGCACAGATGACTTCGCTGTTGGTGTCTTGAAAGAGAGTAATGGGGCCAATGTCGAGAACTTCCTCTGGAGAATAGAGAGGAGTAGGCGGGGAGGATGGGCGGGACTGGAAATCGGAATAGTTAGACAATTCGCAACCTGAGAGTTCTTCGTTTGAATAGTTATGAGGGAGACGGTCTTGATCTGGGCCCGAACCCGATGAAGGAGCGCCGATAGAAAGTGGGGGAGAGTGCATGTGCGAAGGGCCAATCGGAAACACGTGTCGGCGCAAGGGGCTTGTAGAGAGCTTTTTGAGAGACACCCGTCTCCTCGAGAGATGGGAAGGAGCCTCAGAAGTCAACTGGGAGTCGACGGTTGCTGGCTGATGACGTCTCGAAACGAGAAGCTCACGCATTACAGCCACCTGATGAGATGTTGACTGAAGGTCATGAGAACCCACTCCAGGTGTCGCCATGCTGTGATCTTTGGAAGATCACGGCGATACGCAAAGATCTTTTGATGTAGGATCTAGAAGGCATTCGCCATCAATGCTGCCAGATGTCGTATTAATATCAGCATTCGCTGGGATATCTGACGTGCTGACGGGCGAAGGACTGCTGGCGGTAGGAAGAGAGATAGTATGAAGTGACGTAAAGTTATCTTCGAAAGCAAAGAAGCCATGTGTCGTAAGATCCTGAAATGCCGTCTGATCGCTCGTCTGTCGAAGGCATGCTTGAGCAGAGGAGGGTGGCTAAAGCAAGCAGGTGGGGACACGTGTGGAAAGGTCTGATTGACCATTCAGAGAACCGCGAGAGAACATAATCAGCTAAAGAGTGTCAGCATCCAGAGTCAGAGCCTCCATCAGAGTACGAGGAGGGCCTTCTCTAAGGCGCCAGAGATCACCCCATCGAGGATGAAGGTCTTCCTGTATTTCGCACACCACTGGGACTTCCAGCGGTCGGTTGTCGACGAGAACCCGGACTTGGGAGGGAGGTGAAGAGCCCTTCTTCCTCTTAACCAGCACTTTGATAACTTCGAGTTCGTCGCCTTACTTCGTCTTAGGGTCGAGGTCAAGGAAATACCCTAAGTAAGACACCACTGAGATGAAAAATTCATCGAACTAGAGTTCCAGAGGGATGCCCCCTACCTGGAACCAAACTGTCTCTAATCCAAATATGGAAAACTCCTCCCAGTTGAGGACCTTCATGACCGGACCTCCAGAATGCAAGTGTCCGGCCATGAGCAACATTTTCGGGTTGATACCGGGACAGACTTTCACCCATAGTTCATTATAACCAAGGGGCTTAATAATATAGTTACCAGGGCGGAAGCCTGTAGTTTTGGCGATCTAGTCTTTAACCTGAGACAGGGTAGCACCTTCCTTAGAGATGATGACTATTGTATCCTTGAGATCTGCTTTGGCTGTATTGAAGGGTGAAAGGTTGATGAGAATGGGCTGCCCTTCTTTGGAAGGGGTGGGGTACGAGGTGCATATGACAGGTGGAGGATTGGTGGAGGACGAGGGGGGGTAACTGGGAGTGTTGGAGGAGGACGTCCTTAAAAGAGGGATTGGCCACTGATCTTTCTGGATGAGGGATGAAGGCAGGGTCTGAAGGAAGGGGGTAGGTTTGGGTCGGTATACTGTGAGAGGTTTAGGGTTGGGGAGAAGGGAGGAGGAAGGACTAATCTTTCTGTAAGGGGGGCCGAATCGAGCCCTCTGGACGAGAAGAGGGTTACCCCCGAATCACACCCTGTGCAACATTTCAATCGCCCTGGCTAGCTCCGATTTAGAGCTCATGCGAACCAGGGCAAAACCCCTGTAGGCACCAGTGTTCTTGTCCCCCGGCATTATGATATCCATTACTGCACTAGCACGTCCGAAAATTCTCTCGATGTTAAGAGGGTACCAACCATGAGGATACCCCCTTACGAAGAGGGTAGGGAAAGCACTCCATCTCTTAGCAGACGAAGAGGCTGACTTGAGGTTAGATTTCTTGCCTGGAACATCTTTGTTGTCGATGATGTTTTCCTCTTCATTCGTTGAGATTACGGTCGTCAGCGTCTAATTTGCGGTGGAGTTAGTCGTTGTCCGTTTGTTGTAGTGATCATCCGATTTGCTGGTTGAGGGGGGTTGCATACTGGAGTAGGACGAGGAGCCATTTTTCCTCTCACATTTCATACCTTTGAGTTTTCAAATTTATATGGTGCGTTGACGGGTGGGGGATTGGTGGAGTAGGAGTCAAGGGCTAGGACTTGGGCGACTAAACTGGCCCAATAGCTGGTGTAGGGCTTGAAAACTAGACCTGTTGTTCGGACTAGGCTGAGCCAGGGTCAACATTGAATACTCCTGCCCGTTTCCCTGGCATATACTAAATAGTACGTACGTATTTAGCAATGTAGGTTATAGAATTTATATAATAATGTGACGTATACTACATATTAAATAGGTATTTAGTAATGTATGTAATCATGTGAGAAAGACCTCTAAAAAGTAAGATATAATGTAATAGAATGAATAGTAAATTGGTGCACTTATTCAAATTAAAGCATGTGGTGGATAATTATACATAGGTATTCCATAGAAAAACTATGTATGCTTTCTTTAACTAAATAATGATGTGCTTGTCATCTATCTGTATATTATCTTAGAGCCCTGACAAGGTTAATTGTTGTAGGAATTTAGTTCCTACTCCCAACGAGTCGATCTATATTTTAGGCGCTCGGAACATTTTGAGTCAAGTCCGAGTTAGACGTAGCTCGACTCGGTATTAAGCTCGACTCGACTTTAAGTTATATAAAAAGTTTTTTTTTTTTTTAAAACCCTACCCAGTCGCCTGATCCTACCCGTACGCCCGACCCTAACCGTTCTCATTCCCTTTCACCCGAATTGCCCCAAATCGCCCCATTTCTCCTTTCAAATCACCAAAATCGGTCGTCCGTCCGGCTACATTTCATTCATCCAGCGTCTGTCCAGCGGCATTTCGTTCGTCTAGCATTTGTCCGGCCGTCCAGCGTTTGTCCGACGACATTTCTTTCGAAAGTGAGTCCTATCCTCCGACCTCCACTCTCTCCATTTTTTTTGGCCATCCGAGTAGCAGAACCCATTCGACCAGCGACCACTGGCCGGAGAACCCATCTGACCAGCGACCACTGGTCGGACAGACCTGTTGAATGTATATTAAGTCCAACCAGTTCTGACCAGTGACCACTGGCCGGACAACCGTCTGGTACAAGTCGAACTTGGCTCAACGCTCGAACTCGAAACTTGAAACTTGGCTCGAAAACTCGAACTTGAAACAGGTTCGAAGACTCGAACTCGAAACAGGCTCGAAGACTCAAACTTAAAACAAGCTCGAAAACTCGAACTCGAAACAGGCTCAAACTCGGCTTGAACTCAGCCGAGCCGAGCATGAGCTACTGTTCCAAGCTCAAAGGCCGAGCCGAGCCGAGCACGAGCTGGGCAAAGCTCGGCTCGGCTCGACTCGTGTACACCTCTAGTCATGCCCAACATGAAATTGGACACTTACTATTTTGGCCAAAAACCATGAAGTCTAGTAGGAATGGAGATTGTCTATAAATAGTAAGCTTACTATTTATAGTAAGTCACATATTTTTTTAGGGTGTTTGATTTCGAGTTTGAATCTAAAACTCCATTCTAAGTTTGAGCTTAGTATTTAAAGGATTATAATTTCATTTTTATCATCAATCAATTTATTTATAACTATTTTTATTTTTATCCCTCGTGGATTCAAGGAATCTTTAGCATAGAGCTTCTCTAAATAATGAGGAAGAGAGTGATCGACATCATCACGTCCCTCATTGCGTCACTCTCGCTTTTCTCTATCTTTGGATGGCTTTGTACTCTCCCGTGTGAGCTTTAAAAGTTAAAAATCACAACGATTGCGTGCATGTGCTGGACATGCTCATGCACTTCACCTTAACGTGTGCTGCGTGTGTCCCGATGGCCTGAATATATATTTTGCATGAACAACATCCTGATCTCATTATTTATTGTAGGAACGTGGAACACTCTTTGATCTTGTCCATATTGGCTTAGTTTTGGTCCAGCCGAAGCATTGGGTGTTCTTCTTTTGATGTGGACGATCAACACGGATGGTCTAGATATAATCATCATTCTCCCTGGTTGAGAGAAAACTCAGCCTCAATTTTGAATCAATGTTCTCGACTTTACATGTTTCCATTGCACAGGATCATTCTATATAGATGCTCTTGTCATTGTGGCGAACAATCCCTACCGGGTACCACAAATATCTGACCGTTGACCTTTCATCATGCATGCAACATTAAAGAATGGGCTGATCCAACTGTTGATTCATCATCAATTTTATTTTTAGATCTGTCAATGGTATAATTATCAAGAGAGATTTTTGTAACATTCTAAAATCCATTCGATATCATTAAACAGACAAATAAAGAAAGAAGACAAGATAGACCAAAAAAAAAAAGAGTTGCACTTCCATTTTATTTTAGGGGGCCATGCTCTAGTTTTTCATTCCAAACTGCGATTGGAGATAATCAACTATGTTCTTATCAACTTGGAATGCCTTTGCAAGAACATCATCTGAGATGGGTGGATTCGATCCGAACACGGCATTCGCAATGGTGATGGTTCCCGGGTTCTGGCTGCTGAGTCCTGCAATGGCTATAGCATTGGTGAGGCCGATGTTGAACTGGAAGTGAACCAGGCCTATTGGGAAGACAAACACATCGCCCTTCTGAAGGACCTTTGTTATGAGGCGATTGTCAGGGTTGGAAGTGACGAATCCAACATAGAGGGTGCCCTCCAAAACTGTTAAGATCTCCGTCGCCCTTGGGTGCGTGTGGGGTGCATTGAGACCATACGGTGCATAGTCAATCCGAACCAAGGAGACTCCGAGGGTGTTGAGTCCTGCTATCTGGGCTACGTTTACTTGGGTCACATTGGATCCAACCTTGTTACTCGTGTTGCCTGGTTTGTCCAGTCCCGTGAAGAAGAAATCATCAGCTTGAACTTGCATTGGGTCCTTGCACACAAATCCATTCACCAATACTGCCACAATAAAACACAAAAGAGAATGTAAGCAGCATATTCTTTCAAGACCTATTATACCAATATAAATAGAAAATAACAGACAATGAGGTAGGTGTTGTATCCCATTCATCATGTGAATCCTCTCACGAATGGGGTGGGGATTACATTTACATGAAATATTATTTGAAGCAATGATGTAGTTACTTTTTATATATATATATATATATATCTTAATGGAGTGAAAATACCTGGGCTGTTGCGCACAGCAACGCAGAAATCCTGTAAAGGGCTGGGATCGGATGCGGAGCTAAAGGTGAAACTGAATGCAATGAATGCTAAGAAAAGAAAGCAGTTGGACATCTTGAAAATATGTCTAGAAGTGTGTATGTATGTATGCTAGGAAACTCTAAATGTTATAATGAGGAGTGTTTTTGGCTGTGGCTTTTGTAAGAGGAGTAGGCTAGTATTTATAATGAGGTTACAGAAATGTTTGTCATTGAAATGGTCCTATTATTTTTATTATTATTTGAAATCCAAGACTTCTTCCTCTTCAAGTCCTGTGTCAAAGAAGGAATTGGCTCAGTCAGTTACGTGTAGATCAAAATATCATCATTTCTTTACTAATTCTGGATTTCATAGACGCTAACTACTCCAAATTGACTAAGGGGCATGAAACTATGTGAGAAGAAATATACTAAGCTTAGACATGCTGCGACCGGTGGTGAGATGGTAAAAAAAGGGTCCCAATGTGCCCTCTTGACTAATCGTCTTTCATGAGATTTACCTGATCACACGACTAGTCTGCGCATTCATTCAAAAATTAATCAAGGCAAGTACAGGCATGCCTGGTCTACTTCTTTTAAATTGAAATCATGACCTTTTCAATGAGACAAATGTGTGCCCCTTGTATGTCTGAGGTCTGTGCCATTCTTCTTGTGGGCCCCAAC
The DNA here is from genome assembly GCF_029962835.1 of Magnolia sinica. Classification (NCBI taxonomy): domain Eukaryota; kingdom Viridiplantae; phylum Streptophyta; class Magnoliopsida; order Magnoliales; family Magnoliaceae; genus Magnolia; species Magnolia sinica. Next base: position 27,476,400 of record NC_080584.1, read on the forward strand.
TTTGGTGTCCTGTGCAACATAATCTTGTATTTTGTTTATCAGTCAGCCATATGCATGAAATAATCCATGGTGAAGAGAAAACGTTAAGAATCAATATTCAGGCCCGTTTGGACACAACTAAAATTTTTAATTTATTATACTCTTAATATATCATCCTATTAGAGGGGCATTTGTATAAGTAGCTTATCTTGGTTTCTACTTAATCAGTTGTTAAGTATGTTTGGTAACAACATACTAATTATCATTGAAAAAAAGTAAAAATGCATATATGGTTTCCAACATCATAAGTAATTTTCCAAAGTCTATTTATTCCCTCTTACGTCCATCGTCCATCATGTGGGGCCAACCTTTGATGTGGATCATTCATTGTGTGGGCCTCACCTTTGATGTGGGCTATCCATCATCAAGGCCCACCTTGGTTGTGGGCCATTCATAATTAGGGCTCAACTTTTAATGTGTAAGTTCATTAGGTAGGGCCCACCTTTGATGTTAGTAATTCATTATGTGGGGCCCACCATCAATGTTATTCTACATCATGTGGGGCCCATTTCAATATCCACTATCCATCATGTGGATCCCACCTTTGATGTGGACCATCCATCAAGTAGGCCCACCTCTGATGTGGGCCATCCATCATGCAGGACCTCGCTTGGACATGGGCCACTCATCATTAGGGCGACCTTCAATGTGGGCAATCCACTGATAAAGGTTGTCTTAGGGTCCTATTCGGTTCCTAGGTTCACCTTGACCAACAGATCTTAAACCTGAGCCTGAGAATCTTCCAACTTATCAACATTTTCATTTACGTGTATCTTTACTTCGTCTCCATCTACCTCATCGGTCGGAACAACCGTGTTAGCCGAATTTACGAAGCAACTGTTGTCAACATCTTTTACGCTCTCTTCGAGCCTCTTTATTCTACCCATGAAGTCAGCCATCCACTCATCGTCTATTGATGTACTAGTCATGTGATTTCTTCAATGGTGCAGTGTGACATTGGCCGAGAAGGTACGATATCCCTCGGCATCTTAACAACTGGGTGAATTACAACACTAATATCTCGCACAATACTATCCGGATTATTCTTTATAGATATCCCAGTTGGATGTCCGTACTTATTCCTTCTGATAAAGTGAATTAGTCCTACTTCATCCTTATAGTAGTAGGCCTCATTTGCTTTTGATGTAACCAAGAATGGCTTGTTATCAAGTAGTATCAACTCTATTTTATCTTGATTCCAGAATAATATAAACTGATGCAAGAATGATGGACTATGAAGTTTGAAAAAGAGTGTATCCAATCTCTCCCGAGTAGGGCATTGTAATTACATGAAGTATCGACCACGAAGAAAGGAGCCAATACTCTTTTAGTTCATACGGTTAAATTGACTAGTAACACACCATATGTATTTGTGACATTCCCAACAAAGATACTAAATGTAACTTCGTATGGCATCAAATCAGCCCGAGTCTTTGCCAATTTTGACATCATTCTCACTAGGAGAAGATTAATGACAACCCCATTATCGACCAAAATTCTGGTAACTGGACATTCCTCGAGATGGGTGAATATGTACAGTGGTTTAAGGTGCTGTGTCATGACATGGGTGGGCCATTCTATAACCACTCTTTCAGATGATGCCCATGACTCCATGGTGACAATACTTACCTACGATGTTTCGCTCATTCTTGGTACTTCTTCAATTGCATCTTCAGGGGGAAAAGAAGCATGTTGTATCACTATAAGAGGATCAAGCTCCTCTACATCACATACCATCTTACTAGGCTGAAATGTCTTGGCCTAAAAACTAGATGGGAGAGTAAGTACCATGTTGCAATCAAATGCCACTGGTGGTAATGATTAAAAAAAATCTCTGAACCCAAACATTACCCCCCCCCCTCTCCCAAAGTGTGTCAGAACTGTCATGCTCATCAGAGCCTACACCGGAACATTCGACGTTCTTATCAGTCATCAAAGTCGCCCCTATCTACTTGAAAGCAAGTAAAGACACTTCCAATGCTTCGATCATCGCCATTAGCTCTTCAATTAACAAATCGTTACCTAACAACTACTCATCACTGAGATAATAAAATAAATTGTTGCAATTGTCAATGTTCTCTAACTCTGTAGTAATGTTAAGTTGGGTAAAATCTTCCATAACCTACTCATGCATGAAGGGTTTCAGAATCACTTCGATCGTGTTTATGGTCAATTGTTTTCTGGTTGGGGAATTCTCCAGAATGGATGTGGCTGTATGACTTTCGTCTGAGATGCATTCTCAGCCTTAATCAATTCTCTTCTTCTAGGTGCTTGACGTCGTTGCTAATGACGTTTCTGGGTTTGAGTCATTACTTCAAGGCTGGTAGGGAATTTGGGATGCTTGACCTTTCTCTAGACTTTCTCTTGAGTTGGCGGAGGCTTGACCATTCTTTGCCTTAGAGTTATCTGTTGGGGCTGGCGGTCATGAAATGAAAATGCCTTTCATGGTCAATAGTGATCCCCCCTATCGGTCCCTCTTGGAGTTGCATATTCGACATGCCTTGTTGGCTGAGCAAGAGCTTTTAAGTCCTAGACCATGCTGGCACATTGGATGCATAGTTGCGAGTCCCAACTGTTACGATGTACTGCTCTTAATCGCTATGTGAAATCTGCAGTCATTGCATTGGACTGATATCGCCCTGACCTCGGTCATCATGACGTGTCATGATAATTAGCAGGACCAAGATCAACCCTCCGTTGTGGTCAATCCAATTTTCCTAGATTCACCGTGGTTGTGTTGACATCTAGATTAGGTAGGAACAGATCAGTATCGATCAGCTTTGCTTCTTCGCCCTTCTCAGGGAATTTCAACAATCCTCGATTGATGTTATCATGCACAATGTTCTTGAACACAACACACTTGTTAGTGGAATGAGAACGTGTCCCATGCCATTTGCAATACTTAACCTTTTTTAATTCATCGGTCGTGGGTATTTTGTGATTAATAGGAACTTTAATAAACTTCCTGACTAATAGTATTTCGAATATTTTGTTGCTCGGGGTATTATCAAATGTGTATATCTTTTGAGCCTTTTGTGTGACCAGTGTAGTTTTTTCCGCTTTGACCAGTGCAGATCATATAAGTGGCTTTTTGGCTACTATCTTTGTAATCATAACCTAGTAGTTAAGGTCATGATAATATATCTTGATTGTTGACTTCTATTACCTGGCTCATTCCTAAAGAAGTTCTTCATATCTGGAAACTTTCGTGGTTAAATCATATAAATTCACGAACTCCGTTCTCATGAATTTCTTTTTGAGATTGTATTCTAGGCCATCTTGCGCAAGTTGCACGAACTCGGCCTTGGTTGCAATGACTTTACACTGACATTTTGGTCTCTTGAATTGGTAATGTAACTCTCGTAAGATTCCCCATGTAGGTATCGGAAGCATGCGAGATCATCCATGATCTCCTTGTCCTTAAAAAAAAAATTGAGCATGGAAAATTTCCTCCATCTCCTACTACGTATGGATGTTCACTTGTACGCCAAGTGCAAGGTTGCAAAGTAGTGATAATCTTGGTGAGACGGAGGTCCTATCCACAGGGACTGTATGTGTGTCTTTTGTTGAGCATCCATCGTGCCCGGAGTCAACGATTGATCAAAGTAAATATAAAAATACCTCTATATTGAATCATAAACTATGAAATATCCAACATGAAGGTAATAAAACTTAAATCAAAGTAAGAATAACATTAAAATAAATTACAAGCTTTGTAAGTGTTATGTTGTATGTCTGACACCCTGTATTATCAAATTTTGTAGTGACAAACCACTTATGTATGATGGACTTCTTCAAGTGATGGAAAGTTCACCTTCAAGTCCTACATCAACTTCAAGTGCTTCATCAAGCTCAAAGGTTAAGTTAAAGTTCATATTCAAGTTCAATGCTCAAAGCTCAAGTACATGATCAAGTTTAAGACCAAGTTCAAGTACACTCCATGGTCAAGAAAATGTTCAAGTATACAAGATCAATATTTAAGTACTTCAAGAAGAATATCTACTAGATCTACTATAGCGACAAGTTCAATGTTCAACATTTCAGGTATAATTGACCCTAGAAAGACCTTAGGATTAAGTCATTTATATTTCATATTCAAAATGGGTAGTTGTGCTTTCTATAAGCTTTGCTTCGACTAGTTGTAGTCATTGTTCAACTACTCCAGGCACTGGCTCGACCAGTCTAAGGTCTTTCTCAACCAGTCCAGGTTTATATTTAAAATTTTAGAATTTTCTGCTAGGTCCTCGACCGGTCGTGGAGACTGGCTCGACTAGTCGAGAAGGGCTCGACTTGAGCTCCAACAACTATTTTGAGCCTCACTTGACCAGTTGACAGTCAGTTTTATTTGATCGTGCCAGAATTTTTTAAATTTGGTTGTTCTTAGGACCAGTCGAGGTTGACCTTAGACCAGTTGAGGGAACTATTTTTCAGCCTATAAATAGAGTACTTTTCTCAGTTTTTTTCATTCATTCTAAGCCAATTCAAGCCACCACTCTGAGAGATAAGTCATCGTGATTGTTAAGCTATTATACGGTAATTTAAGATTCTTTTTATGACTTTTTTGATTTCTAATTTCTTGATCTCTTGCTACTTCATTCTGATTTGATATAAGGGAATTCTGTTCTACCCTTTTTGGGATCCAAGAAATTGAATCAAAGTAACTCAATGTTGATTTAATTTAAAAATCATTTAGACCTAGAACCCTTTCATTTAAGTGATTGAACATTGGACATCTTCATCATCAAGAAGCGGTTCTTCCAGGCTACATCCAAAGAGAATTTATAGATAAGTATTTTCAATTATAGCTTTTAGTTTTTGAGATTGCTAGAAAATCTCTACTGTGATTTTAATTGAGATAGCTATAAAATCTCAGCGTGGGGTTTTTAATTGTGGTAGCCCATTGAAAATGTAATTGTAAAGTGTCATGCCCTAAACTTGGAAAACGGGCTTACAAAATTTTTAATCACCAAATCCGGCGCCGACAACCCCGTAGTGCCCCATTCTTGGCTTTCGGCACCCATTTGCCAGATTCCGATCCTAGGATCCTACTAGGAGGATTTTCAGTATGATTTTTTTTGTAATGGAGCATAACTACAAGCATAACTAAGTCACAAAACAACATCACCACATATCTACTATATCAAAAACTTTAGGTACAATACGAAAAGGGAAATACAGGGTGATCAAAAAGCTTCAAAATAATCCGATACGCACTCCTGCCTCAGCACTACTGCGATTTAATGACACCTGCACTCAACGATTGTGCATAAGCTTACAAAAGCTTAGAGGGTGGTGTAAGTGTGTGCACAAGGCGAGCGCTAAGTATACAATATCAGAGTAATGCGGAAATATGCATGTAAGTCCATGAATACAATCAGCCATACCAAGGCTATGTGATGCAAGACATGAATGTTAGCGGCCATACCAAGGCTATGCGATGCGAGGCCTATATAGCCAAATGTCATATGCGAGATGCAAAGCAAGCATGCCAGTCCTCATCAAGTACATATATCAGTATAGTTCCTATCTGGGATATCACCGGGGTTTAGTATACTCCACACTAACTGCCACCTCCCTAGTTGTACAGCCCAGTGAGTGGAATAGATCACACTATCCACCTAACCAGTAGTTTGTCGATACCTACATGACTCGTCGATAGTGGACTCATTTGCGAGCTGGTCAAACTCAGCCTAGCTTACAACCTCCTCACTTAGGCGGATAAGACCACAGCCTCTTCCAACCGACCATGACATAGTGGGAGACACGACTTTCTGGTATTCAGCACTAGGGCGCTCGTGTATCTACTCGGTCTAGATGTTGGAGCATCTCCTGGTACTAAAAAGGTTTCGGGACTTTTACCCATGGAATCCTAAGTGCCCACAGTGTTAGATCTAAGTATTTTCGGTATCCGATACGGCCATCCACGATGTGCCTATGGGGCCACGACCCTGATATCACTAGGGCGTACAATGATCATGACACACAAATGCGAGATGCATGAATCACACCGTCAAATCATGCAGCAATCCAGCGTGTACCGCGTGATTATGTGGGGCACTCTGTCTCATAAGGAGTCTCGTAAATATCTCAGCCCAACCGGCTTAGGCTATGATCAAACATTCCTCATATCAAGCATATATATGATGCGTATGTGCATGAGTCAAGGAATTATACTAAGCATGTTATACGGTGATGAACTATCCTCACAACGAAGATGGGCTTAAACGGCCTACACACAACCAGTATGGGCCTATCAATAGGCCCTAAGGAGAGTTACAATGCAGACATTTAACCAACATTGAACTTACAATGTGGGCGTCAAACCATCATTGCTCCCAAGGCATAGCCTGCCATAAACATCATTATATAAACCATGGCCGAATCACACGTTGCAATGGACCTTATATACATCCCATTGGGCCTCAACGGACGTGCCACAAATACATCAAGATGGGCCTCGTCACATCCCCAAAAGAATCATTTTGAAGGATCATTTGGACCATACCACAAATAGCAATGAAGATAATAATTTTCATGGTTAAATAATTCACAGGGCCCACTATAAAGTTTATTTTCCAACCAATCTAATCATAAGGTCATAAAGACCTCGATTAAGAGGGAGAACAATTCCCCATTGATCTAGAACTTCCGTGACCCAAATGGGTTTTAATGATAGACGTTCAATCCTCCATTATTTCTGTGGTGTGGTCCACTTGATAAATGGATGATCACGTCACGGTGTGGGCCACCGTAATGTATTTGAGATCTAACCAATTCATAAGTTAACATAGTGATAGATGAAGTGAAAACAAATATCGGCTTTATTAGAAACTACTATGGCCCTTAGAAGTTTGAACGGTGGATGTTACTGTCCACTACTTTAAATGGTGGGGTCCACTTGAGCTTTAGAGCTGACTCATTCTTGACCTCATACCATAAAATGATATCTCAAAATGGTTGGACAGTGCATCATGATGGGCCCCACCGTCCAAATAGTGTACGGTGTAGATAAAACAAATACGTCAAGTGGGTCCCACGCTACATGGATGCAGCTCACGTATAGGGGGGTGTAGGCGTAGATGAAACACCTACTTCATGGTACAGCCCACTGTCCAGCCATCTGGACGATGTGGACCAACAATATACATCAAGGTGCGGTCCCACGTGGGGCCCACCATAACATTTATTTACCGTCCAAGCTGTTAATAAGGTCACACGGACTTGAAAAAGAGGAAAAACAAATTTTATAATGATTTAAAACTTCTGTAACAACCCAAAAGGATTTCAATGGCTGACGTTCGATCCCACTGTTCCCTGTGATGTGGGCCACTGAGCTGTGTATACAACTGATTTTTGGGGGGCCCACTGTCCCAAAGGGGACCCAACAAATGCACGGTGTCAATGATCAACACATTATGGTGAGGCCCACGGCTGGGACCCACGGTCCCTGCCCATCCGCTGGTGCAGCAGGATGCTGCTGACGTCCAGCAACAGCGTCTGTTGCTTAGTAATTTTTTTGAAAATGAATTTTTTTTTGCAGTTTTTCATATGTGGGGACCCAGCTATTGTATTCCACGGTTCAGGTCAGACCAAACAAGCGCAATATTTGGCATATTTCGGTGTGTAGAAAGATCAGAGTACATTTTAATAGTGAAAACCACTGTTTTCTATGCTATGGCCCACTAGAAATTGGATCAGCTTCATTTTTCGGCTCAACGCCTAAAATGAGTTGAGAAATAGGATGGACGGCTTGGATTAGATCAATGCATCAAGGTGGGGCCTACATGAGCAGCCCACCCCAAAAAGCTTAAACCAAGCTTACTTTATATATATATATATTTGTGTTGCTGGGAGTACAACCCATTGTCTGTTCACATTGCACTTGACCCACGTCCAGCATCCCTGGATGCTGGATGGTTTGAATACAACACATATTCAAGGTGGGTCCCATGTGGACATGGCCCACTTGCTTGGATCAACCTGATATGTGTGTTTTCCCATTGCCATAAGATAGGGCCCACATGGTTTGGACGGCTATGGGGTCCATTTGATGGACGGTTTAGACACCACATACAATCATTAAATGGACCACAAAATAAAGGAAGGAGAGAGAGAGAGAGAGAGAGAGAGAGAGAGAGAGAGAGAGAGAGAGAGAGAGAGAGAGAGAGAGAGAGATTGAGTGATGGAGGGACCCCGACACTATGGGCCCTCCCTTCCATGATTTACAATATACATCAAGTGGGTCCCATTACATATAGGCCCACTGATCAAAATCAACGGTGGAGATCCTTTCTCCATCGAAATTCAAGGTCTAAATGACCCTATCCATGCAAGAAAAATAAACATCATGATGAGGTCCATGGAGAATGGCCCCATCATGGAATGATCATGAGAATCAAGGTGGGCCATCGGCCACATCTAGGGTCCAAAGTGAGATCCATACCATCGATCGGTAGGCCTTACTTGGCCCATCATCAAAAGAATGAAATCGAAACCTATAGAAGCACCCACTGTTCGATCTTCTTGCTCCGATGGAACGCCGATCTCCTTGTGCCTCTCTTTGATGGAAGATGATGAGAGATGAAGGGTTAGGATCATGGATTTTGGGGTGGGAAGTGGGCCACACACACTCACTTTTCTCTCTTAGAATTGTTAGACGTACACTTTTTTTTGTTGCTTGGAATGTGTGTTTGAGAAATGAGAGAGAGAGGGTTGTAAGGAGAGAGAGAGAGATGGGTGATGGATGTGAGTTGATAGGTGTACTTGACATGTATGGGTGTGTAAGAGAGAGGGTGAGAAAGAGTTGACTTTGGGGTTGCTTTTGTACTTGACATGAGGTGATCGATTGATTGATTGATTGATGGGACATGATGTAGAGATTCTCTTAGGATTACAAACGTGTGGTGTTTTTACAAAATAAACGCCGGCCCACATCTTCTGGCCAGGGTATCGGATCAGTGTGTAAGACACGGCATTGGAACCGCAGCGACAGTGAGGTCACAATGGTACAAGTCTCGGATTAAGCTAACTTAAATCTATGGGATATGACTTAGGGTCGTGCGCAAACATTGATTATATTTCGCAGGTTGCCGAAATTCGACGGGAAGGATCTCGGGAGTCGACGGAACAGTATGGACTAGGATACAGGTCTTACATAAAGGTTTTAAGGTAAACCTTGGAAAACCTTCTTTCATAGTGAAAGCCAATATCACGTGGGTTGTGATTATTGAGAGTGGAGTAGGTGTGGTTGTGTTGGAATAGTTGGTGTACACAGCAAACCACTATAATTCTTGGAGTTTAGATGGTGATGATGTATGGGGTTTGTATGTGGTGAATGCTTGTATTTATTTTATGTATTTGTGGTGAACGTTGTAATAGTTAAATTTGTTTATATTGTTTCTTGCATTAGTTTAAGGTTTTTTTAATCTTTATTGCATTCAAGAAATTAAGTTGTCCTACCATAAACCTTGGTTTTTGGTGTAAGGTTGTTCTTTGAGCAACGTTTGTATCAACCTGTCGATACTATTACATTTAAGGTTGCTATTTGTTTCAGCTATCTGTATTTATTTTTTTGCATTTAATTTTTATTTGGCATAGTCCTATTCAAACCCCCCTCCCTCTAGGATTAAGAGCTTGCCCTTTTCAAGTGGTATCAGAAGTATGTGGCTCATTTTATTGGATTAATTTCCTGAGCTTATCGATCTAAAGCTTTCAGGATGTCAAATTTTTATAGCCTATCTATAACTAGGCCACCATCATTTGATGGCTCCAACTATGCTTATTGGAAAGCCAGGATGAGGATATTTCTGAAATCCATTGATGAAAGCATGTGGCAAGCCATGGTGACTAGATGGAAACCACTAATGTCTGAGGTTCTAGGCAGTGATGGAACCAAGTCCATGAAGGAAACACCATTTTACACATGGACTACTCTTTAGAAAAATGAGAGCAGTGCGAATGCTAAGACTTTAAATGCAATCACTTGTGCACTATCACCTGATGAATTTAAAAGAATCATTTCTTGTGATACTGCTAAACAAGCCTGGGACATTCTTGAAATGATACACGAGGGTACATCTATTGTAAAAAAGTCTAAATTTCATATCCTCACCACTAGGTTTGAGAAAATTCGTATGGAAGAAAATGAGTCTTTCATGGACTTCTATACGAAACTAAATGACATAGTGAACTATATGTGGGGTCTTGAAGATGGTATTATAGAAAGCAAAGTCTGTGCAAAAATACTGCGATCACTTCCTGAGGATTTAATTCCAAGGTGACTGCCATTCAGGAACTTAGAGACACAGATAACATGAAGGTTGAGGAACTTCTTGGTTCATTTCAAACATACGAGTTAAATTTCAAAGCTCCAAAGGGTAAGTTTATACCTCTTAAATTATCTAAATCTACTTTTCATGATAGTATTGTTAATTTTGATTATGAAAACTCAGAGGATGATATGGCTTTACTTGCGAAAAAGTTTTATAAGATCTTTAAAAGTAAGAAAAGAGTTAATTTTAAAAAAACCCTTTGAGAAGAAAAAAGGTAAATCTAAAAACTGGAAATCTCTAAAAGATAGTCAGTATTTCAACTGCCATGAATATGAGTATTTGACAAATAAGTGTCTAAAGAGGGACAAGCCAAAGTAAAAAGGCATGTTAGCCATATGGGATGAATCATCCAGCTCTAAAGCTTCTTCTGAGTTGGATGAATTAGAACTCGAAACCTCAAATGAAGTTAAGGCTTTAATGACTCTAGCCAGAGTCACTTCCTTTGATAGTTGCGATAGATTTGAATCTCAAAGGAGTGACCCTGAGAATGATAATGAAGATGATCTTTAGGATGCCTATAATGCCCTATACAAGGAGAGTTATAAGATTGTTGTCAAGCTTAAACTTCAAAAAGAGAAATTTCTGAAATTAAAAGAGGAGTTTGAAAATTCAGTTTTTGAAAAATCTCATATTTCTAATTGTTTTGAAAAAGCTAAATGTGATTTGAATTTTAAAACATCTGAACTTGAAAAATTAAGAACAGAAAATGAGAAATTAAAACACGAAGTTTCTTCTCTATTGAGTTTAAAGGATACATGGAGGTATGCCCATGGAGACCCTAAACTTTAAAAGTTACTAACCGCATCTACAACATGTGGAGACAGATTAGGTCTGGGCTATGACAAATACATGCCTCTGAAAAAAAAAAGTGTATCTCCTACATTTGTTAAAGAAGAATCCTCTAACTCAAAAGGAAAGAACTTGAAATTTAATAACCAAAACAACTCTTAAAATGTAAAGACTTTTTAAGCACCTAAAGTCAATACTAATAATGTCAGCTTTAGAAAACAATCCTATAATCCTTTAGCTGAAAAAATTGTGAATTTGCTCAAGGAACTTCTCTAATCTAACTTAATATGAGAGTTAATAGTAATTACAAGCGAAGAAAAATCAACAGTGCACCAAAACCCAAAACTACAATGAAATGGGTTCCTAAGGTTGCTTGTCTAGTTGTGCACATTGTCTTCAAGGCTTCGAGTCAATCAAAGTGGTACCTAGATAGTGGTTGCTCAAGACATGTGATAGGTGACAGAGATTTGTTCACCAATTACAAAGAAGTGACTGATGGCTCAGTCACTTTTGGTGATGGATGTAACTATAAGATAATTGGCCAAGGTACGATTCATATTTCTAACCTTCCTCCTTTTGAAAATGTTTTATTTGTAGAAGGTCTTAAGCATAATCTTTTGAGTATATCTCAAATCTGTGATAATAAGCATAGTGTTAAATTTACAAATCAAGGATGCGAAATCTCAAATGAGAAAGGTTGTGTGATATTAAATGGCCATAGAACATCTGAGAATTGCTATATTGTGAATGAATATTGTTTATCTAAATTATCGTGTTATATGGTCTAAACCGATGATAATGAATTATGACATAAACGCCTTGGACATGTGAACTACCAAAATTTGTATAGATTAAGTAAAGTTGATCTTATCAGAGGTCTACCCAAATTAAAGAAAATGGATAAAATATGTGGGGCATGTCAGATTGGAAAAAAAATAAGGAGTAGTCACAAGAAAGTGAACTCCTCTTCCATATCCAAACCTCTTGAACTTCTCCACATGGATCTTGTTGGACTAACCAGAGTGGAGAGTAGAGGTGGTAAGAAGTATTTCTTGGTAATTGTAGATGACTTTACCAAATTTACTTGGGTTGCATTCATGAGAGAAAAATTTGAAACTCTCGATGAAGACAAAAGAATACTTAAGCGTATTCAGACTGAAAAAGAAATGAATGTTGTTAAGATCTGAAGCGATCATAGATCGGAATTCGAGAATATCAATTTTGAGAAGTTCTATAGCGATCATGGTATATCGCACGAGTTTTCTTCTCATAAGATGCCTCAACAAAATGGGATCGTTGAAAGGTAGAATAGAGTGCTACAAGAGATGACTAATGTAATGTTAAATAGTATGAAGTTACCTAAAAATTTATGGGCCGAAGCTGTTAATACTGCATGTTATATTATAAACAATGTTTACAGTTGAAAATCAAAAGATAAAACGGCTTATGAATTGTGGTTTAATAAGAAACCCACAGTTAAATATTTTTGAATTTTTGGAAGTAAGTGATATATTTTACGAGACTGAAAAAATTTAGGGAAGTTCGACATTAAGAGTGATGAAGGGATTTTCCTAGGTTATGCTTTGAATAGTCAAGCATACCAAGTTCTTAATAAAAGGACTGGTGTTATTTAGGAGCCTATAAATGTTGTGATTGATGATCACCTGAACACTCCAACAACTAGCTCAGAAGATGATGAAGTCACTATAATTGATAAACCTGACTCTTCATCTTGTCAAAACGATATTGAAGTACGATCAGTTAAAGATCATCCTACTGATCAAATTTTAGGCAACTACTTGAAAACAATTGGAAACCATATGTAATTATGTGTGCTTTACTTCCCAAATTGAACCAGCAAACATGAAAGGGGCACTCACTGATGAAAATTGGATAATTGCCATGCAAGATAAACTGAATTAATTTGTTAGGAATGATGTGTGGTATTTGGTTCCAAGACCAATTGATAAACATATAATTGGGACCAAGTGGATTTTCAAAAATAAATCTGATGAGTTAGGGAATATAATAAGAAACAAGGCTAGACTGGTTGTATAACGGTACACTCAAATAGGAGTAGATTTTGATGAAACCTTTGCCCCAGTAGCTCGTCTTGAATCCATCAGATTATTCATATCCATTGTATGTTTCAAAAAGTTTAAAATCTATCAAATGGATGTTAAAAGTGCATTTCTAATTAGTGATTTACATGAAGAGGTTTATGTTGAACAACCTAAGGATTTTGAGGACCCTAAACACACTAATCATGTGTATTGCCTTAAAAAGACAATTATGGTTTGAAACAAGCTCCTAGGGCATGGTATGAAAAATTGACTAAGTTTTTACTTAGTTATAATTTTGTTATGGGGAGTGTTGATAAAACTCTTTTTGTTAAAAAAAATACAATGAACACATACTAATAGTATAGATCTATGTTGATGATATTATCTATGGTTTTACTTGCTCTAACTTGTCCACTGAGTTTTCAAAGTTGATGAAATCCAAGTTTGAAATGAGTATGGTAGGAGAATTGAACTACTTAGTTTACAAGTTAAATAATTAAAAGAAGGTATCTTCATTTCTCAAACCAAGTATACTTTAAACTTGGTTAAAAAATTAGGATTTGAGAGTGGTAAAAAATTCGATACTCCTATGAGTACAACTCTTAAGCTTTGTAAGGATGCAAAAGGTAAAAGTGTAGATCCATGGTTATATTGTAGAATGATTGGTAGTTTGTTATACTTAATTGCGAGCCAACCTGATATAGCATTCAGTGTAGGTATCTGTGCTAGATATCAATTAGATACTAAGGAATATCATCTTATTGTTGTCAAGTGTATTATTAGATATGTCACAAGTGCGACTAATATTGGCATCTAGTATCCGCATGATACTAATGTTCAATTTGCTGGATATACGGATGCTGACTGGCCTGAGAATATAAATGATAGAAAATATAAGCCCCGTATCCTAGACCATACCATTCCGTAGGCTTTCGTGATCTTCCCAGTTGAATTTTGGCAACCTTTGACCTTTATTCGACATTTGCGCGTGATCCTAAGCTGAGTCCTGTCAATCCGAGTCGGCTCAACCCGAGACTTGTACCCTAGCGACCGCGCCGTCGCCGTGTCTCGCGCGCCGAGGCGATACCCAGGCCAAGAGATGTGGGCCCGCGTTCAGTTCGAGAAAAACACCGCGTGTTGCAAAACTCAGGAGAACATCATATCAAATCCCATCAATCTCATCAATCAATTACACATCACCTCACATGTCAAAGTACAACCCCATCCCCAAGCAACCCCAAAGTCAAACTTTCTCTTCCACAAAGTACACCCACCACATCACTCACCTATCTCTCTCTTTCAATCTCTCTCTCTCTCATCTCTCTCTCCCTCATTCTCCCCAAGCAACCGTCCATGGCTTCCATGGGAGAGAAACTAGTGTGGCCCACCTTCCTACCTTCCATCTCCACCATCCAAGTCCGATCTCAACCATTGAAGTCCATCCATTTGAGCTCTAGCCTGCATTGGCGGCAGATTGAAGAAGAGATCTAACGGTGGGTGCTTCTCTCTCTCTTATTCATTTATTTTGTGTATGAAGATGTGATTGTGTGGCCTACTTAATGAGTTGTGAGATGTCTAAACCGTTCATTAAATGGACCTCACTTTGATGTGTGTATTATCCGCATCATCCAACCATTTGGGTGACCCACCTGGACAACATGTCCGTAGGTGGGGCCCACCTTAAATGTATGACTTAGGCAACCATCCAGCGTCTAGGGATGCTGGACGTTACAACTGTGAAATATGAGCTGACAGTGGGTGTACTAACGTAAAAAAAAAGGGCTTTTGGGATGGGCTGTTGATGCAGGCCCCACCTTGATGTATGTATAAAATCCACACCCTCCATTTCACTTCTCAGCCCATTTTAGACGTTGAACAAAAGATGAGGCTGATCTGACAATCAAGCGGGCCATACCATAAGAAATAGTAGTGGTTACCGTTAAAGAAACCATCTTGATGTTTTTAATTGCCAAATATGCTGCATATTGGTCTTGTTTGGCTTGTCTTGAGCCGTAGAAGCCAATAGGAGGGACGGATTTCCCTGATGAGGGCCCCACCTATAAAATTTCCCAAAAAAAAAGAGGGAGGTGAGAGGTGCTGCCTGCGGCTGGTGGACAAACGATGAGTTGGGCCTCATGGCCCCAGCTGTGGGCCCCACCATGATGCGTTTTAAACATCGACACCGTGCATTTGGTGGGCCTTCCTCCTGGCTACGGCCCACCCAAAAATCAGCCGTATACGAAACTCAGGTGGGCCATATCATCTAAAATCATGTGAAGACATGCCTAAAACATATAAAAACATTTGGTGGGGCCCACCTGAAATTTGGATGAGGCTGAAACTTGGTTTGGACCCTCAGCCAGGTGGAACACACCTAATGGGTGTACTGGATTTGTGAACCACACCACAGTGGGCTCCCTGTCCATGTGACAAAATCAACAGGTTGGGTGGAAAATAAATATTAAGGTGGGCCCAAGGCCCACGTGACCTTATGAATAGATTGGATTGCAAATAAATATGACAGTGGGCCCTAGGTCTTTATGACCCTATGACCAGTTTGGATGGAAAATAAACATCATGTTGGCCCCAGTTTGGATGAACAGTATGTTGGGCCCTAGGTTGGGTGGAAAATAAACATTTTGGTGGGTCTTACTTAAGACCCATTTATGTATGTGTTGTGTCCACAATTGTGGACCTCCATCACGGAATATGTGACTTATCTATACCTTCCATCCCTATGGGACCCACCATGATGCATGTGTTTCATCCAACCGTCCAACCATTTTTGGAAAATGATTTTTAGGTTTAGGACGAAAATAAGACAGATTTATTTATCAAGTGGACCATAGTGCACGGTGAGGATTAAACGGCTATGTTAGAAATCCTTGAGATCTTATGATTAGATTGGATGGGAAATAAATGTTATGGCGGGCCTTGAAAATTTTAGTAGTGGAAATCATTATCACCACTTATATTTGAGTGTGGCTCATTTGATATACACGTGGCCATGTGGTGTGGCCCACTTACCATATTTATGGCCCATTGTTAAGGCCCACCTTGTTATATATGAGGTCCCTGTGATGCGACCTATTAGATGTATTTGGGGCCCATGGGTCGAGGCCCAATATGATGTATATAAGGCCCCTTTCAATGTGTGATTCCGCCATGATAAATGTATTGTATATCCGCACTGTCTACCCGTCTTGATTGCGCAGGGCCCGCTTGCTGCATGTGCTGGGCCCGCCTACATTGTACAGGCTCACCATGTTGTGTGTACTTCACCCACACCGTCCACTTGTGCGGCCCGCCTAGATATACGTATTTTGTATCCACACCGTCCATAATGTTGGGATAGTGCTAGACAATGTTTGGTTGGCGCCGATTTACATGGATATGTTTGTATAAGTGTTGATCATCATACATGGGCCATTAGGTATAGTGATACACATGTTATACCTACAACTATTGAAATGATTTTTGGTGCGGCCCATATAATGAGGCCCACCTTGATGTATTAGTGCAGCCCATTGTGACGTATGTGGCCCATTATGATGTGTTTGGCCCATGTGCGGGCCATCTGTTTGTTAGGTCCATGAGACGTGGCCCACTGTGATATATCCGAGGCCAATGGGCGAGGCCCATTAGTGTAGCACATATGATGCAACCCACTTGTTGTGTATGAGGCCCATTGATGTGGCCCACTTATTGTATTTGAGGCCCACGGGTTGCGGCCCATTATGATGTAATGGGGCCCATGGGTCATGGCCTATTGAGATGTATACTCGGCCAATACGTTGTGGCCCATTGAGATGTGTTTTCGACCCATTTAGTGAGGCCATTGTGATATATTCCTGCTCATATGATGAGGACCATTGAGATGTATTTTCGGCCCATGTGAGGCGGCCCATAGCGATGTGCATTAGGCCCATGTGATGCGACCCACTTGATTTATGAGATCATTGTGTGAGGCCATGGGCCCACTATATGTTTGGCCTTATGTGGGTCACTCGTTGGGAGCAATGTTGGTTAGATGTCCACATTGTTGGGCAATGATGGTTAGATGTTCACATTGTGACCTTTCCTTAGGCCTTGTTAGGCCCATTCTCTTCGTGGGTTAACCCAAATAAGTGGGGCCCATTCACCGTAGACGGATGGCTCCGTACTTTCGGATTTGATATAACCACGGCCGAGTACCGATCTTTATACTATGATTGATCGGGTGATCATTTATAGACCCCGCTTTATTTATCTGTTGGTTATCGGTGCCATTATCGTGACCGATTTGCCGATTTCGATTATTGACCGATCCCAATTGTTGTGGTCGATTGCCGAATATCGATCAAGGCTAATTATCGATCGAGGCCGATTACCGATTTTGATTTGTCTTGGCCAATTGTTGATTATCGATCGAAGCTGATTATTGATTGAGGCAATTACCGATTCTGATTTGTCTTAGCCGATTGTTGAATATGGATCGAGACTGATTATCGATCAAGGCCGATTATCAATAATGATCTATCTTGGCCGATTATCGAATATTGATCGAGACTGATTATCGATCAAGGCCGATTACTGATTTTGATTTATCTTGGCCGATTGCCGAATATCGATCGAGGCTGATTATCAATCGAGGCCGATTACCGATTCTGATTGTCGAGGCCGATTTTGATTGCCGAGGCCGATTGTCGAGACCTATATGATGTATATGCGATCCATAGTTAAGGCCCATTGTGATGCATTGGAGGGTTAGGCAATGGAGTCTATTGTGATGTATGTTAGGCCCATGTGAAAGGTCCATCGTGGTGTGTATTACGCTATTGAGAGGGACCCATGGTGTTGTATGTTTGGCCCTAGTGTGAGGCCATGGATCCACCATTCCTTGGGGGATAATGTTGGTTAAATGTCCACATTGTTGTGATTGATGGTCGATGCCGGTTATTAATACCGATTATGAGTATGTGACAGCATAACATCATGATACATGCCCATACGCATCATCTACATGTTGGTTATGAGATGTGATTGATCATTGCATATGTCATTGAGCATGTTGTTATGAGACTCCCTGATAGGATGACTGAGTCGGAAAAATGGTCACTAACTCGCAAATTGTGTAACATGGACTCTGAATGGAGTGTGGAAAATGCGCTCTGGGCCAACCAAATGTTGCCCAAATACAGGGTGTTGCATTGCATTTTTATTTCAAATGTTTATCCCAGATCCAATAACAAAGCTGAGTTGACATCATTTATGGTTCGTATTATTCACTCCGTTGTATCAGGTATTCCTATGTATCTTCCCTCTTTGATTTGTTACATTATTATTCAATTTTGTCTTTGTTTGAGCCACAACTATATTCCATTTGCTTACTTGATGGCCACTATAGCTTTGCACTGCAATGTGGTCATGCCGCCTGGTGAGGATCCGATTTCGCTTCTTCCGTTTAATAATTCAAACATAAACAAGATGAACCTGATGCTGAATCCTGGTCAAAGGGATGGGGAAGTAGAGGAAGTTGAAGAAGATGATGTACTACCAACCGAGACCATGATGGAAGATATATTTGATGAGTTAGAGTCAGATGATTTTGAGGTTGATCCTGATTATCAGCCACCTGAGTATGATGAGCATCTTCGTTCTTTGGAGGAGGAGGTGGATGCATTGAAAATATGCCAAGATAATTAAATGAAATATATCCGTAAGTATTTTCGACGCATAACTAAGTGATTGCATCAGATTAAACCATCCATTCCACCTCCTTCTTCATTTGGTGCGGACTAGTTTGTCTTGATATTTTGGGCATGTCTTAATGTTAAACTTTCACTTTCACTTCTTTTTGGACTTGTTATGTATAACTTACTATTGATACTTTACTGAATCATGCTCTTAGCTTTACATCTTTATATACTATTCTCTGTTATTTATCAGCTATTTATCTTCCATTGTCAAGTTGTGACAAAAAGGGGGAGAATTTTGTAGTTCTGTGGTTGTGTATGGTGTATGGTGTAGAGAAGCATTTTTTTTTTTGGATATATGTATGTATTTGTTAATATAGGTACTCTACAATTCACCAAGCTCAGATTGAGGGGGAGCAGGAAGAGTAGATTGAGGGGGAGTATTTATGTTGTAAGAGTATCATGTTATGAAGTGGTGTTATGCAATTTTCTAACTTATTTTGTCACAAATTTGACAAAGGGGGAGATTGTAAGGGCTATGTTGTATGTCTAGTACCCTGTATTGTCAAATTTTGTAGTGACAAACCACTTAGGTATGATGGACTTCTTCAAGTGATGGAAAGTTCACCTTTAAGTCCTATATCAACTTCAAGTGCTTCATCAAGCTCAAAGGTCAAGTTAAAGTTCATATTCAAGTTCAAAGCTCAAAGCTCAAGGGCATGATCAAGTTCAAGACCAAGTTCAAGTACACTTTTGGTCAAGAAAATGTTCAAGTATATAAGATCAAGATTCAAGTACTTCAAGAAGAACATTTATCGGATCTACCACAGTGACAAGTTCAATGTTCAACATTTCAGGTATAATTGACCCTAGAAAGACCTTAGGATTAGGTCATTCATATTGCATATTTAAAATGGGTCATTGTGTTATGTATAGGCTTTGCTTTGACTAGTCCTAGTAAATGTTCGACTAGTCTAGGCACTGACTTGACCAGTTAAGGTTTATATTTAAAATTTTAGAATTTTGTGGTAGGTCCTTTACTAGTCGAGCACCCTACTCGACCGGTTGTGGAGACTGGCTCGACTAGTCGAGAAGGACTCGACTTGAACTCCAGCAACTATTTTGAACCCCACTCGACCAGTCGAGCAGGCCACTCGACTAGTCGATGGTCAATTTTATCTGATCGCGCTAAAATTTTTGAAATTTGGTTGCTCTCAGGACCAGTTGAGGCTGACCTTAGACCAGTCAAGGGAACTATTTTTCAGCCTATAAATAGAGGACTTTTCTCAGCTTTTTTAATTCATTCTAAGCCAATTCAAGCCATCACTCTGAGAGATAAGTCTCCATGATTGTTAAGCTATTATACGGTAATTTAAGATTCTTTTTATAGTTTTTTTGA
Source organism: Magnolia sinica (assembly GCF_029962835.1). Taxonomy (NCBI): domain Eukaryota; kingdom Viridiplantae; phylum Streptophyta; class Magnoliopsida; order Magnoliales; family Magnoliaceae; genus Magnolia; species Magnolia sinica. The sequence continues at coordinate 27,496,696 of NC_080584.1, forward strand.
TTTCTAATTTCTTGATCTCTTGCTACTTTATTCTGATTTGATATAAGGGAATTCTGTTCTACCCTTTTTGAGATCGAAGAAATTGAATCAAAGTAGCCCAATGTTGATTTAATTTAAAAATCATTCAGGCCTAGAACCCTTCCATTTGAGTGATTGAACATTGGACATCTTCATTATCAAGAAGCGGTTCTTCCAGGCTACATCCAAAGAGAATCTACAGATAAGTATTTTCAATTACAACTTTTAGTTTTTAAGATTGCTAGAAAATCTCTACTGTGGTTTTGATTGAGATAGCCAGAAAATCTCAGCATGGTGTTTTTAATTGTGGTAGCCCATTGAAAACGCAATTGTAAAGGTTTTAAGGTGAACCTTGGAAAACCTTCTTTCATAGTGAAAGTCAATATCACGTGGGTTGTGATTATTAAGAGTGAAGTAGGTGTGGCTGTTTTAAAATAGTTGGTGTACACAGTGAACCACTATAATTCTTGGAGTTTAGATGGTGATGATGTATGTGGTTTGTATGTGGTGAATGCTTGTATTTATTTTATGCATTTGTGGTGAATGTTGTAATAGCTAGATTTGTTTCTATTGCTCCTTGCATTGGTTTGAGTTTTTGATCCTTACTGTGTTCAAGAAATCAGGTAGTTGTACCATAAACATCGGTTTTTGGTGTAAGGTTGTCATTTGAACAATGTTTGTATCAACCTTTCAATACTATTATATTTGAGGTTACTATTTGTTTCAGCTATCTACATTTATTTTTTACATTTAATTTTTATTTGGCATAGTCCTATTCACCCCCCACTCTAAGACTGAGAGCTCACCCTTTTCAAGCTTCACCTCTTAGATCTAGCTAAGAGATTAGCCAACTAAAGACATGATTGAAACTAAACTCTCAAAAGAAAAGATGAAAAACTAATTGGAAAGGGAAGAAGAACTCCTTAGAGCCAGCACCACTCTTTGCTTTACTCTTCCAACCCTAATTTGTTCTTAGGAGGATTTAGGAAACCACCATTTATAAGTTTTGTTCCAACTGACTTCAATTTATGCAGCTTCGAGGGCACCTTCGATGAGACTTCTATGACATCAAGCCCTATCTTCGAGTTCGATTCGAATTTGGAAACGACAATAATTGTTGAGTGTTAAATGTTGTATATTCCTCCTATTTATATCTTGGTTTTATGAACATGATAATGCTCAATGGGTATATTTTATACATGTTTGTATTGCAAGATGAGTTTAAGAGCTTGGATTGAAAAGAATGTTAAAAGCATGAATTTGATACTCGGGAATCACCAAGGCAAATGATGGATCTTAGAAGACTAGGATTGAAGCATTCACATGCCAAAGATCCAAGGAAACCAAATGAGGAATGAAGAGAATCGAAGATTTGGAGTGAATAAACGGAATACACATGAAATTCAACTAGCCCAAGTTCTAGTTAGACTAGCCTAAGAAACTTCGGTTTGAACTCCAGCAACATTATCTTTAAATTCATGTGAATCTCGACTAGTCGAAGATAACTCTCGACTAGTCGAAGATGACTCTCGACCAGTCGAAGATTTCTCTCGACTAGTCGAAGGTTACATAGATTTTGCGCGGACTGCATAAATTTTGAGGCTGTTTCCAGACTTTTCCAACTCGGTATGAATGTTGGAGTTCCCCAACTATACATAGGAGTTCCTAGGATGCTCCAAAGAATCTTCTAGGGTTTAAGGAGTGGAGTAAAAAAGTGGAGAGCTACCGCCAAGAGTTTTCTTCTTCTTCATTAGTTTGGTTTTATGATTTTCTTAAGAGATTTTTGTTTAATCATGTCTATGGCTAACTAAACACTATAAGAAAAATGGGTAAAGGCTATGGCCCAAAACTGTAGCAAAAGCCCTTTTACTATGGATATAATCCGTAGCACATCCTTCGTTATTGGTGGGGTAGCTAAAGCTATAGCTACGGATTATATCCGTAGCTATATATACCAATAGCTACGGATTATATCCGTAACTATAGATACCAATAGCTACGGATTATATCCGTAGTAATACTTTTAGCTACCCCACTAATAGCGACGGACGTACTATGGATCATATCCGTAGCAAAAGGAATTTTATCTGTAGTAATAGATACCAATAACACTAATAATATCTGTAGCAATAGATACCAATAGCTACGGACAAAAGCCGTAGCTATAGCTACGGATTATATTTGTAGCTATTTTTTTTAATTGTAATAATACGACCTGTTTTCATTGTAAGAACCTACTGTGATTGATAACTCATCTAAGTTTAATGCTGATAGAAACAGTACATAAAATGCAACCAGGAAAAAAATGATGCATTTATTACAAATAACAATCAAATCATACAATGCATCCTACATTCACATTTCTAAATAAACAATACTTCACTGTGCTTAACCTATCATAAGAATTACAACTAAGGCGTGCCCTCATGTGTAAGAAACAAATATATTCCAACACAGTAAACACCCTCCATATGCATTCAATAATGCTCACGTTTATACAGAGTTTTCTTCCTTCAGACGGTCAATTTCAGCAAATGCAGAAGATAGAGCTTCTTCTTTCCTTGAAACTGCATATGTAACTTCTATGGACTTCGACACAAGATCACTTTCAAGTTCTAAAACCCTTGCCTTGAGAAAATGAATTTCATCCTCCACCAACTTCTTTAGCTTGTCAGCTTGTATAAAACCGCATTTGTAGACACAATCAAACAAGCATGCCTTTGTACACATCTCAAAAGGAAGAAAGATAAAAAAAAATATTTATATATGAAGAAATCAAAAATGTACCTACAAATCTTCTAAACTATGGCAAAATCCAACAAGAGTAATGTGTTCAAACCTAGGATGGACTTTTAAACTCAAAACCTAGGTTTAGGTTAAGGTTATAGGTTTAGGTTACGTTTAGGTTATAGGTTATAGATTATAGCTTTAAGGAATTGAGAATAGGTTAAGGTTTAGGTTTAGGAAATCGGGTTTGGGTTCGGGATAGGGTTTAGGTTTGGGTTTTCAAGTTTAGGTTTAGGTTTAGGTTAGGGAGTTGAGATTAAGATTAGGGGAAGGTTTAGGTTTAGGTTAGGGAGTTGAGATTAGGATTAGGTGTAGGTTTAGGTTTAGGGATTTGAGAATACATTTAAGTTTTAGGTTATAGGTTTAGGTTATAGGTTTAGGTTTAGGATTTAGGTTTAGGCTAAGGTTTGGTTATAAGTTTAGGTTATATGTTATAGGTTAAGGTTTAGGTTATAGGTTATAGGTTTAGGTTATAGGTTATAGGTTATAGGTTAAAGCTTTAGGGAATTGAGAATAGGTTAGGGTTTAGGTTTAGGAAATCTGGTTCGGGTTTGAGATCGGGTTTAGTTTGGGTTTTCAAGTTTAGGTTTAGGTTAAGGAGTTGAGATTAGGATTATGTGTAGGTTTAGGTTTAAGGATTTGAGAATACATTTAGGTTATAGGTTTAAGTTTAGGTTTTAGGTTTAGGTTATAGGTTATAGGTTATAGCTTTAGGAAATTGAGAATAGGTTAAGGTTTAGGTTTAGGAAATCAGGTTCGGGTTTGGGATCAGGTTTAGGTATGGGTTTTCAAGTTTAGGTTTAGGTTACGGAGTTGAGATTAGGATTAGGAGTAGGTTTAGGTTTAAGGATTTGAGAATACATTTAGGTTTTGGGTTTAAGTTTAGGTTTTAGGTTTAGGTTAAGGTTAAGGTTATAGGTTTAGGTAATAGGTTATAGGTTATAGCTTTAGGGAATTGACAATAGATTAAGGTTTAGGTTTGGGAAATCAGGTTCGGGTTCGGGATCGGGTTTAGGTTTGGGTTTTTAATTTTAGGTTTAGGTTTAGGTTAGGGAGTTGAGATTAGGATTAGGTGTAGGTTTAGGTTTAGGGATTTGAGAATACATTTAGGTTTTAGGTTTAGGTTTAGGTTTTAGGTTATAGGTTTAGGTTTAGGTTATAGGTTTAGGTTAAGGTTAGGTTATTGATTATAAGTTTAGGTTATAGGTTATAGGATATAGGTTTTAGGTTAAGGTTTAGGTTATAGGTTTTGGTTTAGGTTAAGGTTATAGGTTTAGGTTTAGGTTTAGGTTAGGTTTAGGTTATAGGTTTAGGTTAAGGTTAAGGTTAAGGTTATAGGTTATAGGTTATAGGTTAAAGCTTTAGGGAATTGAGAATAGGTTAAGGTTTAGGTTTATGAAATCGGGTTCGGGTTTGAGATCGGGTTTAGTTTGGGTTTTCAAGTTTAGGTTTAGGTTAAGGAGTTGAGATTAGGATTAGGTGTAGGTTTAGGTTTAAGGATTTGAGAATACATTTAGGTTTTAGGTTTAAGTTTAGGTTTTAGGTTTAGGTTAAGGTTATAGGTTATAGGTTATAGGTTATAACTTTAGGGAATTGAAAATAGGTTAAGGTTTAGGTTTAGGAAATCAGGTTCGGGTTCGGGATCGGGTTTAGGTTTGGGTTTTCAAGTTTGGGTTTAGGTTTAGGTTAGGGAGTTGAGATTAGGATTAGGTTTAGGTTTAGGGATTTGAGAATACATTTAGGTTTTAGGTTTAGGTTTAGGTTTTAGGTTATAGGTTTAGGTTTAGGTTATAGGTTTAGGTTAAGGTTAGGTTATCGATTATAAGTTTAGGTTATAGGTTATAGGATATAGGTTTTAGGTTAAGGTTTAGGTTATAGGTTTTGGTTTAGGTTAAGGTTATAGGTTTAGGTTTAGGTTTAGGTTAGGTTTAGGTTATAGGTTTAGGTTAAGGTTAAGGTTAAGGTTATAGGTTATAGGTTATAGGTTAAAGCTTTAGGGAATTGAGAATAGGTTAAGGTTTAGGTTTAGGAAATCGGGTTTGGGTTTGAGATCGGGTTTAGTTTGGGTTTTCAAGTTTAGGTTTAGGTTAAGGAGTTGAGATTAGGATTAGGTATAGGTTTAGGTTTAAGGATTTGAGAATACATTTAGGTTTTAGGTTTAAGTTTAGGTTTTAGGTTTAGGTTAAGGTTATAGGTTATAGGTTATAGGTTATAGCTTTAGGGAATTGAGAATAGGTTAAGGTTTAGGTTTAGGAAATCAGGTTCGGGTTCGGGATCGGGTTTAGGTTTGGGTTTTCTAGTTTGGGTTTAGGTTTAGGTTAGGGAGTTGAGATTAGGATTAGATTTAGGTTTAGGTTTAGGGATTTGAGAATACATTTAGGTTTTAGGTTTAGGTTTATGTTTTAGGTTATAGGTTAAGGTTTTGGTTTAGATTTAGGTTTAGGTTTTAAGTTTAGGTTAAGATTATAGGTTTAGGTTATAGGTTTAAGTTAGGTTTAGGTTTAGGTTGTAGGTTATAAGTTATAGGTTATAGCTTTAGGGAATTGAGAATAGATTAAGGTTTAGGTTTAGGAAATCGGGTTTGGGATCGGGTTTAGGTTTGGGTTTAGGTTAAGTAGTTGAGATTAGGCTTAGGTGTAGGTTTAGGTTTAGGAATTTGAGAATACATTTAGGTTTTAGGTTTAGGTTTAGGTTTTAGGTTATAGGTTAAGGTTATAGGTTTAGGTTTAGGTTATAAGTTTAGGTTAAGGTGATAGGTTTAGGTTTTGTTTAGGTTTAAGTTATAGGTTATAGGTTATAGCTTTAGGGAATTGAGAATAGGTTCAGGTTTAGGTTTAGGAAATCGGGTTTGGGTTCAGGTTCGGGATCGGGTTTAGGTTTGGGTTTTCAAGTTTAGGTTTAGGTTAAGTGGTTGAGATTAGGATTAGGTGTAGGTTTAGGTTTAGGGATTTGAGAATATATTTAGGTTTTAGCTTTAGGTTTATGTTTTAGGTTATAGGTTAAGGTTATAGGTTTTGGTTTAGGTTTAGGTTTAGGTTATAGGTTTAGGTTAAGGTTATAGGTTTAGGTTAGGTTTAAGTTTAGGTTATAGGTTATAGGTTATAGCTTTAGGGAATTGAGAATAGGTTAAGGTTTAGGTTTAGGAAATCGGGTTCGTGTTCGTGTTCGGGATCGGGTTTAGGTTTGGGTTTTCAAGTTTAGGTTTAGGTTAAGTAGTTGAGATTAGGATTAGGTGTAGGTTTAGGTTTAGGGATTTGAGAATACATTTAAGTTTTAGGTTTAGGTTTAGGTTTTAGGTTTTAGGTTAAGGTTATAGGTTTTGGTTTAAGTTTAGGTTTAGGTTTTAGGTTTTAGGTGTAGGTTAGGTTTAGGTTTAGGTTATACGTTATAGGTTATAGCTTTAGGGAATTGAGAATAGGTTAAGGGTTAGGTTTAGGAAATCGGGTTCGGGTTCAGGATCGGATTTAGGTTTGGGTTTTCAAGTTTAGGTTTAGGTTAAGTAGTTGAGATTAAGATTAGTTGTAGGTTTAGGTTTAGGGATTTGAGAATACATTTAGGTTTTAGGTTTAGGTTTAGGTTTTAGGTTATAGGTTTTGGTTTAGGTTTAAGTTTAGGTTTTAAGTTATAGGTTTTGGTTTAGGTTTAGGTTTAGGTTTTAGGTTTAGGTTATAGGTTTAGGTTTAGGTTATAGGTTATAGGTTATAGGTTAAGGTTTAGGTTTAGGTTACATGTTTAGGTTTTGGTTTAGGTTAGGTTATAGGTTATAGGTTAAAGTTTAGGTTATAGGTTAAGGTTTAGGTTTAGGTTATAGGTTTAGGGTGTGGTTTAGGTTAAGGGTATTGTCCCTGCAAATACAGATATAAACACTGCCTGCTCCAATTGGCCAGGCCCTTTCAATGCTCTCCATAGGAAATGGACAGCTTCATCATGGTCATAACAGCGGTTCTCACCTTTCAGGGACCCCCGCTCAACATCCGGATAGCTCCGACGCACACCCGGATCTGATTCATCAATTTTGAGATAATATATAAACATGTGCCTGTCTAAATGGCCAGGCTACCTATATTGTTGTCCATAGGAAATAGACAGCTTCATCATAGTCATAATAGTGGTTCCCACCTTCCAGGGACCCTCGCTCAACATCCGGATAGCTCCGATGCGCATCTGAATCTGCTTCATCAGTTTCGAGATAATATATAAACATGGGCCTGTCCAAATGGCCAGGCCACCCATATTATTGTCCATAGAAAATGGATAGCTTTATCATGGTCATAACAGTAGTTCCCACCTTCCAGAGACCCCCGCTCAACATCCGGATAGCTCCGATGCACATCCGGATCTGCTTCATCAATTTCGAGATAATATATAAACATGGGCCTGTCCAAATGGTCAGGCCACCCATATTATTGTCCATAGGAAATGGACAGCTTCATCATAGTCATAATAGCGGTTCCCACCTTTCAGGGATCCTCGCTCAACATACAGATAACTCCGACGCACATCCAGATCTACTTCATCAATTTCGAGATAATATATGAACATGGGCCTGTCCAAATGGCCAGGCCACTTCATCAATGAATCATATAGTATGAAGAAAAGAAGACTCACCAATTTAGCAAGCAAGGAGAGAAAGTATGAGTGCTTGGAATGTCGCCCTTTCTTTGAATAATGGATGCATATTCCACAATGCAATCTGAGAATGAGTAAGTTTTTTAGTTTCTCCGACAATGCGTATGGGCACAGATTTATAAATAAATAAAATAATAAATAAAATTTCAATCTACCTTCTAAATTGTACTTACCGATAGTTGAAATTGTGGTAACAATCTCCCCCAGCTTGAGATTGAGTCTATTTTCTATTACAATTATCGAAATCAATACGAACTTACAACAATAGGTACCAGGTCTTTGGTCCAGTGGTGATCCACAATAAAAGGTACCATTTACCATGAACTAAAACCATATATTATCTATACCTTAATAGGACTCACTATAAGGGTAATCTTTCAATGATGGCCCACTACTTCTGATAATCACTACAGGGGTAAGAAAATTACAAATAGTAAGACTCATGAGATGACATATGTACAAATAGTGACAAGACTAGCTAGTAATGATAGGAGGCTAAGACATCAAATTATTTATGAAGAACAACAAAAAACAAAGATAAAATTAGTAGTTAAAAACTTTACCATTTTAATATTGAACCTTGTAGTGGCAACATTAAACAACTAAGATTGGAAAAGAATATGAACTTTTAACTAAAGGATGAATATGTACCAATTTGAAGCTCATATCCTACACCAACTTGCCAAAAGGAAAATACAAGAGGACATGCCCAACTGGAAATGGAGCATAGATCTGTTATGTTTGTAATAATTCTGAGAGACTGGTTTGCATAAACAGCTTCCTAATCCCTAAAGAGATTTCAAAAGCAAAATTAGTTCTAGCTTGCTAAATTATAAAACATGATATAGCTAAAAGAAACTTCATAAATGCCCATACCAACACAAGTACCATTCAAAACAATGCAATGCTGAAACCAAATAGAAAAAATGGTGGAAAATATTCACAATCTGACTCAACTCACACAAAAATGGAAAAGTTCCTTAGTTATCTTGGGGTTTGTTGTTTGAATGCTAGCATAGCACAACAATCCATAAGCATGCACAAAGCCACTATAAACATGGCATGTGTACCACATTACACTTTGTAGTTCCTAAAATTGAGCATGGTTGTGAAAGCCACTATAAACAAGAGACCATTGACATTGTTATATATACCAAGGATAGTAGTATATTCAATTCAACTCATAGTATCTTCATGTCTGTCATATTCTCCAATGGAGGGAAGCCCAAATGCAATCCACTTGGATTAAACATTTTGTTTGGGAACATGAACCAACGTTAGCCTCCTGATTCAGCTGACATTCTCTAACAAGCAATCACCTATGACCCTTCTCTAGCTTGCTAGATTCACTTTTCTCTTTTTTCTTTTTTCATTTCTTCTGCAATTATAGACTTCAATCCCCATTTATTTCTTTTACAAATCCGAGCAATGTTAACACATTTAGCCAACATGCAGTCTGATCATAAGGAAATGGAAAAAGAATTACTTAGTAGTACACGACATGATAGACACGTCAGGGAAACCTGTTGCATCCAAAGCTACTCGAATTGTTGCAACACATATCAGCGGGACTGACAGCATCTGCAGCTGCTCAAGCCTATTTGAAGCCGAGACATAAAAACAGATGAGGAGAAAATCAGTGTAAAATCATGTCATAAGATCTGTCTTCATAGCGTCTGTTATTACCTGTGCAACAGCCTGTTTACAAGCAACGAGATATAAAAGCCCAAACTGTATTTTAATTAACTAAAATGACACAAAACTGAATCATGGAAAGAAAAGCTTTTGACAGTGATACTTACATTCCTTTGGATGGGGAAACATTTGATGATTTAAGTCACTGGAAAAAGGTTGAACACATTATATTTCATTCTAGAAATTTATAATTTAGCTAAAGAAGAAAAGATTGCTCTATAATACATACATCAATACCTTGCTAGGATCGGAACCTTCACTGATAACCTCCCCCTGCTCCTTATATAACTGAAAAACTTCCACATCTCCATCGTCATATAGTATCTTTGAAGCAAATATCATTCAACAAGTAAGTCTTCAAGAAAGGGGACAGTTTGGACAGGGATAATTAAGAGAAGTACACAAGTCTCATGGTTTACCACATGTTTCTTCTTTTCTAGGTTATAAGGTTGCACAACACCTTCATAAAACCTGCAGGTAAGAATGGTAGAGTTTACAAATTCAATCGTCTTCACTGGTTCAAGATTAGTGATAAAAAATACCTGCAAGACATTCACACAATGGTCCTCATCATCAATTGAAAGTTTGTATTTTTTTTTATACTAAAATAAGCAATGATACTAATTTTATGAAATCAATAGAAAATAGAACAGGAGTATTGGCCAGCTTGAAATACATTTCTATCTAGGCATGTTTCTTCCTTGTTATCCAATTCTAATTGGATCTGATATTCGGTTTTCATTGGAGCAATGGATCTAAAAATCGAACCATTGTGCTTGCATACCTGAATCCTATGCACTTATACCTTATGCACATGAAGTAGTTGGTAATTACCAGTTGCAAACCTGTTTCTATTTTGGCATGTTGTCAATTCAATTGCTAGTCATTGCATCTGAATTTGTGTAAGAGCAACCTAAATAACCAAATAAATGATGAGGAGCAGCCAAGGAAACGTTTCTCCAATTAACCTAAAATTCAAAAGGCAAAGTTGCTTATTCATTACTTCAACATAAAGTTCCTATGACAACCATATATCTAGAAAATAAAAAGATAAAACATTGCACTCTTTTTCCAATGTAATCCTGCAAACAAACTAGGTCTCTTTTCTAAAGATACTATGATATTGTAATAGGCAAGCATATAAACATATCAACTGCACATGGCATTGAATAAAATACCACATGAATAATTTATAACCTGCCACATAAGAGTCTAATCTGTAGAAATTAAATGTTGCGTGCAAACATAGAGGGCAATTGGTTCAATCTGGTTTTAAGGATTTCATCATGGAAAGTCTAGATTAATGACTGTTTGTAATATGAACAATATAAACCATCCATTTCCTTAGCCATTGATTGGATAGTTAAGATCATATAGTCAAAAGTGATTTTTTTGAGAGAGAGGGGCAATCAAGGATAGACCCATTTGATGGATTGCCCATATTGAGGGTTGGGACCAACTTGGATTTAGGTACAAGGCATGTTCCATTTGTATTGGGCAAGTGCTTGCCATCAATGAGATTTTTGAGAGGAATCCCACCATCGTTGAGAACTACGGAATTTGGTTGCGGTACCAGAGCAGAACTGGTTACCACAATATGTAAAAGGAATACCGGGACACCACTTTTAATGGTGCTGTTGAGCACATGTATGATGAGATGGCTTCTCGCCACAGGGTAAGGTCTCCTTGCATTCAGATCATCAAGACAGCTACCATACCTAACTCGCTTTGCAAGAGAGAGAATACCAAGCAATTTCATGATTCCAAAATCAAGTTCCCATTGGTGTTCAAGAAGGTTAGGCCACCAACTAGGAAGCTTAAGGCAACATTCAAGACATCGAGGCCTAATTTCTTCATGTAATTTTGATCAATGATGTCTACGACTTTGTGTTGCCAGATTAGATTCGTTGAAACTATTAGAAAGTTGAGATGCTTTGAAGTTATTTGGGATTTTAGTCTCTATGGCATAAGCTTTTCTTTATTGGTTTTTATATTTTAGAAATTTTAAGTGTGGTTTAAGACATGATGGTGAAGGATATTAACTTGTTTTTTATTTCTAAAAAAAAAAAGGTACAAGGCATGTTCATGTATATGTAGTGCCAGACCTGGCACTAGGCTCATATGTTGGACATATATGCCATTTTGACACATGTGGGGCAGTTCACCTGTTCAATAGTGGAGATTTAAAGGAGTATTTAAAAAGAAAACTTTTGAAAGAATTGAAGGAGATAATTGCAGAATGATCCACAGCAATCCAAAACTAAACATATAGAAGTTTATTGAGGTAACAAGAAATGCATGAAGATGAAGTGAACTGCAGCTTCAGATCTAGAACTCATTGGTTGTCAATTTCAAAGTCACCCATTTCTTTAGACATCCATTGCCACTTGATAAATGGACCAGCTTGATTCTTGGGGATGAAAAGGGCGTTCGTCCATAGGGGCCACCTTATGAATGTCCAGGGTTGTACATGAATGTGTGTTGGAGACACATCTAACTGATGAGCAATGAACTTCATATGAAATTTTGTCTAATTGGCTGATTAAATTGTGAGATCTCTACATCAAACGATTACCAAAAGTAGAAAAAAAAAATACAAAGGGCCTATTTGGATGACTCATTGTGGTCCAGGCAAGAAGTTAGAAAACAAAATGATCTGTTATAACATAATTCATTATATATGCTCAGAACAGTAAATCATTGGTTTGTAGGATGTGGACAGTCCAATCACTCTAATGCACGCAACACAAGTTGACAGGGGTAAATGTTTGGTACGATTAGTTCCTTCATTAGTAAAAACCATGCATTATGATGGGATCCAGATATTGTTAGAGTGAGTATGTACCATATCGCGTGGTCTTACGGAGGAAAAGTACTCCAAGGATGGATTTTTAAATTTACATGATATCATACTAAAGCTTTTCAAAATAATTTCCTGGCACATGTTTCAAGAGCTTTAGGATTAATGTCCTTTAAAAATTATAGAGCCTCCTTATCTATTATTGTTGTTTATGTGAAGGGGATTGTAGTGATAGACAACCCTTCATATGAACATCTCTTAAACAATTTTACCTCACCAGTTTTAAATAATTAAAACAAAAACCTTAGGCCATTACCTTATTTTTTTTCTGAATTGAAGTTAGTAGTTTCATTAATATCAATTTTTTAAATAAAGTATTGATCTCTTGAAAATCATTGGTATGCTTAAAATGAAAAAGTCCCCGCTGCCTGTATGGAATCAGTCCTCGACTTCACATAACCTTGTCATTTCCCTTCAACCTATCTGGGGGATGTGATCTAGACCCATGAAATTGTATTCGGCCATCATCACTATGCAAGCAGCGGAACCGTCTGATTCAAGAATCTCACCTGAGTGCCTACAGTGTGAAGATGGTGTGGGACACCGATTTGAGTTCCCACTTATCAACGGCTCAAAGCTGACCTCAGCTCGGCCACTAGCTGATCCCAACTTGAACTCAGCTCGGCTCGGTTTGGTCAGCAGGTTGGGCCAGTAAAGTCGAGTTTCATCCAAAATTGAGCCAATGCAGCGTTTTCACAAAATTGAGCCTATGCACTTCAGTTTCTCACTATTTGTAAAACAACAACAAGTATTCCTTAAACACCTTATATGCAACATCAAAATCAAGGAAAAACGGTATTTGTTTGGTGTGCAAACCTTCCTTGTCACTAGCCGACACTTCGTTGAGTCATTTCATCAAACACTTGGTGAGCAACATCAATATCAAAATAAACGAGTCATCGAACTTCAAAGAAGAAATCCCAAAAATAAAAAGGAAAGAGAATTTCGTTTCATGAATTTAGCACTATCAAACAATCATGAATATATTAAAGCTGAGAAGATCAAAAGAATATCACCATCCAGAAGTGGAAACCCTAATCCGTTGGATTTATAGGCCGATGAGGTGTGGTCGGAGCACCGTTACAATGCCGTCGTAGGGCAGCTGGGTTGCGGTAGAACAGGGTAGCTAGGTTGCGGTAGAGAGAGAGAGAGAGAGAGAGAGAGAGAGAGAGAGAGAGAGAGAGAGAGAGAGAGAGAGAGAGTGCGCGAGAGACAGAGACAGGGAGAGAGAGTGTGCGAGACTACGTGAGAGAGAGACAGGGAGAGAGAGAGAGAGAGCACGAGAGAGTGTTTAGGCGCTGATATTTTTAGACCGCGAGCCCAAATTTGGGGCTTTTTGATGAACAGACCGATTAGGGACTCCGTGGGGCCCACCATGATGTATTTCGTTAATCCATTCCTATATATAATTTTAATAAATTATTTTAATTTAAGAAATAAAATTTCAGGTATATTTAAGGCCCAACTGGACCACACCATAAGAAGCAACTGTAATTTAATATCAATATTTCCTGCCGTGTGGTCCACTTGAGCCTTTGATCTAGCTGATTTTTTATCAAGCTCTAAAGTAATATTTACAAATATATAGACGGCTTAGATAGAATATACAGTTTTTTTTTAGGCCTCATAGAGCCCCTTACAACACTATTCATTATTAATGATGTATCCAATTTTTAGATACGGATTAAAACCGCAGCAAGTATAGCTAAGGTTTATATCCGTAACAAAAAAGTAAAGTGGTCTGAATCCTTTGCCCCATTTTTTTGGTAATGAAACCTCTTTGCTAGGGCTAAGAGGTGAAGCTTATAGCGTGATTGGGATGTTTACTTTGTTTTGATTCATGTTTATGTTGAACTTCATTGATTTCTAGTTAATTTTAAGGAATATTTTTAGTTTTCATTGGTTTGTTATGACTCAAATTATAATTGAGCCTTCGATAGCTTTGAATATCTTTTTTTCTATTTGAGATTGTTAGATTGGTAAATCCTGTTGTTTTCCATTATCTCCTGGGCATGGTTGGGTGGCGAAATCCCTTCCAATATCCACAATTCTCTTTCATTGAGGATAGATCAATGAGAAGTTTAGAGATTTGATCATCTCTATTTCTCTAACTGGATAATATAGGATTTTGATTCCAGTTGGATCTCTTGAATTATGTAAGGTAGCTCTCCAATAGCTACTAGTGGATCCTTGGCACCCTAGTTCCCATCTTTAAATTCACAAGTTTCAATTACATCATTCACAATTACTCTTTCCAATTATTTAGATGCAGATCTACATCTTCTTCTACTTCTAGTTCTAGTTCTTTTCGGAATACGTACAAGTTTAGTCCCTGTGGATTTAACCTCGTTCTCACGAGTTATTACTACATCGCGACCCTACACTTGGGGTTGTAAACAATAATCATTTACGTCAGTCCTTAGATGAGATCGCTCGAACATCAATGACATCGAACTGGCTTCGATGTCATCAAACATGTGCTTGATGGGATCGTTAATTGCCCAAAACAATCCAACGAGTAACTCCCATATTTCATGATAATTTTGATGTCATCGAACTGTCTTCAATGGGATCGAGAATTGCATCTTTTTGTCCAGTTACCAAACTCGATTTTCTCTAAAATTTCGATGGGATCTAGCCTCCTTCGATGGCATCGAACACTTACTTCGATGGCATTGAAGCTGTGTTCGATGTCATCGAACTGTCGAGTTTAGCAATTTCAGATTTTTACACTTTGCAATCTCGATTTTCTTAGATCTTGGAGTCTTAAATTCTTTAATCTTGGCTACCAAAGATTCAATCCTTTCTTTGGTAATTCTTGAGCATCAAATCCATGCTTTTAACATAATTTCCACTTTAAGCAAATCACCTCATAAGAGAGAAGAAGCGTAATAAGTTCAATAAAGAACATTAATTCTCATAAAACTAAGTTATAACAGGGGGAAATTATGCAATATTTTACACTCAACACACCCGCCAACTAACATTTTGTTAGTCCCGAGCAAAACATGTGATCATAAATTCCCAAAATCTCAAATTCCAACCATCTTTTAGATAACGATTTTTTGTGCAATCTCGATACATATGAGTGATGTTCATAGGCATGTTGGTAAAATGAAGGTAATCTAAATCCTAATATCCTTAACAAACAATTGAACTAAGCTTCTCATTCATCATATAACCAATAAAATAACTTCAAACATCAAGTTCCTAGGGTGTTCAGTGGTTTCTAATTTCACAATTTCATGAAGTTAGTTTCTTTCAAAATGTTAGCCATGTTCATTACCTTAAAATTGACTTCTCAACGCAAGTACTGATTTCGAACTTATCTTCCTATTTAATTTATTTTCCATCTTTTAAGTTTGCATCAATGGCTTTTACCCAATTTCTTTCATTATTCCTTCTTTTCATCAATTATTCATCAAGTGCTTAATAGGTAGCCAAATTTGATCTCACTATTTTCTCGCTGGTTTGGTTTCTTCTTTTATTCTTTTTACGTAGATAACGATCTCTAGACTTGGTTCTTAATTACTTTTAACTAATTAATATGTTAACACTATAAGGTAAACAACCTCACAAATTATGAATTAGGTGTAAATTGTGGGTTAGACTCAATGGATGTTTAAGATTTTCTATTAATCAACTTATTTGAAGAATTTAATTACAAGTCTACTAGCTAACCAGATTCTAGATGTTCAAAGTTTTATTCAATATCTTATCACAAAACTTAACATGCATTTAAATCAAATAGAAATTCACTTTTCAAAAGAATTTTGAAACAAAAAATTTTGAACAATTTGCTCAAAAACTAGAAAAATGCATATTAGATCTATTTAATCTCACCCCCAACTTGAAATTTACATTGTCCTCAATGTATATGATCTCACCCCCAACTTGAAATTTACATTGTCCTCAATGTATATGATATAAGAAATAAATTTAATATAAGATAACTAAAATAAAGGAAGGATAATACCTGAAGAAGGAAATTAAAGCGGTCTGAAGTATTTAATAGATAAAGTAATTAACATGAAACTAAAAAGAAAGAAAATTATCATAATCCTATATCCTAAGAAAGTAATAAATCTAACTATATATACCTCCATCATACTAGGAGGTCAATCATAGTAAATAGGATTAATCAGAGGGATGGATGTCACCTCTGAATGTGAATGGTTTGAGTTGTTGATTGTTTACTTTGAAAACGTTACCGCTCATCATTTTTTCAATCTCGACAATCCTATGTGGATAGACAATTTTAATAATGAAAGGGCCTGTCTATCGAGATCGCAATTTTTTCAAAAATAAATGAAGTTGAGAATTGCACAGGAGGACTTTTTGATTTGGTTCAAATGATTTTAGAAGAATGTTCTGATCATAAAACTTCTTCATTTTGTCTTTGTAAATTCTGAAACTCTTATATGCATCGTTTTGGATCTCTTCGAGTTTATTAAGTTGTAATTTGCGCAGCATACCATCATTGTCCAAATTAAAGTTGAAGTTTTTAATTGCCTAGTAGGCCTTATGCTCCAGCTCCATTGGTGTAACATCCCGTACTTTCTAATATTCGGGTGTTACTGTTTAACCTGACTTAATATAAATACAAACCTAGTTTAAGTGAAAATGCACGTTCATTCTATTATAGGTCTGACCGTTAAAAGCAATCCCCACCCATATATCAAGTTATCCACCCATTGTTATTCAACATAAGCAATTAGATTGATGAGATGGACTGTTAATCTTCACCTTAATAACCCTAGTAGCCAAGGAACTTTATAAACCCTTTCAACTTATGGTCCCAATGAGACCCAATCATTAACTAGTAAAATTAAACATTTAGACCGTTGATCGTTGCCGGTAAATTAGTTTGACCGTTAAATTATTTAGGGTCACTGGATAAGATCTTAGAACCCCTTTTAGAGGGCCATTTAGAAACTAAAATCATTTAAATATCATATTGATTGTTAAAGTATGAATGATAACCATGGATATCAGTTTAAGGTTAAGGGATACACACTCAACCTTAAAATCAACCATTAAATCAAAATTAAACAGCTCTAAGAACCATTAAACCCATTTGATGTGGACTATGGAAGGCCCTGACCATAAATCATTTTAAAATTTGAGGACCCAATTTGCTAGATCCACCATTTATTGGGCCTACAACACTCACTACAACAAATTAGACTTTTGCAACAATTTTTTTAGCGACGAGTCTAATTTCATCGCAAAAAGTCAATTTTTTACAATGACATTTTAGGTCGTCGTAAAAATAAATTATTTACTATGGCAGTTTAAATTGTCTCTAACAGTTAACTTTTTTGCGACAAGCTTTAATTGTCGTCGCAAAACTTATAGCATAAAATTTTCGCAACGAGCTTAACAAGTTCTCACTAATAGACACTTTTTGTGTCAAATTAGGTGTCGTTAAAAAATAAAATTACAACAACACAAAATTTGTCACAAATAGTAGCTTTTATAACAACTGGTTAAGCTTGTTGTGAAAATACAACATTAGACTTTATTCTACAGTTCTTTTTGCAATGACTAGTTAAACTCATTGCAAAAAATACTAAATTATACTTTTTGCGACGAATGTAGTTTCATTGCGAAATGGTAGAGTATTTGTAACAACATTTTAAATCATCGCAAATAGTCAATGTTTTTGTGACGAGCTGCAATTATCGTTGCAAAATCTTTTTCCAGCAATTTACATGGTTGGAAAGACTTTCATGCAACGTCCAGTTTATCTTAGTGAATTGAGTATCATTGCAAAACATTATTTTTTGCAATGACACAAAAGTCATTACAAATAGTTTATTTTAGCGACGACTACGTTAACTCGTTGCGACAAATACCAATTGGAACTTTTTGCGACAAATGTAGTTTCATTGTGAAAGGTTAGAGTCTTTAGCAACAACATTATAAATCATCGCAAATAGTCAACATTTTTGTGATGAGCTATAATTATCATTAGTAAAATGTTTCCCACCAATTTTTTCTAAGAAAATTACTAATGTTCACTTTATGTGATGTATTGAGTGTTGTCGCAAAATGTTATTTTTTTACAACGATACAAAAGTCAGTGCAAATAGTTTGTTTTAGTGACGGCTAGGTTAACTCATTGCGACAAATACCAACTAAAACTTTTTGCAACGAATGTAGTTTCATTATGAAATGTTAGAATATTTGCAACAACATTATAAATTATTACAAATAGTCAACGTTTTTGCGACGAGCTGTAATTATCGTTGCAAAAATGTTTCCCACCAATTTTTTTGAGAAAATTAAGTGGCGGGAAAGACGTTTCGCCACGCGTTTCATTGTCATCGCTAATGTCCACTTTATGCAACGAATTGAATGTCATTGCAAAATATTATTTTTTTCAACGACACAAAAGTCATTACAAATAGTTTATTTTAGAAATGACTAGGTTAACTCATTGTGACAAATACCAACTGAAACTTTTTACGACAAATGTAGTTTCATTCCGAAATGTTAGAGTATTTATAACAACATTGTAAATCATTGCAAATAGTCAACAATTTTACGATGAGTTGTAATTATCATCACAAAAACTTTTCCCACCATTTTTTTGGAGAAATTAAATGGAGGGAAAGACTTTTTGCTACACTTTTTAATTGTCATCGCTAATGTCCATTTTATGTGGTGAATTGAGTGTCGCTGCAAAACATATTTTTTTGCAATGACACAAAAGTCGCTGTAAATAGTTTGTTTTAGCGATGACTAGGTTAACTTATTGCGACAAATACCAACTAAAACTTTTTACGATGAATGTAGTTTCATTGCGAAATGTTAGAGTATTTGCAATAGCATTGTAAATCATCACAAATAGTCAACGTTTTTGCGACGAGCTGTAATTATCGTCGTAAAAACTTTTCCCACCAATTTTTTGTCAGAAAAATTACATGGCGGGAAAAATGTTTCGTCGCGTATTTTAATTGTAATCGTTAATGTTCATTTTATGCTATGAATTGAGTGTCATCTCAAAATATTATTTTTTTTGTAACGATACAAAAGTCACTGCAAATAGTTTATTTTAGCGACTACTATGTTAACTTGTTGCAACAAATACCAACTAAAACTTTTTGTGACGCATGTAGTTTCATTTCATAAAATGAGAGATACAAATGGATGGACAGTGTAGATATCCAATAGATCATCAAGGTGAGCCCTACTATAAGACCCATATCCTAGCCCATACCATTTCATAAACTTCCGCGGTCCTCCCAGTCGAATTCTGACGACCCGCGACGCGTAGATAACATAGGCGCATGCTCTTCAGTCACATCCTGTAAACTCGAGCTGACTCAAAATGAGACCTATGTCATTGCGACCGCATCGTTGCCACAGTTCCGATAACGCGTCTTGTGCGTTAATACGACGCTCAGATTATGAGATCCGGCCTGTGCATTATCTAGGCCGTTGATCACTTAATCGTGTGACCTACTTATCCCTGTTGTTGTACTTCCTTATAAACATAATTACTATGATGTCACCCTAGGGATGACATCACCCTACCTTACCCCTAGCCTTAACCCCTTACAAGCATCCACCCCTCCCCTTTTCCCCATAAGTCAAACTCATTAATTGCCATCACATCTCTCTCTCTCTCTCCTCTTATCTCTCTCCCTCTCTCTTTCTTTCTTATTTCCTAACAAGAGGAAGCTCCCCACGTCCATGAGAGTTCTCCATTTCCAACCCTTTTGCAAGCTTTCCACCCCCCAAATCTAACCCTCCAAAATCAATCCCAACCATTGAATCTTGTTCCCTTGGAGCTTTAGATCACGTTGGCGGAAGAAGTCTAAGAAGATCTTGAGGTGGGTGCTTCTCTCACTCTCTTTCTCATTTTTGTGTGATGTGTGGCCCACTTGGATGGACTCCACCTTGATGGATGTCTTATCCAAACCATCTAAGTCATGTGGACCCTACCTTGGCGGTGGAAACACACAAGTATCAGATTGATTTAAATCAAGTGGGCCACATTCATGTGAGGACCCACCTTGATGACATGTAGGCCAGGTCCGCGTGGGACCCACCACTGTGTTTATCCATGCTGTCCAACGTCCAGGGACGCTGGACGTGAGGGTGGCTAACGTGAAGTGTGTGTACTGGCATGGGCATGTACAACAGCTAACAAAAAAATTTTTCTTTTAAAGTTTAGGGTGGGTCACTCATACAGGCCCCACTTTGATGTATAAAACTAATCTACACCGTCCATCCCATTCCTTAGCCTATTTTAGGCGTTAAACCAAAATTTGAGATCGATCTGACAATTAAACGGGCCATACCATAGGAAATAACAGTAATACTATTAAAACCTGCCTTGAATCTTCCAGTCGCCTAAAATACATTACATATTGGTCTCATTTAGTCGATCATGGGCCGTTGAATCCGATGGCTGGGTCGGATCGAACTGATGTGGGCCTTACCAGGGAAAAACCAGAGAAAAACTTAAAAAAAAGGCAGCGCTGACATTGCTGCAAAGCGTCCGCAGGCAGCGCCTGCGCTTGATGCATGGCGACCGGGCTGGGCCTCACGGCCCTAGCTATGGGTCCCACTGTGATGCGTTTCGAACATCAATGCCATGCATTGGGTGAGCCCTTAGGGCAGCGGCCCCCCTGCCAAAAATCAGCCGTATACGGCACTCAGGTGGGCTATACCATCTAAAATCATGTGAGGACATGCCTAAAACATATAAAATCACTTGGTGGGGCCTACCTGAAATTTGGATGCGCTGAAACTTGGTCTGAACCCTCAGTCAAGTGGGACACACATAATGGGTGGGCTGGATTTGTGAACCACATTACAGTGGGCCCCCGATCGTAGGTCCCTGGTCAGTTTGGATGGCAAATAAATATTACAGTGGGCCCCCTGGTCCACGTGACCTTATGAACGGTCTGGTTGGCACACAAACATTGCGGTAGGCCCTAGGTCCATGTGACCTTGCCAACAGGTTGGGTGCAAATTAACGTTAGGGTGGGTCCCACCAGCAGTTGACGTCACCAAATTCTGTGGGATCCATCTTGAATTGCTTTAAACCGTCCATATGCTGGTGCGGAGCGCACCATGATATGTGGGTTTTAACCCACCCCACGTGTGGAATACACGTTGATGTATATATATGTGTGTGCGTGTGTGTGCGCGCTATATTATATTATATATATTATATATTATATTATATAATATATACGTGATGGTGGGCACTACGTTGGACCCACCTCTGCCTTTTTAAGTGCAGCAAGTAACATGAACATCAACTATATTGTTGCTCCTCTTGACGGCAGTAGGCCGCAGGCCCCACATTGATGTATGTATTTCTACACCGTCCACTGTTTGGACGGTGGGGCCCACCATAATGCACACACACTGTATCCATACCATCCAACCACCTGTGAGATCATTTTATGGCATGGGAAAATGAGTGAGTCAGATCCCAAAGTTCAAGTGGACTCCACCATTTAAATAGTGGACAGCGTCATCCACCGTTCAAAATTCCTAACGACCACTCTAGTTTCTAATTAAGTTGATATTTGTTTTCACTTCATCTATCCATACGTTAATTTATGAATAGGTTGGATCTCAAAATACATCAAGGTGGGCCACACCGTGCAATTTTACTATGGTATGGTACAGATGATTTGTCGACTTGATATTTTGAGGGTCATGTGCAGGGCCCACATGTTATGTAGTTGTGACCCATTTGATAAGACCCATTGTGATATATTTTCAACTGATTGGAGGCCCACCTGTAATTTATATTTTAGGCCCACCGGTAATGTATATTTGAGGCCCATATGATGGGGCCCACCTGCTTGAATTTAAGGCCCATGGGCAAGGCCCATTATGATACGTATTAGGCCTATGGGCAAGGCCCATTGTGCTATGTATAAGGCCCATTATAATGTATTTGGAACCCGTGAATAGAGCCCACCTCATATGTTCCACCCTAATCGTCCAGGTCATATAGGGCCAGCCTTGATGTACATTTTACTCACACCATCCGTGGGATGTGTGACCCACTAGATGTATGCATTCTATATCCACACTAACCATCTGGTGGGGCCCATCTGCTGCATGTGCAAGGCCTACCTCTTGTGCATTTGTGCGGTCCATTGATGCAACCCACTTGATGTGCATGAGCCCCATTAGTGCGGCTCATTGATGCAAGGCCCATTATGATATATTAGAGGCCCATGGTTGAGGCCCATTAGGATGTGTTTATAGCCCATTTGGTAAGGCCCACAGAGATGTATTTCCATGGGTCAAGGCCTATTATGATGTATTTTCGGCCTGTATATTGTGTCCCATTATGACATGTTTCCAGTCCAGTTGTCGAGGCCCGACTTGATGTGTGTAAGGCCCATTAGTGTGGCTCATTGATGCGGCCCACTTGTTAGATTGAAGCCCATTGATGCGGCCTAATGTTACGACCCACCGTGATGTGCATATTAGGCTAATGGTGCGGCCCAATGTATCGACCCACTGTGATGTGTAGGCTCACGTGCTGCATGTGTAAGGCCCACCTATGATGACTATTTGAGGCCACCTGTTGGATATTTGGGCCCACCTTATGTTTAATTCTACATGAGCCACTACTTGGGAGTAATGTTGGTTGAATATCCACATTGATGGGTAATGACGGTTAGATGTCCTCATTGTAACCTTCCCTTAGGCCTTGTTAGACCCATTCTCTTCGTGGGTTAACCTAAATAAGTGGGCCCTATTCACCATAGACAGATGGCTCTATGCTATCGGATTGATATAACTACGGCTGAGAGCCGATCTTTTCATTATTGTTGATTAGTTGTCCATTTATGGACCTCGCCTTGTTTATACATGTTGATTATTGGTACTGATTATCGAGGTCGATCCCGAGTGTCGATTCCAAGTATCGAGGCTGAATATCGAGGCCAATTGTTGAGGCCCAATGCGATGTGTATGCGGCCCGTATTTGAGGACCATTGTGATGTGCATTCAGGCCATGTTTAAGGTCTAGTATTATGTATATGAGGCCTATGTGATGAGGTTCATTGGGATGCATTTGAGGACCAAGCTATGGAGTCCATTATGATGTATGTTAGGCCCATGAGAAAGGCCCATTGTGATGTATTCATGGCCCATTTGAGGTATTCGAGACCCATGTTTAGGGCCCACATGTCATGTATTTGAGGCTCATGAGCAGGGCCCACCTGTTATGTATATGTGTCCCTTGAGTAAGGCCCACTGTGTTGTATATCAGGCCTTTGTGTGAGGCCGTGGGCCCATTATATGTTTGGCTCTATGTAGGTCATTCCTTGGGGCAATGTTGGTTAATGTCCACTTTGTCAAGGTTGATTGTCGATGTTGGTTGTTGATACCGATTATGAGTATGTGATAGCATAGCATCATAATACATGCCCATACCATCATCTACATATTTGTTATGAGATGTGGTTGATCATTGTATATATCATTGAGCATATTGTTATGAGACTCCCTGATAGGCAGAGGTTATCTCAAATGAGCGCACGGTATGCATAGGATTGATGTATGACTAGATTGTATGACTCATGCATCTTGCATTATGATTACTATGTGTCCTAGCGACATTAGGGCCGTAGCCTGCACAGACATATCGTGGATGGCCAGATGGGACACTGAAAATGTTTGGTTCTAGCATACGGGCGCCATAGATGTCCCTGGGTGAAAATCTCTAAACCTCTGAGGCCAGGAGATGCCCTAACGTCGAGACCGAGTGAATACATGAGTACCCGAGTGCCGAATACTAGGAGGCCGCGTCTCCCACTGTGTTATGGTCGGTTGGGAGGGGGTATGGCCTTACCTGCCCGAGGGTAGGGGGCATTACTAGGCTAAGTTTGACCAGCTCATGAATGGGTCTACTATCGTCGTGCCGGATAGGTATTGGGAGATTATTGGCTAGGAAGATAGTGAGGTTTCTTATGCTCACTTGGACTGTGCTGTTGGGAGAGAGACAGTGCCATTTGGAGTGTACTAAACCCCAGTGATGATCCCAGAGAGGAATCATATTGATTTGTGGACTTATTGAGTAAGAGTTACATACTCATGCATTCATTTCATTCACCATCCACTCGGGCTGGTGGTACATAACTAATTGCTGTGTACCTTCGCATTGTCAGGATTTCAGTTGGGCGCGTGACTAACCTAAGATCAGGAGTTTAGCATATTGGGTCTGACTATCCAAATTTAGGTATGGGACTGGTTTGGATAGAAGTCCCTTGTGATGGACCCCATAGCCTGTGATACTACGTACTATCATCCCGACTTCACATTCTAGCATGGTCGTTCCATTTACACCGCATATTGCATTACATTCATGGCATATGACATTTGGGTTTCTGTGTTTCTACATTATATGGTCTAGATACGACTAATGCTATTCATGGACTCATCAGGAATTGCATATTGCATCGCATCCTCGACATCTGATACCTAGCTCTTTACGACTCCTCATTTGCATAGCTGTTCTATATTATGTATTCTGATATTGATTGGCTCATGGAATTGTCTGTATTTTTGTTTACTTTGTTATGCTATGATTTATGATCTTGTCATGATCTTGTCAGTATTTTTGTTTACCCTGATAATTCATGATCTTGTCAATATTTCTTATTCCGATATGGTATGATTTGTGGATTACCAGTATTTTTGGTATTGTATGACTATGACATTGCGTTGAATACTTGGCACTTACCTTGTGCACACACTTACACCACCCTCTAAGTTTTCTATAAGCTTATGCACGATAGATGCGTGCAGGTGATGTTAGGTTGCAGCAGTGTTGAGCTTAGAGCGTGCAGCGGTCTTCTGGAGCTTAATTTTCGATTTATGTATTTCCCTTTCAGCATTGTATTCAAATGTTTGTATTAGTGGATATGTGATGATGATGTTGCCTTTGTGATTTGGGTATGCTTGTGGTAATGCTTATTACGAGTTAAATGTACAAGAAAAAATCCTCCTTGTAGCATCCTAGGATCAGAATCTGGCGTATGAATGCAAGGAGCCGAGAATGGGGTACTACGAAGGCTGTCAGCACCGGATTCGGCGATCAAAAATTTTGTGAGCCCTGTTTCCGAGTTTGGGGCGTGACACCTACGGTAGGGGTAACACCCACTAAGGTGTTACTCGGGTATGTAACAACTTATCCACTCCCATCACCTATCTCTCTCACTTTAAGTAGTTGCATGGGTAACACTCACTAAGCTAAGAACACTAAGTAAACTCACATGTGATATATGTGTCTAATCTGCACCATCCATACATCTTAGTCGCGCATTTTATGAAATAAGGCTAAAATTTAAGCATATCCGAAGCCTAAGTGATCATCCTAAAGAAATAGTGGGAATTGAACTTATACTATTGAAAAATTCTTGGGGGCCACAAAAGTTTTAGATAAAGGTGATGTTTGAGATTTCCTTCAGCTGCATGTGTACTCTGATGAATAGTTTTCCTTCATCTATCTGTGTGCTCATTAATTAAACAATGGAAACCAATGTATATTACCTCATTAAGTTTCTGATCGACAATCGAATAGCGTGCATTACTGATGATCGCTAGATCGACTTTCTAGTCAACAATCGAACGACATGAAGTGTTGTTGAGCATTTGATGAACCTTTAATTAATGATTGAATGGTACAAACCAACATAAATCTTGATATCAATTCCCCTATTAACGATGGAATGGTGCACATCGACAATCGCTTGATTGATCTCCAATCAACAATTGAATGATAGAAAGTATTGTTGACCATTCGATCAACCTCCAATCCTTTATCGGATGGTGGAAATCATCATACATCACTTCATTAAGTCTCTAATCAACAATCGAATGTTGCACATCACCAACAATCACAAGATCGACCTCCCAATCAATGATTGTACAACACAAAGTGCTTTTGACCATTAGATCAACCTCCAATTACCCATTGAATGATGGATGGATGGGATTAGGGGTGCACATGGTTCGGTTCAGTCCGGTTTTGGGGTGAAACCGGAACCAAACCGTTCCTTACGGTTCTAGGATTTTCGGAACCAGAACCAGACCGTTAGCACCCTAGAACCGAACTGGAACCGGACCATGAAAACCGGTTCAGTTCCGGATCGGTTCCATGGTTCTGGCCTTTTTATAATCCAGCCCCATTACATGTTCAATTTTATAATTTAGCCCATGTTCATTCATATTGTAATCGATTTGATGAATGGTTTAGATATTATATATGGCGTGAAAAAATACATTTATAAAAACAATCAAAGAGTGCATTATAAACCATAAATCACAAGTCAAATATACAACTAAAATATATTGTAAACTCACGGTTTCAAGTTCGGTTCCATGATTTGGTTCCAAGTTCAGTTCTACAGTTTGGATCCACGGTTCAGATCACGGTTCGGTTCGGTTCTATATACCCCCAAACCGGAACCGAACTGAACTAAACAGTTATTTAGTTTTTAGAACCGGAACCAGAACCGGTGCACTCTAGAACCGGACCGTTTGGTCAGTTTTGGTCCGGGTCCACGGTTCTACCAATTCGATGTGCACCCCTAGATGGGATGTATGGATGGTTGGATGAATGTTTGGATGTTTGGACGGTTGGATGGAATAGTTAGATGGATGGATAGATGGGATGGTTGGATGGTTGGTTGGATGGAGGTTGAATGGGATGGTTGGATGGATCAATATGTGAATAGATGTGATGAATGGACCGATGAATGAGATAGTTGGGATGGATTGATGGGATGGATGGATGTTTGGATGGGATGGATGGATGTTTGGATGGGATGGTTGGATGGTTAGATGGATGGATCTGATGATTGGATGGACGGATGGATAGATTGATCGATGGGATGGTTGGATGGGCGGATGATAGATTGATCGATGGGATGGATGGTTGGATGGAATGGATGGATGTTTGGATGGGATGGATAGATGGTTGGATGGTTGGGATGGGAATGGATGGGTGGTTGTTTAGATGTATAGATGATATGGATGGATGGATGTTTTGATGATTGAATAGAATAAATGGATGGATGGCTCGGTTCGATGGATGGTTAGATGGATAGTTGGGATAGATGGATGAATGGATGGATGGGATGGTTAGGTGGACGTATGGATGGATGGATGGGGTGGTTGTATGGATAGATGGCATGGATGGATGGATGTTTTGATGATTGATGGGATGATCAGATGTATGAACGAGATGGTTGGATGTTGGATAGATGGATAGTCTGGTTGGATGGATGGATGCATGGATGGATGTTTGGATGATTGGATATATATAGATGGATGGAATGGTTGAATAGATGGATTGATGGATGTTTGGATGATTGTATGAGATAAATGGATGGTTGGATGAGGAATGTAATAGTTGGATTGGGGATGAGGTGAATGAGGCTCCGATGGGCCACTAAGGGGCCAACAAGATGTATGAATTCTATCCACACCGTCCATCCATTTATATATATCATTTTAGAGTGTGACCCCAAAAATAATGAAGATCCAAGGCTCAAATGGACCACAAAGTGGGGATTAAATTCCTACCATTGAAAATTTCTTAGGGGCCACAAAAGTTTTTGATTAAGATGATATTTACTTTTTCACTTCATCCAAGTGTATATGACCATATCAATAGATTGGATGTCAAATATAAACAACATGGAGGACCCTAAAAAAGTTTTAATGGTGGCCATCCTTAGCACCATTTCCTATGGTGTGGTCCACTTGATACAGAGATAGGCCAAAGATAGGCCTTTTTTTTTTTAATCTACTGTAATCTAAAATGATATGAAAAAATGAATTGACATTGTGGATACAATTCATACATCTCTTTGAATTGATGAACGATGTGGATACAAAACACACATCATGGTGGAACCCATATAACTAGTGATGTCACTTCAATAGGAGTCTTGGGGAAATAGATTGGCTACTCCCCCTACCACCAACCAATGGCTGGTGGTCGATGCTCTTTGAGCCCCGCCATGATGTATGTATTTCGTCCATGCCGTCCATATATTTTTCTATATCATTTTATGATATGAGACGAAAAAATGAGGTATATCCCAATCTAAAGTGGACCACATTACAGGAAAGAGTGTTGAATGAACCTCGACCATTAAAATTTTTTTATGGGCCATAAAAGTTTTGGATTAAGCTACTTTTTGATTTTTACCCTTCATCTAGGTCTGTATGACCTAATCAATAGATTGGATGTCAAATAAACAGTACATTGTGCCTTAGGAGGATTTTAATGGTGGATATCCAATCACTATTGTTTTCCTATGGTGTAGTCCAGATTATATTTATATCCCATCCATTTTTGGTATAAAGACCTAAAATGATATGTAAAAGTGGATGAACGGAATGGATGAAATACATACATCATGGTGGGGCCAACAGAGCACCAACCACCAACCACCATGCCATCTATTCAACCAACCATCATGATTGGCCTTAGGAAGGTTTCAACGGTGGGCATCAATCTTCCGCTATCTTCTATAATGGGTTCACTAAGGGCGTGTTTGGATTCACGGTTTCGAGTGTATAGTATCGTATTAGTGGGGTTGATGGGACATGTCCCTTGTTTGGAAACAAACGGCGGGCGACGTATTCAACGCGCACGAATACGCCCGAGAACCACCTTGCATCATTGATAGGATTGTACTGTGCAACCCGCCGGACGTTCTGTCAGACGTAAATAGGAAGAAAGCATTTTCTTCTTTCACCGTGATGCTAGTAATGCTCAGTATGGTCGTCTTTTGACAAATCCACACCATTCATCATCTTCCTCTCGAGATTTAAACCATAAATGGTGAGTTTAATCATCCGATGATGTGGCCCACTTAGACAATCAAGCTGAAACAACAGTTGAACGGTCTTCTTTTGATCATTGTAGCGACCATGAGGAAGTACATGGCCATGAAAGGTCAACATGTTTTTGATAGGTTTTTCTCTCTCTACTTGATGAACGGTTCAGATTCACCTTTCACTGATGATGGTGGCCCACAACGAAAAGACGGAAACTCTGTTTCGCAACAAAGTCGACGTATGTCGACTTTGTGAAGTTTGGTGGCCCACTTATTGAAGCTTCTTAGAAAATTCACTCTGTCCATTGGATTTAGGATGAAAAACTATCTGTAAGGGAGTGCTTTTGGAGTGATATCAGCATGGGCCATGAGGGTATTTACTCCGCTGTACATTTCATGTTTAATGGTTGAGATTCTGCAATAGTTTGCATAAAAATGAAACGAAACCTAAGCAAGGATAATGCCCACCCTCTGAAGTGAATGAACGGCTCAGATCATTCAATGGAACAGTGAGTGGGCCCCACTTCATGCACGTATATACATCGTGTGGCCCTTATTCGATCGTTTCCAAACATTGATCTGACATGAAATTGTATACATGCTAGAGTAATACATCCTATCCAAACATTAGTTAGTGGCACGTCTCCGCTAGATGTATTCTGAATATCGCCCAACGTATATGTGAACAATACCAGATACAATACAGTACAACCAAAATGTGAATCCAAACACGCCCTAAAGCTTTGGGTTTACATCATTCATTAGCTTATGCCTTAAAATGATATCTCCAGATGGATGGATGCTGTCGATACAACACATACATCGCAGCGGGGTCCCCAACTTGGTAACATCACTCTACTCAACCTGTCAGTATCGCAATCAGATTGCGTACTGAGTTACTCGGTGCGCTCTTATCATACTGAGTAAACTCAGTTGTGCACACTGTAAATATGCGTGGTTTATCCACACCGTTCTTACATTTTCCAAGCTCATTTTAGGCGTTGAAATAAAAATTGAAGCTTATCCAAAGCTCAAGTGGACCATACCACATAAACCGTGGAAATAATGATTTCGACAGTTGAAACCATGTTAGGCCCCACAGTGATGTTTATTTGTCATCTAAACTTTTCATATGATAAAAAAAAACATAGATGAAGGGAAAAAACAAATATAATCTTGATCCAAAACTTCTGTGGCCCCCAAGAATTTTTCAACGGTAGAAATTAAATTCTCACTGTTTCCTGTGGTGTGGTCCATTTTAATTTTTATATGCTTCAGTTTTGAGAGGCCATAAAATTATCTGGTAAAGTAGATGGACGGACTGGATAATATAAACAAATAACGATGGACCACATAGAGTTTACTCAGTACACTTAGCGTACTGAGTTATTCAGTACGCAATCCGCTTCCGTCAGTATCTAATCCGTGTCCTGCCAAATTAAAGGCTTTCGCAGGAAGTTCCGTGCAAGGATGTTTAGTGGGCCCACTGAAATATATGTGAGAAATCCATTCCGTCCATCTGTTTCGAGAGATCTTTTTAGGATGTACGATTAAAAATGAGATGGATATTAAACTCAAGTGGGTCACACGAGAGGGAAAACTGGGGAAAGAAAATTCTACCGTTGAAACATTCTTGGGCTCCACCTTGATGTTTATATGCTATCCAAACCATTTATAAGATTATTCCCAATGAAACGAAGCAAAAAATAAAAAATATTGGCCGATACAAAACTTTTATAGTTATAAGAATGCTTCAATGATGCTCACTGAATTCCCACTATTTTTTCCTCTTTTGTGGCCCACTTTAGTGTTTTATTCACTAATTTTTAGTAACACATTTTAAAATGATCTCAAAAAATGGATGGACGGGGTGGATTTCTCACAAACATACTTGTGGGCGCCACGTAACATGCAGTCGAAACATTTTGTGAAAGCTTTGGTAGAAAATCCGCACAAAATCGTAGTAGGGTCATTTCCGCGCATTTCACGGTCCAATCGCCTCACTTCACGGTCATTTCCATGCATATCATGGTCATTCCCGGTGATTCCGTGTTGATTCACGGTCATTTTGGCGCATTTCACGGTCATGCCCCTTCACTTCACGGTCATTTTCGCAATTTCACGGTCCAATCGCTGCACTTCACGGTCATTTCCATGTAGATCATGGTTATTTCCATACATATCACGGTCATTCCCGCATATTCCATGTTGATTCACGGTCATTTCGGCACATTTCACAGTCATGCCCCTTCACTTCACGGTCATTTTTGCGCATTTTAAGGTCCAATCACTTCACTTTACGGTCATTTCCATGCATATCACGGCCATTCCCGCCTATTCTGTGTTGATTCACGGTTATTTCGGCACATTTTACGGTCATGCCCCTTCACTTCACGGTCATTTCCGTGCATTTCAAGGTCCAATTGCTTCACTTTACGGTCATTTCCATGCATATCATGGTCATTCTCGCCTATTCCATGTTGATTCACGGTCATTTCAGCGCATTTCAAGGTCATGTCCCTTCACTTCACGGTCATTTCCGCGATTTCACGGTCCAATCGCTGAACTTCACAGTTATTTCCATGCATATCACGGTCATTCCTGCCTATTCCGTATTGATTCACGGTCATTTCGTCGCATTTCACGGTCATGCCCCTTCACTTCACAGTCATTTTTGCGCATTTGAAGGTCCAATTGCTTCACTTCATGGTCATTTTCATGCATATCACGGCCATTCCCGCCTATTTCATGTTGATTCACGGTTATTTCGGCCCATTTTATGGTCATGCCCCTTCACTTCACGGTCATTTTCGTGCATTTCAAGTCCAATCGCTTCACTTTACGGTCATTTCGGCGAATTTCACGGTCATGCCCCTTCACTTCACAGTCATTTCCGCGATTTCACAGTCCAATCGCTGCATTTCACAGTTATTTCCATGCATATCACGGTCATTCCCGCCTATTTCGTATTGATTCACGGTCATTTCGGTGCATTTTACGGTCATGCCCCTTCACTTCATGGTCATTTCTGCGATTTCACGGTCCAATCACTGCACTTCACGGTCATGTTCATGCATATTACGGTCATTCCCGGTGATTCCGTGTTGATTCATGGTCATTTCGACGCATTTCACGGTCATGCCTCTTCACTTCACGGTCATTTTTACGCATTTCAAGGTCCAATCATTGCACTTCACGGTCATCTCCATGCATTTCATGGTCATTCCCGCCTATTCCGTGTTGATTCACGGTCATTTTGGCACATTTCATGGTCATGCCCCTTCACTTCACGGTCATTTCTGCGCATTTCGCAGTACTATCGCATCACTTCACGGTTATTTTCATGTATATCACGGTCATTCCCGCCTATTCTGTGTTGATTCATGGTCAATTCGACGCATTTTACGGTCATGCCCCTTCACTTCACGGTCATTTTCACGCATTTCAAGGTCCAATCGCTTCACTTCACGGTCATTTGCATGTATCATGGCCATTTCCGCCTATTCCGTGTTGATTCACGGTTATTTCGGCGCATTTCATGGTCATGCCCCTTCACTTCATGGTCATTTTTGTGCATTTCAAGGTCCAATCGCTTCACTTTACGGTCATTTCTATGCATATGATGGTCATTCCCGCCTATTTCATGTTGATTCACGGTCATTTCGTCGCATTTCACGGTCATGCCTCTTCACTTCACGGTCATTTTCGCGATTTCAGGGTCCAATCGCTGCACTTCACAATTATTTCCATGCATATCACGGTCATTCCTGCCTATTCCGTATTGATTCACGGTCATTTCGACGCATTTCACGGTCATGCCCCTTCACTTCACGGTCATTTCTGTGATTTCACAGTCCAATCACTACACTTCACGATCATTTTCATGCATATTACGGTCATTCCCGGCGATTCCATGTTGATTCATGGTCATTTCGACGCATTTCACAGTCATGCCTCTTCACTTCACGGTCATTTCTACGCATTTCTAGGTCCAATCGCTGCACTTCACGGTCATCTCCATGCATTTCACGGTCATTCCCGCCTATTCCGTGTTGATTCACGGTCATGTCGACGCATTTCACGGTCATGCCCCTTCACTTCACGGTCATTTTCGTGCATTTCGCGGTACTATCGCCTCACTTCACGATCATTTCCATGTATATCATGGTCATTCCCGCCTATTCCGTGTTGATTCACGGTCATTTCGGCGCATTTCACGGTCATGCCCCTTCACTTCACGGTCATTTCCGCGCATTTCGCGGTACAATCGCCTCACAGTCATTTCCATGCATATCACAGTCATTCCTGCCTATTCCGTGTTGATTCACGATCATTTTGGCGCATTTCACGGTCATGCCCCTTCACTTCACGGTCATTTCCGTGCATTTCAAGGTCCAATCTCTTCACGAACATTTCCATGCATATCACGGTCATTCCCACCTATTCCGTGTTGATTCACGGTCATTTTGACGCATTTCACGATCATGTCCCTTCACTTCACAGTCATTTCCGCGATTTCACGGTCCAATCGTTGAACTTCACAGTTATTTCTATGCATATCACGCTCATTCCCGCCTATTCCGTATTGATTCACGGTCATTTCGTCGCATTTCACGGTCATGCCCCTTCACTTCATGGTCATTTTCGCGCATTTGAAGGTCCAATTGCTTCACTTCATGGTCATTTTCATGCATATCACGGCCATTCCCGCCTATTTCGTGTTGATTCACGGTTATTTCGGCGCATTTCACGGTCATGCCCCTTCACTTCAGGGTCATTTCCGTGCATTTCAAGTCCAATCGCTTCACTTTACGGTCATTTCGGCGAATTTCATGGTCATGCCCCTTCACTTCACAGTCATTTCCGCGATTTCACAGTCCAATCGTTGCATTTCATAGTTATTTCCATGCATATCACGGTCATTCCCGCCTATTCCGTATTGATTCACGGTCATTTCGGTGCATTTTACGGTCATGCCCCTTCACTTCACGGTCATTTCTGCGATTTCACGGTCCAATCACTGCACTTCACGGTCATGTTCATGCATATTACGGTTATTCCCGGCGATTCCGTGTTGATTCATGGTCATTTCGACTCATTTCACGGTCATGCCTCTTCACTTCACGGTCATTTTTATGCATTTCAAGGTCCAATCACTGCACTTCACGGTCATCTCCATGCATTTCACGCTCATTCCCGCCTATTCCGTGTTGATTCACGGTCATTTTGGCGCATTTCATGGTCATGCCCCTTCACTTCATGGTCATTTCCGCGCATTTCGCGGTATTATCGCATCACTTCACGGTTA
This sequence comes from Magnolia sinica, assembly GCF_029962835.1. Classification (NCBI taxonomy): domain Eukaryota; kingdom Viridiplantae; phylum Streptophyta; class Magnoliopsida; order Magnoliales; family Magnoliaceae; genus Magnolia; species Magnolia sinica. Next base: position 27,530,840 of record NC_080584.1, read on the forward strand.
TTTTCAAGTATATCACGGTCATTCCCGCCTATTCTGTGTTGATTCATGGTCAATTCGGCGCATTTTACGGTCATGCCCCTTCACTTCACGGTCATTTCCACGCATTTCAAGGTCCAATCGCTTCACTTCACGGTCATTTGCATGCATATCATGGCCATTTCCGCCTATTCTGTGTTGATTCACAGTTATTTCGGCGCATTTCATGGTCATGCCCCTTCACTTCATGGTCATTTTCGTGCATTTCAAGGTCCAATCGCTTCACTTTACAGTCATTTCTATGCATATCATGGTCATTCCCGCCTATTTCATGTTGATTCACGGTCATTTCGTCGCATTTCACGGTCATGTCTCTTCACTTCACGGTCATTTCCGCGATTTCACGGTCCAATCGCTGCACTTCACAGTTATTTCCATGCATATCACGGTCATTCTTGCCTATTCCGTATTGATTCACGGTCATTTCGGCGCATTTCACAGTCATGCCCCTTCACTTCACAGTCATTTCTGCAATTTCACAGTCCAATCACTACACTTCACGGTCATTTTCATGCATATTACAGTCATTCCCGGCGATTCCATGTTGATTCATGGTCATTTCGACGCATTTCACAGTCATGCCTCTTCACTTCACGATCATTTCTGCGCATTTCTAGGTCCAATCGCTGCACTTCACGGTCATCTCCATGCATTTCACGGTCATTCCCGCCTATTCCGTGTTGATTCACGGTCATGTCGACGCATTTCACAGTCATGCCCCTTCACGGTCATTTTCGCGCATTTCGCAATACTATCGCCTCACTTCACGATCATTTCCATGTATATCATGGTCATTCCCGCCTATTCCGTGTTGATTCACGGTCATTTCGGCGCATTTCATGGTCATGCCCCTTCACTTCACGGTCATTTCCGTGCATTTCGCGGTACAATCGCTTTACAGTCATTTCCATGCATATCACGGTCATTCCCGCCTATTTCGTGTTGATTCACGGTCATTTTGGCTCATTTCACGGTCATGCCCCTTCACTTCACGGTTATTTCCGTGCATTTCAAGGTCCAATCGCTTCACGATCATTTCCATGCATATCACGGTCATTCCCACCTATTCCGTGTTGATTCACGGTCATTTCGACGCATTTCACGATCATGCCCCTTCACTTCACGGTCATTTCCGCGATTTCATGGTCCAATCGTTGCACTTCACAGTCATTTCCATGCATATCGTGGTCATTCTCGCCTATTCCATGTTGATTCACGGTCATTTCGGTGCATTTCACGGTCATGCCCCTTCACTCCATGGTCATTTCCGCGATTTCATGGTCCAATCGTTGCACTTCACGGTCATTCCCGCCTATTCCGTATTGATTCACGGTCATTTTGGCACATTTCACGGTCATGCCCCTTCACTTCACGGTCATTTTCGCGCATTTCGAGGTACAATCGCCTCACTTCACGGTCATTTCCATGCATATCATGGTCATTGACGTCTATTCCGTGTTGATTCACGGTCATTTCGACGAATTTCATGGTTATGCCCCTTCACTTCACGGTCATTTCCGTGATTTCACGGTTCAATCATTGCACTTCATAGTCATTTCCATGCATATCACGGTCATTCTCGCCTATTCCGTGTTGATCCATGGTCATTTCAGCGCATTTCATGGTCATGCTCCTTCACTTCATGGTCATTTCCACAATTTCACGGTCCAATCGCTACACTTCACGGTCATTTTCAAGCATATCACGGTCATTTTCGCCTATTCTGTGTTGATTCACGGTCATTTCGACGCATTTCACGGTCATGCCCCTTCACTTCATGTTCATTTCCGCGCATTTCGCGGTACAATCACCTCACTTCACGGTCATTTTCATGCATATCACGGTCATTCTCGCCTATTTCGTGTTGATTCATGGTTATTTCAGCGCATTTCACGGTCATGCCCCTTCACTTCACGGTCTTTTCTGTAATTTTACGGTCCAATCGCTGCACTTCACAGTCATTTCCATGCATATCATGGTCATTCTCGCCTATTTCGTGTTGATTCACGGTCATTTCGGCGCATTTCACGGTCATGCCCCTTCTCTTCAAGGTCATTTTCGCGATTTCATGGTCCAATCGCTGAACTTCACGATCATTTTCATGCATATCATAGTCATTCCCGCCTATTCCGTGTTGATTCACGGTCATTTCGACGCATTTCATGGTCATGCCCCTTTACTTCATGATCATTTCCCTGCATTTTGCGGTGCAATCGCCTCACTTCACAGTCATTCCCGCCTATTCCGTGTTGATTTACGGTCATTTCGGCGCATTTCACGGTCATACCCCTTCACTTCACGGTTATTTCCGCATATTTCACGGTACAATTGCCTCACTTCATGGTCATTTCCATACATATCACGGTCATTCCCGGTGATTCCGTGTTGATTCACCAGGTTAGTTGGTTAAAGTAGCTTCTTCTACCCCAAAATCATATAGGGTACATCAAGTAACTAATTTTAGTTTAGAAGATATTCATGTTAAATGAATAAAGAAAGAAATGACCGAAAGAGAAAATTTTTTATATGCTTATATATACATATTTATATAAATATGTGAGAGAAAATTATAAATAGAATAAAGTTCTCCATGTAAAAAAAATAAAATAAAAAATCACTTAATGTAGCCACGGTAGCCTATTTATGGCTATGGTTATAATCCGTAGCAATAGGCACCGCCAGATGGGCATGGCCCCGCCAGACCACCACAATGTTACGGTGGGCCCTACAAAAGTTTCAATGGTGAAAATCAATTTTCTGCTGCTCTTTGTGGTGTGGTCCAGTTGATCTTTAGATATGATTTTCTTTTTTTTGATAATGCTCCGAAATAATCTCCAAATAGGGATGAACGTTGTAGATATAATATATACGTAACTGTGGGGCTATGTAACTTTGATTTCTTTTGAACCGTTCCTAGAACTCGGAGTTCCTGGAGCGTCAGCTCTCGTCTTCGAGCACCGGCCGATCCGCTTGAAAGAAAAAGCAGAGGCATTTTCCGCCTTTGGCAGGGCGTCCGTACAGCTGGGGCTTATTCTTGCAAGGTAAAATGAGGGGGCTTGATCTCGTAAATGGGCCGTAAATGGGTCGTACAGTCGTAAATTTCTCACTCCGTTTCCTCCCAACGTGGGGAGCGGATGCGTCCTACCCACGCCCATACAGTAATTCGCAGGGCTTTGTCGAGCCCACTGTGATATAATTTTTTTTTTTATCCACGCCCTTAGTTGCTTTTCTCAGATCATTTTAGGATATGATCCTAAAAACTGAGGCAGGTCTACAGCTCTAGTGGACCACACCAAAGGAAGCTGCAGTGATAATGACACCCACCGTTGAAACCTTTCTAAGGGCCACTGTGATGTTTTTTTTACCCTCCAACCTACTTATAAGGTCACGTAGACGTGGATGGAGTGAAGACACAAATATCACCTTGATCCTAAACTTCTCTAGCTCTCAATAAGTTTTAAATGGTGGACGTTCAATCCCCACTTTATGGTTCACTTAAGCCTTTTACATTATTCATTTTTTGTATCATATCCCAAAATGATCTATAAAAATGATGAACGGCGTGGATAAAACACTTACATCACGGTGGGCCCACAAAGCCCTGCCCAGACGGATTACCGTCCAGGGGTAGGTCGCAATCCGCGTCGTGAACGTGGGCGGTGCTGCTAGTGCAATAGGTGGATTTCCTGCCAAGGCCTTTGGCAAGAAGTTCATGCGCTGGAAATCAAGGTGGGGCCCATCGTAATTTTTGTACGAAATCTATCCCACCCATTCTTTTTGTGAGCTCATTCTAGGACATGGGACCAAAAATGAGTATGATCCAAGACTCATGTGGGCAGCACTAAAGGAAAAGGTGGGTAGAGAAATTCCTACCATTGAAACCACATTGGGTCGACAGTGATGTTTAAATGTCATCCATACCGTTCATAGCATAATTGTTACTACTGGAATGAACTAATAACACAAATATTACTCTGATTCAAAACTTCTGTGGCCCTGTGAATATTTTAACCGTGTACGTCCAATCCTCGTTGTTTTTGGCCCACTTAGTATTGTATCCGGTTTATTTTTGGTCACATGTCCTAAATCGAGCTTATAAAACGGATGGGCAAAGTGGATTTTGCACAAACATCACGGTGGGTCCCACATATAGCGCATGACCCAAGGGTTTTGCAGTAAATCCGCGTCCTTGATCCATGCGCCATTTAATAAGGAGGCATGTTGCATTGTGCAAACATTATTCCTACTTCTTAAAAATACAGAGATCTAACCAACTTTTGATTCTCTAGCAGAGAAGAGGAGATGCTTTGAACTATAGAATGCAAAGTGAAATCTGCGTCAAAGCAGCAGTCAAGTTTAACCTCTTCTGGGTTATTCTTAACCTCTTCTGGGTTATTCCTCTCATCTGGGATAGGTATGTTCACAATGGACTCCATTAAATGGATAGTTTGGATCTTGTGGCAAGTGGGTCAAGATAATCTTGTGGTACGTGTTCAATTTCTTACTTTCTGCAGGGTATTCTACTCAGCCCCACCATGATGTTAACGTGAAATCCACCCCAATCATCAAATGATTCACCCCACGCTGGACCCATGGTCTGAAAATCAGTTCCATCCGTGGTTAGAGTGGACCACACGACTGAAAGCAGAAAACAGTGAGAGCTTATCCTCCAAATCATCTACCTTGGTATGGCCCAATTTAATCATGTATAGGCATGATTTCTTAGACATGAAGCCTAACTTTTTGTATAGCATCTAATGTTTGGAGTGGATTCCGAAGGCTCAACAGGGTGGGCCCTGTAAAAATCAAGAGTGGACGCCTTTCCCAATTGTTTCCATTGGTATGGCTCACTTCATTCACAAATTATCCTGACTTTTTTTTTTCTTCCCTATAAGCTTAACTTAGGATTATACATCTAATGATCAGAGTGGATCTCTCAGTGGTAAGTTGAATGTCAAATTTAAATTATGCAAGTAGTGTCGAATAATCACTAATTATATTTTATTTTAATCATTTTGCAGATTTTCCTACAGACTGGTGCTATTTTCCTAGGCCCCACTGCAATATCAAGGATGCATGTTTCTTTTTATTTTATTTTATTAATTTTTATTAGACAATTTGAAAATGTGTACTTATTTTGTATTATGGATAATTATAAATTTTTTTTAATTTAATTTAATTATTTTTATATTTCAATGGATGATGAAGAATATTGATTAATACAGGTTATTTTGTTTGATTAGTTAGTTCAAATAAGAAAAAGTATTTAAAAAATATTTGTATTAGGGACAACTTTTATTTGTCGCTAATAAATAAATTTGCATAATTCACGACGACCAACACTCGTTGACAAAAATCTTTCGCAACATGTTTGGGATTTTTAGCGACGAGTAGATTCATCACACAAAGTCTTTATTAGCGACGAGTTTTAAGTTTAGCGATGTTTTGTGATATGTAATGGCGACATGTCAAATTATCGCTAATATTTTGCGACAAATTGTTAGGTCATGGCAAATAATTAACTTATTGGTGACCACTTGTTATTTTTGTCACTAAATAGAATTTGCGATATCGTATTTGCAATGAAATTGGCGACGATTAACACTTGTCGCCATAAAGATTTTGGCGATGACTTTATGTTTTTTTAGTAATAAGTAGACTCGTTGCAAAACGTCTTTATTCGTAACGTTTTTAGTAACATTTTACGATATGTAATGGCGACGTGTTAACTCGTCGCAAATAAGCTATATTTAGCGACGATTTATTAAGTCGTCGCAAGTAATTATTATTTGCAACAAAATTGGCGACAAGCAACACTCGCTGCAAAAAACTTTTTATAACAAATTTAGGTTTGTTAGCGACAATAAGGACTCATCGCAAAACTTCTTTATTCGCGATGAGTTTCATATTTAGCAACGTTTTACGATATGCAATGACGACGTGTCAACTTGTCGCTAATTAACTATATTTTGCGATAACTTATTAGGTCGTCGTAAATAATTGAGTTATTGATGACGGGTTACCATTTTCATCATTAAATAGAATTTGTGATGCTTTATTTGCAAAAAAATTGGGGACGAACAACACTACTCACAAAATTTTTTTAGCAATGAGTTGACTTGTGAAAAGATTGAATTGTTATAGTGACTCAAGTTCTCGGCCCACTACTAGATCATCTTTATCCTAGCTTCTGTAATTAGATTTACCATTGAAATCCAGTTAAAAAGGGCTTGGGAACCTTCATAACCGTTGATGTTCAGGTTTGGAGTGATTCGACCAGTAGATTAATGGGAATCCAAAATTAAAACAAAATCATCTACTATGGCCCACTTAAGCTTTAGATTTACCTGATGTGGAGTTAGAGGCCCCTATTGGGTCGTCTAAAGACCAATCCAGACTGTCCATCATGTAAGGATGAGAGTTTCAATTAAAACCCCATCCATATCTCGCATGATAGCTCGATCATGTGCACGTAAACACGAGCGGAATCCAAACATACAACATCCGTTGCGATGCTTGCGGCCCACCATCATTGACCAATATAACAATTCAAACCGTCTATCTTCTTACACTGGTAGATCCGACCGAACCCCAGGTGATTCCACGCCGGATGCAAACACATGGTTGCCCAAAATCTGACACCGACGGGGGCGATGTGCGGTGTTTTTCTGAAAACGGAAAGACTTTGTTTCTCTCCTTAGTTGGCATCCACGCGTGTGTCTCCCTCCAGCCAGCTTAGCCGTTAGATGGAATCATCCTAACCATTCATTTTAGGGCGCCCATCTCTTTCTTTTTGCAAGAGACTTCGCCGCAGATGAAAATATAGAACCCTACTAATATGTGGCGATAGTTGTAATGGGTCCCATAGTGACCAGTAGACCCATCCGGTCCATCCAAAGGCATTGGATCACTAGATGGGACCGTACATCAAAAGTCACTATGGACAGCCACATCATCTCCTCCGTTAAGCTGTGAAAACCTGATAAGGCCCATTTTTTGATTAGGGTCATCCATTCGATGGGCCATGGTGTTAGAAATCCAACTGTAACATTAGATTACAACCATGCAAACACGATTGGGCTAGATCATCTCAAAACTGTAGGATTATACAACTAAAACTTGTAACTAATCCCTAGATTAGTTACGTCCAAACCGTCTAGAATAGGACTAATAAAAGCCTTTAACAAGCTGCCTTTTAGGGCAACCATTCAAAAAATAGAAAGCATAAGGGAGAAAGAGAAGCGCCGCCGCACTGAGTTTAGTAGACTCGGTCTGAGTCGTTGTAAGTTCGGACCGAGTCCCACATTTTCATCTGGTCGTTCCAGTAGAGAAAAGAAAGAAGAGAAAGAAGAAGGAACAACAAAGAAAGAGATACAAAGAAGAAGAGAAGAGAGTGAAGCTTCTCGCCACATTAGGTGGACTAGGCTAAGTCGCGGGCTGAGATCTATCCTAGTTTGGTTTGCGATGGAGGTGTTGTTGGATGTTTCAACAAGAAAGAAATAAAAGGAAACGTAGAAAGGAGAAGATCAGAGAGAGAGAGAGAGAGAGAGAGAGAGAGAGAGAGAGAGAGAGAGAGAGAGAGAGAGAGCACTTTGGTGCCAAGTTGAGTCGACTCAGAATGAGTCATGGTGATTTGGTTTGAGTCCAGCATCCCATTTGGGGCTTTCCACCAAAGAGAGAGTGAGAGCAAGAGGCCAAAGCCCATGCTGACCGATTCAAGGAGTAGAAGAGTAGAAGAATGGAGAAAGAAGAAGGAAGTGGAATGAGGAAGAGTCAGATTCATATGCACCGAGTCTGGATTGAGTCCAGTCCAATTTAGGCTATGACTCAGTGCGATTCATGTGATTGGACTCGAATCTGGACTGAGTTCAGGTCATCTTTGGCTGTAAAGAAGAAGGAGAAAGAGAAAGTAGAAGGAGAAAGAGAAGGAAGATGGTAGAGAAGAGGAAGAAGAAAGGCGAGTCACTGAGTTGACTCGGTTCAAAATCGAGTTATGTCTCGGACTCACTGATTGGTCGATTCCAGACGTTATCGGGTCGAGTTTTACAACAAGGTAATTCGAGGTTTACCTTTTGTTATTATTATCATTAGAAGAATTAATATGCTAGGTTCATTATCATTAGCTATTATAATTATAATCATTATCATTATTAGATAATATTGTCATTTCCATTATGGATTGGTATAAATATTAATATTAGTTCTTATTATATTATTATTAATAATTATTTTTATCATTTTAACATTTATTAAACTCTCATTTATATGAAAATGATATTAGATATTGTTGGGAAAAATTAATACCAGTTCACAAATTATCAATAGTAATATTATTTTATTCCTTACGCAAAAAGTTAGAGTTTAAGTTTTAAGACATATACTTAGATTTAGATTGTTGGATATAGCCCTAAATTTTACATGATCTAAACATTAGACCTTAATCCTAACCATATAAATTTCGTAACGTTGTAATCTAACCCCTCAAAACATTCTAGTTTTGTTAGATCTTGATCCTAGGGTATGTACAACTATCTTTAGCATTTTTGGGAGAAACTGACTCTTGAAAGGTGAGGATCACCCTTCAAGCTTTTCTACATCTTGATAGTTAGCTTAGTTTATTCATCTTTGTACATTTATATTATTAATTGCTTAATTGGTGAATTTCTTTTATTGATTTTGGTCCTTTATAGTTGATTGGTAGATTGGATTTAAATTTAAACATTTAAAAGTGCAATGAAATTTAATTACTTTTGTTCCAAGTTAAGTTGAACATCGTACATGTGTAAGTGCCATTGAGATTATACATGACTCATTTTACTACTCGTGATTACTTGATGGTATCTTTGGAAATCCTCGAACTAGTTGCCACTTTATCTAATAGATATTAAATGGAATGTCTGTTGTTGAATTACCATATGTGCCTATGTGGCTTTTAGGGATAATGCCATCTTTATTGAGTCCTTGGGATGCATTATTTGCCCTTACAAATTTGATGAAATATTTGCTCATGTAGCTTTGACGGACCTTTATTTGGGGAAAAATCCCTTTTTTCTTCTATTTGGGCTTCTTCTCCAATGGGTCTAAGCACGACGGGTCGAACACATCTCCATAGATCTTCAAGGTTAGCGCTTTATTTCCTTTTTCCTTATAGATTTAAGTCCATATCACTTCTTTTTCATCTTTGGAGTGATTTATTTCTTGTTTCATTGAGGTTTTTAGGATTTTCTTCTCCAAAATCTGATTTCGAGAAAACCCACTTTATCTCTTTTGTAACCTTTTGATTCCTTGACTTCCTAGTTGCAAATGGATGGTAAAGGTAAAAAAAGTTCTCGTGGTTCTTCAACATCTAGATCGACACCTATCACAAGGTACCACCTTTGGTCACTAGAAGATGATCCCTCCTATGTGCGGGATTTAAGGTTCCGCAATGTTATAGTTGAACGATTTGTGTATGTTGAACATCTTACTCCTTTTGATATCCTTTCTCTTCTCTAATATGCAGGATTGGCTAACATTCTACATTGGGGTAGGTCGGCATACCGGTCTATTGTGCAAGTATGTATGTATGTATTTCTGATTTTTCAACTGAAAATTTAACTTTTATTATAGTAACTAGAGAAGGTCCATTTGAAGTAGACCAACATTTGATTTCTGGCCTAATGGACATACCTGTCAATGATGAAGGTATTCAAATTAGCACTCTAGTAGCTAAACCATCTGAATCAGAAAAACGTATGCTTACTAGAGCATTGTGCAATATAGATGCGCAATAGAGTCAAAATGGGAATCCGCTTGCTTCAAAGTACTTGTTACCCAGATACAGGGTCCTTCACATGATATTTATTTCAAATCTTTATCCATGTTCTAGTAACAAAACCGAACTCACCTTTTTCATGGTTCGTATTCTGCATTCCATCATCTCTGGTACAAATGCTTGTCTTCCTTCTTTAATATGTCATTCCATCATACAATTCCGTCTCCATCCTAGACACAGTGATATCCCTTTTACATATCTTATGACTGTGTTGGCCACCCATATGTTAGTGGCTATGCCTATTGGAGAGGCACCCATTCAACACCTCATCTTCAACAACTCCAATATAAACAAGATGAATTTGAGGTTGGCCACAGGCCAGGTAAATGTGGGTGGTGGTGGAGTTGAAGCAGTAAATGAAGAAGAAGGCGATTTACCTCCTGATGACATAAACATGGATGATATCTTTGATGAGCTTGAATCAGATTTTGAGGCCTTCTGATTTTACTGAGAGGTTGCATTCTCTTGAGGAACAAGTGGCTCAGATTCGTGTAATCTAGGATTTGCAATTTGCTTATATGCGTAAATAAATTTGGCGCATAATAAGGGTTTACATCAGATTGATCCATCTATTCCTGCTCCCTCTTCAGGATCTGATTAGTGTTTTCGTATATGGATTGTAATAACTCTTATGTTACTTTGTTTCCTTTCGGTTTTTAGGATTAATTTTGGTTAAGCTTGGATGATGTTGATTGATGATGCTTGAACATTACTTGCTTATATCTATAATATCTTGCTTATTTTGATTCATTATTTCTCATTGTTCATCTTATTTCTCTTTATTTATCTACCTCCCGTTCCTCATATTAGTTTCTTCCTTTGTCATATTGTGACAAAAAAGGGGGAGAATTTTGTCATGCTTGATATATGGTGATTGTGATATATAAATGGTTGGTTGGCTTGTGGATTGTGGATGGATTGTGGATAGCCTTTCTTTGAGAAAGGGAGAGGAGTAAGTAAGGGGGAGTGAAATGCTTTGTTTTATAATTCTGTATGTATGGTGCATGATTCTTTATTAAGGATGTAATGCTTATCCTATTTTGATGAAGTGTATTTTGTCACAAATTTGACAAAGGGGGAGATTATAAGTGCAATGTTTTCTAGCTCCTTTGGTTGTGAAATTTAGTAGTGCCAAAACCTATTGGGATTCTTATCTTGTTCAACACCTCTACATTTCCAGGTCTGTGCATCTCATGCACAAGAGTAAAAGTCTTTACCTTAAGAGATAATGCAAGTCAAGTTCTTCGGTTTCAAGCTTCAATATACATCAAGTGATGTATACAACACCATATGATATTTCACTCCTTCAAGTTTTAAAGTACTAGTTGTCAAAGCTTCGTCTAAAGGCAAAATACAACTCAAGTTCAAGCTTCAATGAATGTCAATTTCAAGCTTCAGAATTCTCAAGTTTAAGATTCTCTACATGACAACACATCAAGCTTCATGAACTTCAAAGAACGACTATCAACTGAAGGAAAAGAAGTTTTCAATGTTCATACTTCATGTATAAGGTATAAATGACCTTAGATTGACCTTAAGGTAGGTCATTTTGAATACATAATTCAATTAGATCATTTTATAAGTGAATAGACCGTTTCTCGACTAGTCCTGGACTCTTTTCGACTAGTCTTAGCACTGGCTCGACCAGTCCAAGAAACTCCTCAACCAGTCCTAAGTTTGTATAGGATTTTTGAAATTTTTTGTTAAGCCTCGACCAGTCCTGGAGACTGCTCGACCGGTTGTGTGAATAGTGCTCGAATCGTTCTCGACCAGTCCTACAACTATGACTCAAGTCTAACAACTATATCAGGTTCCACATGACCAGTCGTGGACAGGTCCCAACCAGTCGTGGAGGTCCCTCGACTGGTCATGCAGGGCTTACGACCAGTCGTGAAATGACTTTATCTTATCGGGCCTAAATTTCAAAAATCTGTTGGTCCTATGACCAGTCATGGTGTCCTCAGGACTAGTTGTGAACGTGATTTCTTCACCCATAAATAGAGCACGAATTTCAGAATTTTTCATTCAATTCAAGATAAATCAATACACCACTCTGAGAGATAAGTTAGTGTTCTTTTTAAGCTATATTGTGCTCATTTAATAATCTCTTAATTTAGCTTTATTATATTTGATTTTGTATTCTTTATTCCAATCATATTTGAAGAAGGGATTCAAAATTGCCCTTTTCTTGGAATTAAAATCAAATAAAGCTAGCTCAACTTGATTTAATTTAAAATCAATTTAGAACCTATAACATTCCATAAGTGAGTTTGGACATTGAACTTCTACGTTGAAATTCTACTCCGATTTGGTTCTTTCGAGCGGCATCAAAAAGAGAATATTCAGGTATTTTACATTATTGTAAATTTCTGTTTTGGTTTTCAAGATTCTGCCAGAAAAATCTCTGTTTTGGTTTGTCTAAGGTGATCCAGAAAACTCAGAGTGTGGGGTTTTTAAATTTTGTAAGCCCACTTGAAAGACACAATTGTGAGGGTTTTAGGTGAACCTAGAAAAACCTATTTTCATAGTGAACGCTAATATCCACTGTGTGACGATATTAGGAGTGGAGTAGTTGTGTGGCTGTTTTTCTAAACAGTTGGTGTACACACAAGCGAACCATTATAATTTCTGGTCTTGTGGATTGAATGTTTATTTCTTTTTGTGGATGATTGTAATTTCTTTTCTCCATTATGGAGAATGTTGTAATTTCTTTTATGTAAATGTGAAGAATGTTGTAATAATATAGATTTCTTTCCTTGCTATTTATTTATTTATTCCTCTGTATCAAGTTTGAGTTTTTGATACACAAACCGTTCTAGTAAGGTTGTCATGCCATAAACCCTTGGTTTTTATGGTATAAGGTTGTCCTTAGAACAACATCTGTATTGACCTCTCAATACCAGTACATTTGAGGTTGTCTTTAAATTCAACATTTTGGGATTGTCTATTGTTATCTGTATTTAATTTATTTAAATTTCGCTATTAAGTTTTAATTTGGCATAGTCTTATTCACCCCCCCTCTAGGACATATAGCTCGGCCTTTTCACAAATCTTTATCACTTGTCATGTGTCTAGAACAACCACTATCTAGGTACCACTTTGATTGACTTGAAGCCTTGAAAGCGGTGTGGGTGACCAGATAAGTAACCTTAGGAACCTATTTCATTATAGTTTTGGGTTTTGGAGGATAGTTAGTTTTTCTATGCTTGTATTTATTGTATATTCTACCATTCGAGTTAGATTTTAAAAGCTCCTTGAGTAACACAATTTTCTCAGCTAAGGAGTTATGATTTTGATTTCTATAATTGATATGATTCATTTTAGGTTTCAAAGCCTGAAAAGTTTTAAGATTTTTGAAACTATTTTGATTCAATCTTTTTCCTTTTGAGTTAGAGGACTCCCCTTTAACAAACTTAGGCGAAGTGGACTTGCTTTTAGGAGGTGTATTTTTATCATAGCCCTGACTAGATCTATCACCACATTTCCTTGATCTGGTTAGTAGTCTTTCTAGTTTAGCATCACCTTGGGCATACCTCCAAGTATCCTTTAAACTCAAGAGAGAAGAGACTTCTAGTTTTAGTTTTTCATTTTCAGATTTTATGTTTTCAATTTGAGAAGTTTTGAAATCTAAATCACACTGAGTTTTTTCAAAATATTTTGAAAAATGTAATTTTTCTAAGACTAGATTATCAATTTTTTTTTTTTGATTTTAAAAACTTTTCTTTTTGAAGTTTTAATTTCACAGCTATCTTATAACTTTCCCTGTATATGGCATTATAGGCATCTTATAAATCATCATCATTTTCAGGGTCGCTTCTCAGATTTTCATCATAAGTTGAATTACAACTGTTTGAGGAAGTGACTCTGGCTAGAGTCATTAAGGCCTTGACCTCATTAGTAAACTCGGGTTCAGAATCATCTAACTCAGAAGAGGCTTCAGAGCAAGACGATTCATCCCTTGTGGCTAACATGCCTTTCTTTTTAGATTTGTCCCTCTTTGGACATTTGTTTGCCAGATGCCTGTATTCATGGTAGTTGAAACATTGGCTGTCTTTAATAGATTTTCTATTTTTAGATCTAGTCCTTTTCTTTTTTAAAGGTTTTTGAAAATATACCCTCTTTTTTACTTTTGAAAATCTTATAAAACTTCTTGGCTAATAATCCCATATCATCTTTAGAGTTTTTAAAATCAGAATTACTAACATTTTCATGAGAAATAGTTTTGGAAGATTTAAGGGCAATGAACTTACCTTTAGGAGCCTTAAAGTTTAACTCGTAGGTTTGTAAAGAACCAACCAGGTCTTTAACCCTCATATTATTTGTATCACGAAGTTCCTGAATGGCAGTGACCTTTGAATTGAATCTATCAGGCAATGAGCGCAATATCTTTGCACAGACTTTGCTTTCTTGGATACTATCACCAAGACCCCACATAGAGTTGACTATGTCATTTAACTTAGTATAGAAGTCCATGAAAGTTTCACTTTCTTCCATATGTATTTCCTCAAACCGAGTGGTAAGGATTTGAAGTTTAGATTTATTGATAATAGTCGTACTCTCGTGTGTCATTTCTAGAATGTCTTAGGCTTGCTTAGCAGTATCATAAGATATAATTCTTTTGAATTCATCTGGTGATAGTGCGCAAGTGATTGTATTTAAAGCCTTTGCATTGACACTACTCTCATTTTTCTGAAGTGTGGTCCAAAAAAATAAGGTGTAACTTTCATAGATTTGGTTCCATTAGTGCCTAGAACTTAAGTGGTAGGAGGGGTCCATCTAGTCACTGTAGCTTGCCACACGCTCTCATCTATGGACCTTAAAAAGATCCTCATTCTGGCTTTCCAATAGGCATAATTGGATCCATCAAAAGGTTGAGGCCTAGTGATTGAGAGGTTATCAAAATTTGACATCTTATAAGCTTAGATCGATTAGCATAGGAAATGAATCCAAATAAAAAAAAGCTATTAGGCTTTGATACCACTTGAAAAGGTCGAGCTATACGTCTTGGGGGGGGGGGGGGGGGGGGTGGGGGGGGGGGAATAGGACTATGTCAAATTAAAAAATAAATGCAGAATTGAAAGAAAGATAACACAATCAAGTAATAAAGAAACACAAGAAAATAGCAACCTCAAATTTACTAGTCTTGAGAGATTGATACAAACTTAGTTCTAAGGACAACTTAAAACCAAAAACCAAAGGCTTATGGCAGGACAACCTTACTAGAACATTTGCAAGTATAAAAAACTCAAACCAATAAAGAGGTAAAGGAGATATGAAATAAAATAAAGTAAGTTATTACAACATTCCCACAAGTGCATAAAATAAATTACACCATTCACCATAAATGTTTAAAATAAATTACAACATTAACATACATAAGCACATTCAATCATCCACCACAACTCCAAGAAGTATAGTGGTTTGCTTTAATGAATGAATAAACTCTGACATTCGTGCTCTATTTATAGGTGAAAATACTGTTCACTCGACTGGTCTAAGGGTCGGTTCGACTAGTCGAAGGACCAACAAAATTTTAAATTTTCTAACGTGATAAGATAAGGTCATTACTCGACTGGTCGAGTAATGCACTCGACTGGTTGAGTGGGACCAGAAAAGCTTGCTGGACTTTGAGTCGAGCCTACATGACCAGTCGAGTACTATTCACTTGACTGGTCGAGCAGTCTTCAGGATTGGTTGAGAGCTCAATAGAAAATTCTGAAAAATAGCAACAAACCTTGGACTGGTCGAGAAAACTCTTCTACCGGTCGAGCCAGTACTTGGACTAGTCGAGAAAATGACTTATAAACAAATGAAATGTCTGACATAAAATATGCAACGAATATGATACAACCTAAGGTCAATCTAGGGTCATCCAAACTTGTTTGTGAGTTGGAACACTTGAAACATCATTTGCTTCAGAATCTTGATATCTTTGTGATACTTGAAGCTTGAGTTCGATCTCTTGAACTTTGAAAAGGCCAAGCTATATGTCGTAGGGGGGGGGGGGGTGAATAGGTCTATGCCAAATTTAAGCTTTAACAACGGAATAAAAGAATATGATAGCTAATTAAAAGAAATCAATTCACAATGCTGAAAACGAAAAACAACCTCAATAATCAAGAATTGAGAGGTTGATACAAATGCTGTTCTAAGGACCACCTTACACCATAAAAACCAAGGGTTTATGGTAGGACAACCTTATTTCTAGAACGTTCTTTGTATCAAGAACTCAAACAGAAAAGGAATGAATAAATAGCAATGAATTGAAATAAATTGCAAGAATTTAAATCAAAATTATTACAACATTCCCCACTATACTCGAAATGTAAATATTACAACATTCACATCCACACAAACATTCCACAATTCTGAATGATAAAAGATAGGAAAAATTAAACGAACATTCAAACCACAAGACACAAGAAATTATAATGGTTCGCCTGTGTGTACACCAATTGTTAAACAATAGCCACACAGGTACTCCACTCCTAATATCCTCACATAGGGGATATTAGTGTTCACTATCAAAATAGGTTTCACAGGTTCACCTAAAACCTTCACAATTGTGTCTTTTTAACTTGGGCTTACACAATCCAAAAACTCCACTTTCTGAGTTTTCTGGCTCTCCTCAGATAACTAACACAATGAGATTTTTCTGGCTTAACCTCAAGCAAAACCAAAATAATGGAATTTACAATAAATCTAAAATACTTGGATTTCTCCTTTGTAGCAGCCTAAAAGAACCAATCGGAGTAGAAGTTCACTGTCCAATACTCACTTTGAAATAGTTTTAGGTTCTAATTGATTTTAAATTAAACCAGTTGAGCTAGCTATATTTGATTTTTATTCCAAGAAGAAGGAATATAACAATTCCTCTTTTCAATTTAAATTGGAATATAGAAACAAAATCAAATTAAATAAGCTAACAAAAGAGAATTTTAAATATGCACAATGTAGCTTAAAATAAACACAAACTTATCTCAGAGTGATGCCTTGATTTTCCTTGAATTGAATTATCAAACTTTGAAATTTGTCGTCTATTTATAGATGTAAAAATCACATCAACGACTGGTCTTGGGAACCCTTCGACAGGTCGTAGATAAAACAGATTTTTGAATTTTTAAGCCGGATTGAATCAGACAGTTACACGACCGGTCGTAGGGTGTCTACGACTGGTCGTAGAATACCCACGACTGGTCGTAGGACTCAAAGATTGGTTGCTGTAGTTTGAGTTGAAAAACTTGGACTGGTCGAATGACTAGTCGACACTGTTCACACGACCAGTCGAACAGAGTCCAGGAATGATCGTAGATGAATAGAAAATTCTGAAGAATTGCAATAAACTTAGGACTAGTCCTGGATTTTCTAGGACTGGTCGAGCCAGTGCAAGGGCTAGTCGAATAAGGTCCAGGACTAGTCTTAGAACAGACCAAATACTTATAAAGTTATTCAATTTAAATTATGTATTCAAAATGACTTACCCTAAGGTCAATTTATGCTCTTTCATACCTGGAACATGAAGTATGGACATTGAAATACCATTTCTTCAGATGATATATGACCCTAGAAGATTGTGAAGCTTGAGATCTCTATTCTTGATGTAACATTGAGCTTGTGATCTTCTAGGGCTTATATTACACTTAATCTTGAGTTGTACTTCCTGTAGCTTGAATTTCACTTGACTTGGGTCTTGAACAAGATGACTTCTTTGTAGCTTGTACTTGCATTTCTTGAACTGGATTGAAGTAGTTCTTCATTCTTGACTTGAAGCAAAGTGTTTAGAGCGGTGATGCAATGTTTTGATCATATATACCAATGAGCTACACAAGACATAGATTGATGTTTTGGCACCACAAAATTTGACAACCAAAGGAGCATAAAACCATGGCACTTACAATCTCCCCCTTTGTCAAATTTGTGATAAAATATATTCTAATAAAAATAAGAGAAGCACAACATGCTCAATAAAGAATCATGCACCAGTTGTAGAAGAGAATCATGCACCAGTTGTCATTAACTAGCATAAATTCTTCCTTACTTATTTACTCCCCCTGAGTAGCACACATATAAAAAAAATTTAATGCTACTACCCTTCAATGCATATTCCATTCCAATCAATACTTGAAATCTTCTCCCCCCTTTTGTCATAATATGACAAAGGAAGAAATCAAAAGGATAATTACTAGGAGAGTAAGAAATGTATGAACTTGTTAAGATATAAGCAAGTTAAAAAGTCCACACATCATAGGCTAGTTCTAACAAAAACTTAAGGTTCACACAACACCAAAAGTAAAAAATAATAAAGTTAATACATACCAATATAATCACTTAATCAGATCCTGAAGAAGGAGCAGGAATAGAAGGATCAAGTTGATGAAGGCCCTTGTTTATATGCCTGAGATACTTGCGCATATATTTAAACCTTAAATCATGGGTAACATTCATATTTTCTACCTTCTCTTCCAGAGCACGTAAGCGTGCATCAAACTCAGATGGCGCATAATCAGGATCATTTCTAGAGTCAGATTCTATCTCATCAAAAATGTCATCCATGTTAATGTCATCAGGAGGAAGATCACCAACATTTTCTTCATTCCTAGCTTCAGCTCCACTTCCACCAACATCCACTTGACCAGGAGCCAATCCCAATTTCATCTTGTTTATATTAGAATTGTTGAAAATGAGATAATGGATAGGAGCCTCTCCAACAGGCATAGCCACTAGCATATTATTAGCTAAAACAATCATAAGATAGGCAAATGGAATATCACTATAACTTGGATGAAGATGAAACTAAATAATGGAATGACATATCAAGGAAGGCAGACAAACTTTAGTACTAGAAATGACAGGATGTACGACCTGAACCATAAAAGACGTTAGCTCTGTTTTATTACTAGAACGCGGATACAGATTTGAGATAAATATTCTATGGAGCACCCTGTATTTGGGTAACAAATACCTTGCGGGAGCGCATTCCCTTTATGAGTCCATTGCACATTCAAATTACAAAGATCTCTTGTTAGCATACGTTTCTCTGATTCAGAGGGTTTTTCAGTTAAAGTATGAATAGGAATACCCTCATCATTAACATGAATATCCATTAGACCAGATATTAAATGATGATCTACATTAAATGGCCCTTCTCTAACATCAATCTTAAAAGGTAAATTCTCAGAAGAAAAGCTAGAAAGACATGCAGACATGGCCTGTGCAATAGATTGGAATGCAGGCCCACCCCAATGTAAGATGTTATCCCATCCTACACCTTGGAGTAGAGGTAGGATACCAAAATGAGTAATATGATTAAGATTAACAGGACGTTTAACAATGACATTGCGCATATGCACGCAAATCTTACACATATGAGGGATCATCTTCAGGAGACCGAAGATGACACCGAGTTAAATTCAACCTAGAAGAGGAAGCACCATGTGTGGTTTTCTTTTTCCCTCTAGAGTCCATTTGCAACAAGAAAGTCAAGGAAACAAGAAGATGCAAAGGATGTAGAGTGGAGTTTTATTAGATCAGATTTTTTACAAGAAAACCCTAAAATTACAATGAAAGATCAAATAGATTACTCCAAGAGTGAAAATGAAGTGGTATAGACAAAATCTACAAGAAAAAAACAAATGTGCACTAACCTTGAAGATCTAGGTCGGTGGCTTCGACTGGTCGGGCGTCGACTTCTTGGAGAGGGAATAGGAAATAAGGAAGAGAAATTTCTCAAAATTTAAAAGACCCACCGAGTTTCACGAAGGGTCATGGATGTGCTCGATCAGTCGTACCAAGATCAGTTGCATACACTACTGGTCATGTACCGACTGAAAAATACAATTTTCATAAAAATTTAAAATTTAAACCATTAAATTATCAAATATAAATACACTATGATACAAGTATGCAAGAATATTCAATTTAAATTGCATATACCAAGATCAAATTTTAATTTATTAAACTTGCTTTTGTCGAGCGGTTTAGTAAAAATGTCAGCAAGTTGAGTCTCAGTCGGAATGTATTCCAAAGATATTATTTTTTCTTCCACTAATTCATGAATATAATGATACTTGATGTCAATGTGCTTGGTACGTGAATGTTAGATTGGATTTTTTGAAATATTTATCGTACTGGAATTATCACAATATAATATCATTGATTCCTGTGCAATTCCATAATCGCTTAACATACATTTCATCCAAACGAGTTGAGTACATACATTTTTTTGCTGCGATGTATTCAGCCTCAGCAGTTGAGAGTGATACAGAACTTTGTTTCTTTCTAAACTAAGAAACTAAACAATTTTCAATATAAAAACAACTACCACTGGTTGATTTCCTATCATCGATATCACTAGCCTAATCAGCATCAGAGTACCCAACTAATTGAACACTAGTATCATATGGATACCAGAGACCCAATTTAGCAGTACTTGCGACATATCTCATAATCCGCTTAACCACAGTTAGATGTGACTCTTAGGGTTAGACTGATATCTAGCACAAATACCAACACTTAAAGCAATATCAGGTCTACTAGCAGTTAAATAAAGTAGACTACCAACCATACTTCTATATAGTTTAGGATCCACATCTTTACCTGTAGAGTCCTTTGAGAGTCTTAAAGTTGTACTCATAGGACTATCAAAATTCTTACCATTTTCAGATCCGAACCTTTTAATCAAGTTCAAGGAATACTTGGTTTCAGAAATAAAAATACCATTAGGTTGTTGTTTTACTTGTAACCCTAGGAAATAATTTAATTCCCTAACCATGCTCATTTCGAACTTAGATTTCATTAAATCTACATACTCAGCAGTCATGTTAGTACATGTTGATCCATAAATAATATCATCAACATAGATTTGAATCATTAAGATATCATCGTTATGTTTCTTAACAGAGAGCGTCTTATCAACACTACCCATTTGAAAATTATGACTTAGTAAAAACTTAGTCAATTTCTCGTACCATACCTTGGGACCTTGTTTTATACCATATAGAGCTTTTTTAAGATGGTATACATGATCAGTTAATTTAGGGTCTTCGAACCCCGCAGGTTGTTCAACATATACTTCTTCATGTAAATCACCATTTAAAAAGGTACTCTTTACATCCATTTGATAAATTTTAAACTTTTTAAAGCATGTAATGGATATAAAAAGTTTGATTGACTCAAGGTGAGCAACTGGGGCAAAAATTTCATCGTAATCAATGCCTTCTATCTGTGTGTACCCTTATACAACCAGTCTTGCCTTGTTTCGAATAATTTACCATGTTCATCAGACTTATTTTTAAAAATCCACTTTGTTCCAATAATATGTTTATCTATAGGTCTAGGAACAAGGTACCAGATATCATTTCGAACAAACTGATTAAGTTCTTCCTGCATAGCTACTATCCAGTTTTCATCAGAAAGAGCTTCTTTTATATTTATCGGTTCAATCTGGGATGTGAAGCACACATAATTACACATGTCTTCTAGTTGTCTATAAGTGCGCACACCAGTGAGAGGGTTTTCAAGAATTTGAGTAGTTGAATGATCTTTAATAGTCCTCTATTCAGAATTATTTTGACTTAATGAAGTATCTGGTTTATCAATCAGAAGAACTTCATCATTATCTGAATTAGGGGTAGGTGTATTCAAGTGATCATCAATGACCACATTAATTGACTCTTGAATCACACCGGTCCTGTTATTCAGAACACGATATGCACGACTGTTTAAAGAATATCCTAAAAAGATCCCTTCATCACTTTTTGTGTCAAATTTTTCCAGATTTTCATGGTCACGTAAAATATAGCACTTACTGCTAAAAACTCGAAAGTATTTGATAGTAGGTTTCTTATCAAACCAAAGTTCATAAGCAGTTTTATTATTAGATTTACATGTATAAACTTGGTTAATAATATAACACGCAGTATTTACAGCTTCAGCCCAAAGATTTCTAGGGAGCTTCATACTATTCAACATTACATTTCCCATTTCTTAAAGCACTCTATTTTTCCTTTCCACAATTCCATTTTGTTGTGGTGTTTTGGGAGCAGAGAATTCATGCGATATTCCTTGATCGCTACAGAATTTCTCAAAACTGTTATTCTCAAATTCAGATCCATGATCACTACGGATTTTACTGACTTGAGAACCTTTTTCAGTTTGAATCCGTTTGAGCATTTTTTTTTACTTCATTAGGGGTTTCTGATTTATCCCTTAAGAAGGCTACCCATGTAAATCTGGTATAATCATCCACGATCACCAGAATGTATTTTTTTCTACC
The DNA here is from genome assembly GCF_029962835.1 of Magnolia sinica. Classification (NCBI taxonomy): domain Eukaryota; kingdom Viridiplantae; phylum Streptophyta; class Magnoliopsida; order Magnoliales; family Magnoliaceae; genus Magnolia; species Magnolia sinica. The sequence goes on from NC_080584.1 coordinate 27,552,964, forward strand.
TTGACTCTCCATCCTAGTTGGTCCTATAAGATCCATATTGAGAAGCTCAAGTGGTCTCGATGTGACATTAGAGTTCACCTTTTTGTGAGAGCTCCTTATTTGTTTGCCAATTTGGCATTCGCCACATATTTTATCTACTTTCTGTATTTTAGGTAGACCTCTTATTAGTTCTCTTTTGCTCAGTCTATACAAATTACGGTAGTGTACATGTCCAAGATGTTTATGCCACAAATCAGTCTCATCGGTGTGGACCATGTAACACGTTTGACTAGACGAGCTGGATTCATTAACAATATAGTAGTTTTCAGAAGTTCTGTGACCAGTTAATATTACTGAACCCTTATTATTTAGAATTTCACAACCTTGGTTTAAATATCTTACACTATGATTATTACCACATATTTGAGATATGCTTAACAGGTTGTGTTTTAGTCCCTTAATATATAAAACATTCTTAAATAAGGGAAAGTTATAGAGTTGAACCGTACCTTGGCCAATAATCTTGCAGTTGCTACCATCACCAAATGTGATTGACCTATTAGTCGTATCACTAAGGTCGGTGAATAAAGCCTTGTCGCCTATCATATGCCTGGAGCATCCACTATCAAGGTACCACTTTAAATGGCTTGTAGCTTTGAAAGCAGTGTGGACAACCAAACAAGTAACCTTAGGAACCCATTTCATAACTGTTTTGGGTTTAGGAGTATAGTTGGTCTTCTTGTATTTGTAATTGATGTACGAGTGACCCACTGAGTTAGATTTTAAGAGCTCTTTAAGCAAATCAACTATTTTTTCAGCTAAAGGGTTTTGGTTTTGAGTTTTATAGTTGACATAATTGCTCTTAGGTTTTTGAAAAGTTTTAGCATTTTTAGAAAAACTTTGATTAATACTTTTCTCTTTTGAGTTAGAGGTTTCTCCTTTCACAAACTTAGGAGGAGTATTCTTCTGTTTAGAAGGTATATTCTTATCATAGCCCAACCTGGATCTGTCGACACATTTTTTAGATCCAGATAGAAGTTTTTCAAACTTTGGATCTCCTTAGGCATACCTCCATATATCCTTTAAACTCAAAAGTGAAGAGTTTTCAAGCTTAAGTTTATCATTTTCAGATTTAAGTTTTTCAATCAAGGAGGTTTTAAATTCTAAATCACATTTAGTCTTTTCAAAACAATCTGAAATATGGGATTTTTCTAAAACAAGTGAATCAAAATTGTCTTTAAGCTTTGAAAATTTTTCTTTTTATAGTTTAAGTTTGACAACAATTTTACAACTTTTCTTGTATAAGGTATTGTAGGCATCTTGAAGATCATCTTCATTTTCACAGTCACTATTCAGATTTTCTTCACTTGTTGAATCATCGTTATCTGAAAAAGTGAATTTGGCTAGAGTCATAATGGCTTTAACTTCATTGCCCGACTTGTTGTTAGAATCTTCTGATTTAGAAGTATCTTCAGAATCAGAGGATTCATCCCAAGTAGCCACCATGCTCTTCTTTTTGGGTTTGTCCCTTTTAGGACACTTGTTTGCCAAATGCCCATATTCTTGGCAGTTATAACATTGACTATCTTTTAAAGATTTTCAGGTTTTAGTTTTAGATTTTTTTTATCATTTGATTTTTGAAAATCAACCCTCTTTTTACTTTTGAAGATCTTGTAAAATTTTTTTGCTAAAAGCGCCATATCGTCTTCAGAATTTTCTAAATCAGAACTTTCTTAAGAAATATATTTAGAAGATTTAAGAGCGTTAGAGTTACCTTTAGGAACTTTGAAGTTTAACTCATAGGTTTGTAAAGACACAACTAGTTCTTCTACACTCATATTATCCGTATCACGAAGTTCCTGGATCGCGGTTACCTTAGAGTTAAACCGTTCAGGAAGTGAACGTAGTATCTTTGTATACACTTTACTTTCTGGGATTTTATCGCCAAGACCCTACATAGAGTTTACAATGTCATTCAATCTTGTATAAAAGTCCATATACATTTTATTTTCTTCCATATGAATTTCTTCAAATTTGGTTGTGAGGAGTTGGACTTTAGGTTTCTTGACAATTGATGTACCCTCGTGTGCATTTCTACAATATCCCAAGCTTGCTTTACAGTATCACATGATATAATTCTTTTGAACTCCTCCAGTGATAGTGCGTAAGTGATTGCATTTAGTGCTTTTGCATTGTCACTACTCTCATTTTTTTGAAGAGTGGTCCATGAGAAATACAGTGTTACTCTCATCAATTTTGAACTATCGATGCCAGTCACTTCAGTGGTAGGTGGGATCCATTCAGTCACTGTGGCTTGTCACACACTCTCATCCATTGATTTGAGGAAAATCCTCATCTTGGCTTTCCAATAGGCATAGTTAGAGCCATCAAATGGTGGAGGCCTAGTGACTGAAAGGCTATTGAAATTTGACATCTTATATATAGCTTAGATCGTTAGCTCAGGAAATGAAAAGAATTAAAAACGAGCTATTAGGCTCTGATACCACTTAAAAAGGCCAAGCTATATATCTTAGAAGGGGGGGGGGGGGGGGTGTGAATAGGATTATGCCAAATTTAAGCTTTAACAGCGGAATAAAAGAATATGATAGCCAATTAAAAGAAATCAATTCACAATGCTGAAAACAAAAAGCAACCTCAATAATCAAGAATTAAGAGGTTGATACAAATGCTGTTCTAAGGATAACCTTACACCATAAAAACCGAAGGTTTATGGCAGGACAACCTTATTTCTAGAACGTTCTTTGTATCAAGAACTCAAACAGAAAAGGAATGAATAAATAACAATGAATTAAAATAATTGCAAGAATTTAAATCTAAATTATTACAACATTCCCCACTGTACTTGAAATGTAAATATTACAACATTCACATCCACACAAACATTCCACAATTCTGAATGATAAAAGATAGGAAAAATTTCAACAAACATTCAAACCACAAGACACAAGAAATTATAGTGGCTCACTTATGTGTACACTAACTGTTAAACAACAGCCACACAGCTACTCCACTCCTAAAATCCTCACACAAGGGATATCAGCGTTCACTATCAAAATAGGTTTCACAGGTTCACCTATAACCTTCACAATTGTGTCTTTTTAACTTGGGCTTACACAATCCAAAAATCTCACTTTCTGAGTTTTCTGGCTCTCCTCAGATATCCAACACAACGAGATTTTTCTAGCTTAACCTCAAGCAAAACCAAAATAATGGAATTTACAATAAATCTAAAATACCTGGATTTCTCCTTTGTAGCAGCCCAGAAGAACCAATCGGAGTAGAAGTTCAAATATAGAAGTTCAATATCCAATACTTACTTTGAAATGGTTCTAGGTTCTAATTGATTTTAAATTAAACCAGTTGAGCTAGGTACATTTGATTTTGATGCCAAGAAGAAGGAATACAACAATTCCTCTTTTCAATTTAGATTGGAATATAGAAACAAAATCAAATTAAATAAGCTAACAAAAGAGAATTTTAAATATGCACAATGTAGCTTAAAATAAACACAAACTTATCTCAGAGTGATGCCTTGATTTTCCTTGAATTGAATTACCAAACTCTGAAATTCGTCGTCTATTTATAGATGCAAAAATCACGTCAACGATTGGTCTTGGGAACCCTTCGACTGGTCATAGATGAAATGCATTTTTAAATTTTTAAGCGGGATTGAATCAGACAGTTACACGACCAGTCGTAAGGTGTCTACGACTGGTCATAGGACCTCCACGAGTGGTCGTAGGACTCAAAGATTGGTTGCTGTAGTTTGAGTTAAAGAACTAGGACTAGTCGAATGACTAGTCGACATTGTTCACATGACCGGTCGAACAGAGTCTAGGACTGGTCGTAGATGAACAGAAAATTCTGAACAATTGCAATAAACTTAGGACTGGTCATGGATTTTCTAGGATTGGTCGAGCCAGTGCTAGGACTTGTCGAACAAGGTCTAGGACTAGTCTTAAAACAGACCAAATACTTATAAAGTGATTCAATTTGAATTACGTATTCAAAATGACCTACCCTAAGGTCAATTTATGGTCTTTCATACCTGGAACATGAAGTGTGGACATTGAAATACCATTTCTTCAGATGATAGATGACCTTGGAAGATTGTGAAGCTTGAGATCTCTATTCTTGATGTAACATTGAGCTTGAGATCTTTTAGGGCTTATATTACACTTAATCTTGAGTTGTACTTCCTGTAGCTTGAATTTTACTTAACTTGGGTCTTGAACAAGATGACTTCTTTGTAGCTTGTACTTACATTTCTTAAAATGGATTGAAGTAGTTCTTAGTTCTTAACTTGAAGCAAAGTGTTTAGAGCGGTGATGCAATGTCTTGATCATATATACCAATGAACTACACAAGACATAGATTGATGTTTTGACACCATAAAATTTGACAACCAAAGGATTATAAAACCATAGCACTTACAAACTTGAGCTTGAGTTACACTTGAATTCTTGAGTCTTTAACGTACAGTAGTTGAACTTCAAACTTGAACTTGAGTTCTTGAATTTGAGCTTGAAACCATGAACTTCAACACTCTTCACTTCAACTTGAAGATGTAGGCAAGTTTGATGAAGATCCAGAGAACTTAAAAATGTACAAACTTGATCACTTCAACTCAAAGCATGATACAAATACTAAATGGTTTGGCACAACAAAATTTGACAACACTACGGGTGCTAGTTTTACACAATAGCATTTACACTATCCTTTTCGCATGGGCTTTTCTGGGTGTCTAGTTTTCCTTGGATGTATATAGAGTACTCTTCCAGGAAGCTACACTACCTTAAGTATCCTCGTTACATAGTCTTTTCTGGATGGCTAGTCCTCCTTAGGGCGTACCTTTGAATGCTTTTTCAGGTGGCTAGTTCTCCTTGGGGGATTTTTTTGCCAACTGGATGTGCATCCCCAAGTCTGTGAGCATGTGCATGCATTCATGCATTTAAACAAGAAATTCTTTGTGAAATTTATTCAACATGTGCATATCTGATAAACTCTATCTTATTATTAAGATGATCATTGTAAAATATTCATTGTTATATCCTGTTCCTGATAACTATGCTAAATTATCTTGATGATACGATAAATTTTGGGGATTATACCTTATTAGGATAGCCATTGAAGCTATCAAACCGTATTCAGTGTGTAGGATATATGGATGATATATGAGTTAACTTTGGTATGTTGCATGGAGAGATCGATGGCTATGCAGCTCTAATTTCGAGACTACTTTCATTATTTGGTTGTTCGATCTTTAGTTAATGAGACATTGGTTTGTATAAGTTTTTGGGTAACTACACGAATGTTTGGTTATGTATATTTGGACTCCCTCTTATACTTAATTTATTTCTATTCCACTACATTACTAACTCTGATAAAAGGAAAAAATGTACATGAAATTTGAGTCATTGTTAAAGGTTAACACTCGGGTTTTTGGAAAACGAGTAGTGTACTCGGGTTTTAAGAATCGAGGTGTTACAACCAGCAAGTGGCAAGCCTTCCCATAGACAAGTCTAAAGGGAGACATTCCTATAGGGGTCTTATATGTAGTAAGGTGTGCCTATAAAACATTAGTTAATCGAATTGACCAATCCTTTTGAACAGGATTGACCATTTTCTCCAAAATTTGCTTGATCTTCCTATTAGAAATCTTAGCTTGGTCACTTGTCTGCGGGTGATAGGGGGGGTACTCACTTTGTACGAAATGCCGTATTTTTTCATTAATGTTCCAAATGACCTATTGCATAAGTGAGAGCCTTCATCACTTATAATGATCTGAGGCATTCTGAACTGAGAAATAACATTTTCTGTGAGGAACTTAATGACCATGCAGTGGTCATTATTTCAGCATTGGATTGCTTCGATCCTTCGATCCACTTGGTAATATAATCGACTGCACATAATATGTATGTGTTTCCAAAGGATTAGGGGAATGGTCCCATGAAATCAATACACCAGTAATCAAATGCTTCAATGTTGAGAGTGGGGTTCAAAGGCATCATATTTCGATGGGATAATCGACCCAAGTTTTTCAGCTCTCGTAAGCCTTACAAAATTCATTTCTATCTTTAAACAAAGTGGGCTAGTAGAAACTACACTGTAAAATTTTCATCGTGGTCTTTTTAGCTGACAAATGGCCCCCATAGGCATGTGAATGACAAAAGGAGATTACGCTTTGATGTTCATTGTCTGGAACACATCTCCTTATGATCTAATCTGAGCAATACTTGAATAAGTATGGATTGTCCCAGATGTACTTGCACACCTCGATGTAGAATTTTTTCTTATCTTCATCCAATATGTTGGCGTCATACATGTAGCAAGATAATTTGCATTATCAGCAAACCAATGTAAATGGGAGACATCGAAAAGTTGTTCATTAAGGAATGTGCCATTAATGTGCATTGTCTCAATGGAATTGGAGATCAAAAGCCTAGAAAAGTGATCAACTACTACATTCTTTACTCCCTTTTATCTCGAATCTCTACGTCAAATTCCTGGAGTAGGAGGATCCTTCTTAGAGATAAGGTACTTCATCGCCGAATGATCAGTGAATACGATGGATGATTTTAGATCCGATTAAGTAGGACTTAAACCTGTCCAGTGCAAAGACTACGGCTAAGAGCTCCTTTTCCATAGTAGGATAATTCATCAGGGCAGAGTTTAGAGTTCTACTAGCATAGTACATCGCATATGGCTTTTTATCTTTTCACTATCTTAAAACTGTCCCAATAACATAATTGCTCGTATCACACATAATTTCAAAAGGAAGGCTCCAGTCGGGTAGCTGCATTATCAGAGTGCTGGTCAACAAGACCTTAAGCTTAGAAAAAGCATTTTGGCATTCTTCAGACCACTTAAATGGAGTATCCTTTTAAAGAAGATTACACAATGGATGAGAAATGTGACTGAAGTCCTTGATGAATCTTCTATAGAAGCCGGCGTGTCCTAAAAAGGAACGCACATTATGTATGCTCTTAGGTGGAGGTAGGATGAAGATAAGATCAATCTTCACATTGTGCACCTCATTTCGTTGGACAATATGATATGTCCCTACTGAATTCCCTTGCAAACCATAAAGTGACATTTCTTCTAGTTGAGCACAAGGTTTTTCTCTTCACATCTTTTCAACACATGTTTTTGATTTTCAATGCAATCACTGAAAGATTAACCAAACACCAAGAAGTCGTCCATGAAGACCTCTAAAAATCGCCCAACCATGTCTGAGAAAATACTTAATATGCATCGCTGAAACATAACGGGCACATTACATAGTCCGAATGGTATCATTCGGTATGCGAAAGTGCCAAAGGGACATGTCAAAGTCGTATTTTCTTGGTCTTTAAGGCTATTTCTATTTGGTTATAGCCTGAATACCTGTAGTGGTAGGAATGATCAACTAACCTGTAACACCTCGAACTTTTCAATACCTGAATATTGAAAGTTCTCAAATGTTACCATGAAATTTAACTTAATATGTACATGTGTATGATACCAATCTAGCTATCCTAACCTTATACCTATTTTCTAATATGAATCAGACCATTGAGAATGATTTTCATCCATAGATCAAGCCATCCGACCATTGATTTTAAGACAAGATTATCATATGTCTAAGTATTCTCACTTGTCTATCATAACTAACCGTTCGGCCAACTATCCACCGATAGATAAAGATATCTAACTGTCTACTTTGAGTTTGGACAACCCAATCATAATAAACTAACTACTTAATACTTGCATCTGCTCGTACACATATTAAATTGAGATTCTGATTCGTTCATCATGTTCACCACCTATTAATATGCTTAACCCACCATCAAAACTACAATATGAGAAACTTATACATGTAAACAAGTCACTTGAATCTAATGGTATACATTTTCTGCCTCTTGCTCACTCCAAAAACCCACTTGTGATCACCTATTTACAAAACTAACCGTACAGCCACATATAGACATGATCAGAGTACTAACCATCAAGTTTTTCTGTTTTTGACATGTCATCTGACCATCCATTATGTGGTTGATATATGTATATTCTTTTAATTAATTTGGTGAATAATTCTTTATTCATAACAATTTAGATATAAGTTCTTTTGTAAGAATTACTTAGAAACATGCCTATAATCATGTAGAGCCATTAGATTTTCCAAAACTCTCATATTAACAATAATTACGAAAATATCATTAACCTAAACCCTTGAATTCTAGATCATATGGTTCCCACGATCTGTTTGATGTGAAATTTTATACCATGTATATGTATCATATATTAACCATACATGTCAAATTTCACCTATTGGATCATTGTAAGAGTAACCTAATGGACAAATCAACCCCTTAGCCGTTGATTTTGTTGTCCATCGAGTGAAGAAACCCTGTGGATAGTCGTAGTAGGGTATTTTCCTTCATATGAAAGACTTCGATTGCCCGTAATATGAACCAAGTATGAAATATGAAGACCCCACTTTGGTAGGCTTTTCCTTAGGGACAAAGTTATCCTTTGAGGCTTACCAACTTCTTCTAAATCTAGATATTCCGATTTAACCACTTCTTGCCGTCCATCGTAACTCAAATTTGGACCACACTTTTATCTCATATAAATATGAGTTTATATAAAATTTAGACCTTGATATATGATCTTAAACTATTGAATGTTGAAGTCAACTCCTTCCTTTTTTGTACAAAAGGTGAAATTTTAAATCTAGGTTTTTTCCACCATCGATCAACCACCAAATTTTGTCCAACCATTTTTGTATCTTAACTACACATTTCTTTTAAAATTGGGCCCTGATAATTAAGTATGGACCGTTAATTGATATCAAGTTCATTTTGGTACCTTTTAGGAGAATTTTTAAGATAGGCCAATATAAATTTTGGATCACCAAGAAAATCATATACCCCGGCCATATTCAATGAATCTGACAAATTTGATGAATTAGATTTAAAGAAAGATTGTCAGAAAAGGAAAACTTGGAGAAACCCAATCCAAGTGCGATGTGAAACACACCCCTCTCACACGCCTACTCCTTTTATAAAGGGGGTGTGCGTTCTCCTCTCCACTCACATGCCCAATCTCTATCGCCCAAGGAAGAGAGATAAAGAGAAAGAGAAAAAGAGAGAAAGAGAAAGAGAAATAAAGAGAAAGAGAATGAGAGAGAGAGAGCCTAGGCGCCATCATCCTCTTCCTTCTCCACGTGTGTGGTGTCTCCTTCTTGCTCAAGTAACGTCGTGATTCATATATAAGCTTTCCTATATGGATATCTACTTAGGGTTTAGATCTAAGGATAAGGTGAGAGATTCCTTTACAGCTTACATTAATTTGAGTCGATATGATTTATCTTGTTTTTGCATACTTTCATATTACAATGATTTTCTATGCAATTAATTGATTTGCTATTATCAATTATTTATCCTTTTGGGAATTATGGTTAAGGTATGATTTTAATTATGTATAATTTGAGAGCAACGCGTGCTTCCACTCTATATTAAGTTCACCTTTTACTCCCCACCCCTTATTTTATTGAGTTAGCCTATTTGCTACTCTTCTCTTTTATTGAGATAGCTTAATGTTACTTTTCTCCTTTATTAGGTTAGCCTTATGCTACCTCCCTTTATAGCTTAGGCATGTGTCTTGAAATTCTAAAACTCTTATGGTTCACTTTAATTCCCCTTTGGTGCAAGTGATGTGTTAGAGGTCTTACAATAAGTTATTCAAATATTTTATCGTGGACGTAATTCGGTCTAGGTAGTGACCTTCTTGGTCTACACGTAATTCCATAAATTTTGGGTAATAGTGCACAAATCAATGTAAGTAATTCGCAATACGTGTTACATCACTTTTGGCATTGGATGCCATAAATAGTTGCTCCATGAACAAATCATGTCACATAATTTATCTGATTCATGTGTTATGCCATGTGGAGGTGTTTACATAAATCCATGGTGAACACAACGGTGAATCTCCGTAGTGTGAGAATGCGAAGAGAGCCGAGTTTTCTATGAATTATATTCCACGTTGTAATGATCACTATGTACGATAAGTCGCACATACTTTGCTAGGCATGCATTCATATATATTGGTTGTGTATACCGATACCACTTATAATGGTAGAGTACGAGACATATTAGAACCCTTACATCACTCTCATGAATCTCTTGAATTATTGTTAATCTTGAAGGATAACCATCACTATGAGTAGGGCATTGACCCTCTCTAACCGTACAAATGATATATGTGATGTGCGGATTGAAGACACGAATGACAATCCCCCTAAGGAAGATTATTTTGAATAAATAAAGAGATAGCTTTATGTTTAATTTTATTTATTTTCGCTATAAACTTTGATAATTTAATAAGCTCCCATTGAAAGAGCATTGGAAGTTTTGGATTTACACTTTACACAACCTCTCTAAAATTTGATTAACGAAAGACAAAGGACAGTGGTCTTTCTGAGTGATAGTATACAATTTTTGGTAGTTAATGCAAATTCTCCAACTAGAAGTGACTGTAGTTGACATGAGTTTGTTTTTCGTATTGGCTACAATGGTGATCCCGGACTTTTTGGAAACCACCTGAGTTGGACTTCCCCATTGGCTATCGGATATTGGGTATATGATACCCAAATCTAATAGCTTGACCACCTCGGCTTTAACCACCTCTCTCATATTTGGGTTTAATCTACATTGTGGTTGTCTAGAATTTTCGCATCATCCTCGAGGTGTATGCGATGAGTACAAATCAAAGGATTAAGTCCCTTGAGGTCTATAATAGTCCATTTAAGGGCTCCTTTGTGTTCTCTCAGAGTAGCGATGAGCATACTCTCTTATTCTTTATCCTGGTGGGAAGAAATCATCACCGGATATGTCTCATGTTGACTTAAGTGAGCAATTTAAGATCGGTCATCTACGGTTTTAGGTCAAGCTTCGGTGTCTTGATGCTTGACTACAGAGGCTTTATCACATTAAGGGGCAACTGTTCAAATTGTGGCCTCCATCAATCAATTTCAAGGACCGGTGATGCATCAAGTAAGGCATCCATCTCCCTAATCATCTCATTATCCAAATTAAGGGAGTGGGCCAAGCACGTCTCTAATGTGTCAGTATAAAGTCAGAAGGGCTCCATCTAAAAGAGGGATGTTGACCTTCACTTGTTTTAGAACCTCTAAAATATCCTAAGTGTTAGATAGAGGTTTTGGTGCAATTAATTGTTGGGGGAATGGCGCAACTGGCTTTTATGATTTTTTTTTCGAGTCTGTCTCTTGTGGAGTAATGCTGAACTCATCATCTCTCTCAACTTCTTCTGAGTCCTTAGGCTTTTAGCCCTCGTCGGGATCGTCTTACCACTTCTAAGAGTGGTGATGAATTTAGCTTGCTCCATGTGATTTGAATAGCTAGGGTCACTTATCTCACATTGCTGTTTTGAGTTAGGGAGAGGTTAGGCTGGCAGAGTCCCTTTCTCCCTAACAGCTAGTTATGACTTAATTCTTTGAATGGACGATGTAAATATTTCCAAAGTTATTTTGATATCCTAGAATGGTTGTAGTGTATTTTGGTTGAATTGCTCTTAATTTTGTATAAACTTATGGAACTGTATTCTCTTAAGGCCTCCTTTGATTAAGAAGTTAAGTTAGGGCCTCTGTAACGCCTTAGTTTTTGAAACCCAAGCATGCTACTCATTTTTCAAAAATTCGAGAGTTAGCCTTTAAAATTAAATCTAAATTTAAACCATCTTATCATTAATCAGAATTAGCAGCAAAAGAAGGCAGAGTAAACCATGCATTGTATAAAAACATTTCAAACACCAGGCAAAATCCACATGTAGTTCCCATAAAGACTTACATAATCTCAAATAATAAAGTTTATTAAACAAAAATAGAAATATATCATCTAGTAATGGAGCTCAATGTGGGTTGTAGGGACCCGTTTAGCTCCTCAGCTACCCAATTAATTTTAGCAACTTAGTGAACAACATCAGCTAGCTTTACACCTGCATCAACTGATGTGGTTTGATAATGTCAATGGCCATCGCAGTGAGGAGTACCCACTAAGATTACACACTTATAATTCATAATCTAGTATAGATCATAAGATATGAGAAGAGATATATTAAACAAAACAATTTAAAATCATGATCATATATTCAGGAATAAGCCAGTCAACATAATTTCAACATTAAGAAAATGTAATAGCAATCGCAATACAAGTGAATGTGTCCAGATAGTCAAATAATCAATCATACAACTTTCTATTGCACTCAGAAATCACATTGTATATCAAAGAAAATGGTTACACTATCAGAAAAATGGGCAAAGGCTACGGATTTAATCTATAGCCATAGACCTATCGCTACGGATTAAATCCGTAACACAACCATCATCGTAGGTGCCGAGCCAATAGGTTTAAAACCTATGGCTACGGATTTAATTCGCAGCCATATCTTAAAATAGCTATGGATATAATCCATAGCAAATATTTCTGTAGCCAAAAGCACCAACAACTAAGGATCTTATTGGTAGCTAAAAGTAGTGTTGGATCCGTAGCAATATGCTAAATTTTATAACAGCTACGGTTGTTAGATTAACAGCTACGGTTAATATCCATAGCTATGGCCTACATTCAATTTTTTAAAAATAATTATTCATTCATTCATTCAATTACCACCTGCATAATCATTCATTCATTCATTCAATTACCACTTGCATAATCATTTATTCATTCATTCAATTACTACCTGCATAATCATTCATTCATGCATTCATTCATTCATTCATTTAATTACAATCATTCATTCATTCATTTTACAATCACATGGTCTCATTTGATGAATCTCAGTCAAAAGATTCTAGAAAAGGAAATGCAAGATTCTAGTGTTGGGGATACCTATGATGATGCCTATGCTACTACTGTCCAACAAAATCACATGGTCTCATTTGATGGATCTGAGTCGAAAGATCCCGCAGTAATCAATCAGTTTCTGGAGCTGGAAGATCTTTTAGTGGAAGATGAAGCTTCATGTACTAATGGTGATGAGTTACAAGACCATTCAGCAATGATGAACCAAGAACCATTCTCTGGCCTCAGATTGAAGCAAGGCAAGAGAAACACTTTCATTTTAGTTGTGGATGACTTCCATGGCCAGCTAGTGAGCAACCTTGTTCTGCAGCTTTGCAAGTTCATCCATGGCTTCATATGTGTCTTTGTCAGCAAAAAGCTTTAGATTAAATCATGCCGGTGTCTTTACTATGCCCTCCCACTTCTCAACTTTCTCTTTCAGTTTGTTAAAGCCCTGCATAGGACAGGAAGAAACTTAATGTATGCTTACTTTGCCAGTATAGAACCGTTCAAATTTTCTATTAGTTGCCCTAGGAATGATGTGTAGATGAAAATGGGGCAAAACCAACCATTGAGACAATGTTGATATAGAAATTTTCTGTGGTAGTGTTCTTTTAAAAATGATTAAACATTCGCTAAATTTCAGATCCTAAAACCCATGAAATAATTCAAGTTGCAAGTATGGCTGGAAGAAATTCAAATGTTGTAAATAACATGACCCAAATACAAACTTGGTTACTCACTAGGCGAGTTGTGAAATCGCTGAAAGATTCTCCCTGTTGGCGTTTGCACCTCTAGTTGTAGAGCAATGGCTCTAAAAACTTTTCTAGATTATGAATCTTCACCTTATTCATGAAACATTTTGCTAGTGAGGTCTGGTTAGGCGTTCCCCTGAGCCAGATCTATTTAAAACATGCAAAAGTACCCCATCATTCATCCTTCTAAAATAAGTCATATTTTAAAGATTTGTAAGAGACATCCTGTAATGGATCTTTAGAAGGACATTTCAGTGTTCCTGCTTGTTTGGGATTTTCCCCCATTTTTGGGGGCGGATAGGACGTGTCGTGCTCAAATCATCATTCTGGCAACTACGTGGTACCTATCCTTGTAAAAGAATATAACTCATCTATGATACATTTGTTTCTAGTGTTTTGACAAAATCAGCATGTGAAATACCTGGTACATGTTGGGTCCATCACTAACCAATCCAAGATCAGCCATATAAGGTCTGGCACAACCATTAAGGCATCTAGTTACCCTTATTACCACTGACTCATTGTACTTGAGGCCAACATGTAACAACAAAACACCATTTTCAAGTTTTGGGTGACCCCATGGAAAAACAGGTTTGATGCGTATTTTCTGTTCAATTTTGAATTACACACAAAAAAAAAAAGAAAAAAAAAGTGCATGAGTATATAGCTTTATGGCTTGCCTTATCAAATACAGCTCGAACCCGCTTGAGAATGTCAGGAATTCCACACTCAGCTTCTGCTATTACCAAAGGGCATAATGGTGGTGCAGGACATGCCATTACAGTTATATTGAGTGGATCTACATACCTAGGATTCTGTTCACATAAAAGCTAGTCAAGATCTGTTATGAATAAAGACATTTGCAATAAGTAAACAAGTAACAGGAGCAACAAACTCTCAAATTCTCACTCAAACTTGTAAATTTTTCATCAGAAATTCTGAAAGGAATGAATTTACAAAATCTTCATCTATCCATCCTCTATTCATTATCCTGATTAGTTTCATTCTCTTCATTTTGTTTAATTTTAGCCTTATCATTAGATACTTGAATCTTTTCTGAAGTTGACAATTCAGTTCTAAGCAAAGTTGGACCAACCAACTTGAGTTGAAGAATTTGTGAGTGTCGCTCACTGCAGACAAGAATGCCCATTAAATGTAATCTATGAAAAACTAGATACAATAGCCAACCAGTTCAAACCAGAAAAATCCTACCAAGATATTAACCCAGTTATCCTTCAGCTAATGACAACCACATTAGGTTTAGCTACCTAGATACAGATTATGGGCAGGTAGAAACCCAATTATCCTTCAGCTAATAACAACCAACCTGAATTCACATGTTCACTGCGAGGCCCAACCAACAACTGCCAGATAAGTCCTAGAATATAGAAGACATGCATAAAATCAACAAAAAGTTATGAAGAGACTTAGATCTAGGTTGCTCCCTACGGTTCCAAGTTCCAATCGCATGCAGCGGCAGCAAGTTTAGTAATAGCAGTACCTTGGTAGAAGAGTTCATATACTAAAATTTCATATACTTGTTAAAATAACTCCACCAATAGAAAAGGGCTTATTCAATTGCCACGAGTTGATTGGACTGAATTTAAGAGGAACTTGGAAAAGGTTAACAAGATTCTTAGTGCAAGATTCATTGTAAAGTTAACATTATAGTGTTGAAAGATACACAAGCATACAAATTTTAATTTATAAAGCAGTAAAAAAAATAAAAATAAAAGGAAGAAGAAGAAGAAGAAGAAGAAGAAGAAGAAGAAGAAGAAGAAAAGAGGACCCAACATGCTATATGAGGCAAACTGTTAGGCAGTTAGAAAGCAGCATGAGCAGAGATTTGGGTGTTGTAGAGATGAGAACGTGGAGATGAAAGTGTGTGAAGACAATGATAAGTTTAGAACCTGCATTATGGTTTTTTTTTTCTCCTATGAAAATGGCTCTATAGTTAGCTAGTACATAATCTAAGTCATATGTTATTTTAAGTAATACTCACCATTTGCTTCCCATGGGATTAAGCAACGCGAACAGTGAGCCATGTCAAAGGCTCTAGATGGGTAAGGGAGCTGTATGGTTCCAAGCACACAATAACTGCAGGCACACCTCTTTCCAAATCAAATTGCACTTGTGCCTCGTGTGAGTCCCTCAGTGCAAAGGACATTGCCAATACATTTCTTTTCAACAGGTAAAAACCCCAGCTTGCAACGTGTGTACAGTTTCAAAGTCAGCTGAAAAACTACAACTAACGCAGTATCCTGAAAACTGTCATGTACTAAAAAACTGGCCCAGTCAGATCAACTCCATCCAACTTGGCTGACTTTAATCAGTAACTTGGTTAAAAATTAACCAGAATTGGTTGGAGCACATTCCATCCAAGGTGTGGCCCATCAGATCAACAAGTTAGATCACCGGACCATGCCCGCACTTGTAAATAGGTATAATTGATTTATTCTACATGACCGTTTAAGGCTATTGACATTGACAACCATTAAAGTATTCCAAGAATTTTTTTTAAAAGTAGTATAAGAACATAGATATGAACTTTAAAAGCTGGTAGCAGTAAGTAATGAATGAAAGGAATGAGCTTTCAAATCCAGTACACAAAGAATTGAGATACCACACCTCGAAGTAGCAGACATGAGAAGGCATTGGTAGCGTCGAGGGACATGTGGGATAAGGGCTTTTAAGTCATCTTCATAACCATATGACAAAAGGAGATTTACCTAGAATCAAATATAAATCAAGTATTATTCTTGCAAAAGAAACCACACACACACACACACACACACACACACACACACACAAAACCCACATTCCATAGTTGAATAAAAGAGGAGACAAGTAGGTAAAACTTAACATTAATAAAACCATGATACTATCCAATACAATCTGAAATGCATTTAGATGAAAAAGAAAAATATGGAGAAGCTTTTCAAAATTAACAAGATTTAAAAATTAAAACAATTTGAGCTTCGACTAATATGAAGCATGTGCAAGTGTCAAGTTTCTTAACCAAAAACCAAACAACAAGCTAGGCACCATATAAACCTCTTGGACAAATTCAACCTGACACTAAAGTTTGGAGATGCTAAGCACAAAGTTATATCATGCTAAAAACAAGAATAAGAGTGATTTTCTCAGACAATGGGTGGTAAGTGTGTGAAATGGAATGAACTGAAAAGGCATTTAGAAGAATTCAGCATACCCCAAAACCAGTGTCCAGTGCAGTCCTGACAGTCCCGTTGGCAATTGGGATCACAAAAGCAAGTTGTTTGATGAGCATCAGCAATGACCGGTGTTTACTTACCTGGAATGGACCAGACTGTCGGATTGGTTGGGATCAAAACTCATCACTAAAATAGGATGGGTTTTAGCTGGGACTGAAACTCCTCAGTGAAATGGGTCAGTTTACCAAAAACTCTAGAATGCCATTTTATTTGGAACATGAAAGTTCACCAGTCAAAGGTCAAACACAACATGTATTCACAAGAGTCAATACAGGTCAGGCAACCAGATCAAAATCGAATTGAACTTGAACTCATTGATGTTCTATAAGGAAATTATCGATACATAGCATGCATTTGACTTAAAAAAACACATCATAGATCAATACCAGAGGGAAAAATATGGAACAAGACCATGAAAAAGAATAATAAAGAATCCACTAATCTAAATCGCAGAAGCCCCATACCTGCTAGTAGCTTACCTCCAACAAAAGAGGGCATATTTTTACATGAATGGGCAACGTGGACACAGAAGGAAAACATAAACATGAGACTTCATCACTCCATGAAGTTAAACATCTGTTAGATGTCTTTCTCCATAATATATCCACGTAATAAGGGTCAAGTGAATAGCCAGGCAACATGTGAACAACAGATTGATGTTTAACATCAGCGTCAGTTATAACTTGTAAATGCGTTAGGTTTATAAAAAGTACGTAATACAGACCCCAAAAAAATTTGATGTGCTAAACATTCTTTAAGGAATTTAATCAAACATATGATGTGCAGGTGTAAGATGTATGTGGATGGAGGAGATACATTGATTTTAATTTTATTTTTTCAATTTAAACTATTTCAAAACTTTGATCATTGATACTTTTTCTTATACTTATTGCGTATAAGGCTAGGGCCAATACTGAAGGAATTTTAGTTCCATTACGGACAAGCCCATGGTTTAGGGAACCATGGCCAAGGTAAGACCAACCATAGTTCATTGCCGCCTAGCCAAGTGGGCGCAATCATTACATTGTTAAGATATTAGACTAGGATTGGCTTCTACAAAGCACCTAAACTCGATTGAGTTAGGTTGGGCACCTTGGATAGATATCTGTGTCTAGTTACTTTTTTATCAAGCTGGAATAGGACCTTCATTAACCCCAAATGCCAAGATTTTTGGTGTTCTTGCCTAAAATGGAGATGCAATACAAAAATAAATTGTAAAATTTGTATAAAATGATATTCAAATATTTAATTATGATATATGAAATAAATGTCTGGTTGTAATGAAAGTAGAAAGCTACTTAGGATGGATGTTCAATGTAATGTTCTCCATGAAAATCTCACTTGATGCTCGTCTTTAAGCTCATATTTAAAAGCCTTGGAAAAAAAATGAAAGAAGAATGCTTACAAGGAGATTCAAATGCATGAAGAGCTTGATGAGAGTGTCTTCTTCACCTGCAAATCTTATAAGATGAGATGCATAAAATATGAACATCCATAGATAGCCATATACTAATAACACAACATAATGATCATACATTTATCAAAGATCTGTCCATTATCACCCACATTGACATATCACAGTTCAATGTAATCATCATCATTAAATTAGGATGTTTCTAGCTAAATCTAAAGCAATTGGACAAAGTGGAAATATGTCTTTGGAGTGATGGGTCATCATTGTATGCCACTGAAACTTGGGCCTGTTTGGATTTGTTGAAATATAAATTAAGGACTTCATTTGTTTTTGTAAATTTCCTGAAAATGTGGTTTCCATTTCACCAAATGCCCCACATGTGCAAAATTCTAAAATCCCTAATTTGTAAAATCAGAAAAACCCCAATTCGAGGTCCACATTCAAATCTGTAAGCCCTAGAATCCCCAAATCCCTAAATGAGGGTCCACATAGAATCAGGATTCCACAAATTACTAAATCCCCAAATCCCTAAATCGACATTCAGATTGAGAGAGATTGAGAGAGAGGGAGGGAGAGAGGGAGAGAGAAATACCTCACGGTTGTGAATGAGCTAGCCTTCAACCGAGCTTCAGAGAGAGAGAGAGAGAGAGAGAGAGAGAGAGAGAGAGAGAGAGAGAGAGGGCGTGCGTGAGTAGGGAGTTCGACAACAATAGATCATGGTTGAAGCAAGAGGGCGAGGGAAAGGGAGAGGCTGAGTGTGAGAGAGAGAGAGAGAGAGGGTGAGGAAGCTTGGGAGATAGAGAGAGGGTAATGGAAATGGGGTTTTGGGAGGTCTACGCGTGGGAGAAAAGGGCGGACGGAATTGGATTTCATTTTGGGCGAGGAGTGAGTGACAAACGACCCTTAAGCCGTGGGTTTTAGGACCGTGGGGCCCTCCATGATGTCTGTTATTTATCCACTCCGTCCATTAATTTTAAAATATTATTTTAAGGGTTGACGCAAAAAATGAGTTAGATCGAAGCTGTAAGAAGACCACACAACATATTAACAATAAAAATTTAATTTTCATGATTTCTTATTGTGTGGTCCACTTAGACCTTTAATCTGCATAATTTTTGGTCTAATCCACTAAAATTTTATAGAAGAATTTATAGACAGCTTAGATCAAACACATATATTTCAATTGGCCCCATGGAGCCCCTTTATCACCATCAATATCTAATACAGCTATGATGAGGAGGTAGGCTTTAGGTACGGATCAATTAGGTTTTAGGCACGGATTAGATCTGGAGCATAATTGCTACGGATTAAATCCGTAGCCAAAAACTTTCAAAGTCCATAGCCTTTGCTCGATTTTTTGGTAGTGTTAGTACTTCGCTTCTAGGGTCAATACACACAGTGAAAACTCACTGAGTCAATTAGTAACAAATAAAGGAAATGGGTTTTGAATTACCTCGACTAGATAATTTATCTTGGTGACTCGATTCTGAATCAACCAGCAAGGCATGGATTCAGCTGCGACTTGCCAAAATAATAGTGGTTAGGTCGGTCAGTGAGTCGACTTGGTCTCGACTCGACAGCAGCTTCGACCTAAGCTCCCACTCTCTCTCTCTCTCTCTCTCTCACTCTCCTTCTTCCTTTCTTTCTTTCTTTCATTCCCTCTCTATCATCCCTTGCTGGAATGTCCAACTAGATCCAGACCAGGCCCGAGCCCAACTTGACTCGGTTGGACTTAGATTGACTCACTGAGTTGACTCGGTAACCACCAGGCCCAAACTCCCTTTTACTCTCACTTGTTTTTCTTCCTCTCTCTTCCTCTCTCTCTCTCTCTCTCTCTCTCTCTCCTTCCTTTTCCTTTCCCTCTTCTTCTTATGCTTTGCTTTTCCTTTCTTCTTGGTGGAACATCCAATAGTGGGTCTAGATAGTCCAACCTGAACCAGTGAGTTGAGTCCACCTGACTTGATGGCAGCAACCCCCTCACGGTCTCTCTCTCTCTCTCTCTCTCTCTCTCTCTCCCTCTCATTTTATCTTTCTCTCTTTCTTGCTCTCTTTCTCTCTCTTTACTATGGCTCACAACCAGAGAGACTCTAGGCTAAAAACCTCAACCAAATTGAGACAGACTTGGTCTAGCGAGCTACCAACTTTCTCACCTCCACCCCTCTCTCTCTTATTTTTCTTTCTCTCCCTTGCCTTCATCTCTTTTCTCTCTTCTTTCTTTCTCTCCCTTCTCTGATGACTGGACAGGGTCAACGACTAAACTCAGACCAAGCTTGGTCTGAGTCCAGCTGGTGCGGCAATGGCGGGCGGTGCTCCATCCTCTCTTATCTTTCCTCTCACTCTCTCTCTATTTTAAGAATGGGTTGCCATAACAGGAACCCTTTATAATTCTATTTAATCATTTTTGAATGCAACTAATCCATGGATTAGTCACGACTTAACGACTACAAATTGTTAGAGATTTTGAATGCCGCACTCGATCCTGCTTGCATGACTCCTATCCAACATCAGGAGTGGTCTTCTGGGCTCTTAGTCCACCTAATGGGCAGTTTAGATCGACGAGTGGGCCCCATCATTGGGTGATGGGTCCTTTGAATGGATAGAGAAGATGATCTGACCTTTACTGGCAGCTCATTATCAGTGATTGATCTCGTGATCCACATCATATAAACGATGTGGATAGGTCCTATGATCATCGTGGGACCCACCAAATAGCCAGTGACTATTGTTTCTGCTTAGTTTGTTTAGTTTCAACTTGCGGCGGTGACGGAAAGAAAAGTTTCAAGTGTAGCTAGGAAAGCTCTAGTTTGGAGGGTTGAGATGGATTTTAATGGATAGTCAGGTGGTAATGCACGTAGATTGGCAGCGTGGAAAGAGGGAGAAGAGGGAGAAAAATGGGATCTTCCCATTTTTGGCAAATCTGTCCGCACACACCGTTATTGTGCTCGAGTTTGTGCAGTTGCACATGGGATCTAATGAGTGAAACTCCGGGGGGGGGGGGGGGGGGGGTGGGTTGGATATACCAGCTGGACACGATAGACAGTTTAGATTATTTGATTAGTGGCCACGGTGGCTGTCTTATGACCTGAAATGGACTTGATTCGTTTAAAAAAATCCAGAGGTGGGAAAGGAAGAAGGAATTTTCCTTCTTCCATCAGGTCAGACCCTATTTAACCGGGCTCCTTGATTCAATGCACCTCGGGTGTGCTTCAACCGTGCACACACACTCTTGTGTGGGGTCCACCATGATGATACTAGAAAATCTAATCCATCCATTCATCTTGTCAGCTCGAATTAGGGCCCAGCCTAAAGGATGAGGCAGATTCAAGTCTTAGGCAGGCCATACTAAGGGAATATTTGTTTAGTCTATTAAACTCTGCCGAACCGATGGTCGGACCGATCCCAAACTTGATCACCAGTGATCCTTGACATTCCTTGTCTAGTTTAGAGGAAACATTGTAGTTCACTTATGTGTTTAAGTTATGATCAAAGTGAATCATATGTTCTTGGTCCCGTGGCCTAACAAACGATGGATTTGATGATCTAGCATTTGATATTAAAAATGGATGGTTTGATCTATCTATCAAGGTGTTTGAAACCATAAGAGTAGATTTCTCTGGTTGTGTGATGGTCTATCTCAAAAATCGATGGATGGATGCATTAATTTAATTATGGTACTAAATTACTCCCAATGATTAGATTTAGGTTATGGTGTGTGAATGTTCACATAAATTGGGTTTGCATTTACTAAATTAGGTCTTTATGGTAACACCCAAGTATTGAAAAGTGTGGGGTGTTATAGCCTCCTGAGGTGTAGCCATTTATCCATTACTCTATTTGATGTTTGGATGGTTCCTCCAGTTGGGATTGTATGTATCTGAGGTGGGTCCACTGAATGGTCATTTGTAGTTGTTTACGGTATTTTATTGCTCATGCAATAACTCTTAAAATGTAGGAATTGTGGGAGAATCCCGTGTTAAATGTACATTGCTAGCAGAAATTCTGTAAGCAACTTCAATGGTCTTGTTGGGTTTGACAATTTCTTTCTTCTTAAGTTCCATGGCCTTGACTTTCCTTGTGAGATTGGCCACCCTAGTGCTTATGTTATCATTGTCTCTTAAGACATAATCCCTCCCCTCTCTCTTGATTGAGTTGACTTAGAAGTGGTGGGCCTTGAGGAGGTGTCCCATGATTGCATGTTTTTAGCAAGTTGGTCAAAGTAATCCCACACATCATCAGCCTCCTTGTTCATGAATTCACCGTTACAAATCATCTCTACGAACTGGTACATAGGTGAAGTCAATCTATCATAGAAAAAGCTTATTACCTACCATGTTTTATAGCCATGATGTGGACATAAATTCAAGAGATCATTGAACCTCTCCCAACATTGGAAGAAGGCCTCTTCCTCTTTTTGGGCAAAATTCATGATCGCCCTACTTAAGGTATTTGTTTTATGGAGCATGAAGAACTTTTTAAGGAACTCCTGATCATCTCGACCCATGTGCCGATGGATCACGGCCCTAAGGAATGTAGCCATGACCTAGCCCTCTCTTTCAGAAAAAATGGAAACAATTTCAGTCTTAAAACATCTTTAAAAATGTTATTAAATTGTAGAGTGGAAGCTATCTCATCAAATTCCTTTAACTGCAAGTATGGACTTTTAGAATCTAAACTATGAAATTTAGGAAGAAGTTGGATCATGCATGGTTTGAAATCCACGTTTCCTACATTGAGTGGATAAATCATGTAGGTAGGTGTTCTTGACCTCGCCGGTTGTAAGTAATCTCTTAATGTTCTAGGTGGGGGAGTATTATGCACCTCATTCTCATCTTGAACTTCCTCAGTCGACTAGTGACGTTGATTTGCAACCATGACTTCTACTAACTCAGAGGATCTCAAGTGTTGTTTATTTTGGTGATGGATATGGAGCCCTTCGACTAATCCTACTTCGCTCAAGAGATGTAGAGTGTTTTTGCGTACCCACTTGGACATGAAACACTCAACACTTCTAATTCTAAACACCCTACTCCTAAAAATAGAAATTTAGAAACTAGAAAATAAAATTTGAAAAAAGAGAAGAGTTACTACTAAGATAGAAAACAATGATAATCTAAGAAAATCAGAACTAAATTAGAAAATCTGAAAAGTTAGTCCTAATTCCTAGACTAATTCTAAAACTAGAATAATTCAGAAAACACAGTGCAGTCCCCGACAACAATGCCAAAAACTTAATTGCTTATGTTCAAAGTGCAAGGTTGCGAAGTAGTGATAATCTCGGTGAGACAGAGGTCATACCCACAGGGAATGTATGTGTGGGATTATCTAAGTAACTTTAAACTTAAAGTTGTAATGGAAAGAGATGTTGTTATGAAGTTAAACTATCAATATAATGGAAAACTAGAGTGCTAAAGATCCACTTGTATTTATCTTAATGCATCCTTACTTGGATCAATATTGATTACTTAATTGTAATTGGAGTCCTCATCCATCCAGTCGGATGATTTAGCAATTAAAACATCATAAAACAATTCCCACATAAATCTGGACATTAATAGTAACAACCCATGCATAACATTCTTATTGAATTGATTATAGAGAATTTAAAGAATCTACCATGCCCTTAGTTAATGGTAAATCAAGTAATTCTACAAATCAAATACTCACAAATAGAGAACAAAGCATTCATGAAGTTCCTAAGAATACACCATGCTCGGAGTCAATGATAGATTAAAGTAAATCTAAAAATACCTCTATATTGAATCATAAACTATGAAATATCCAACATGAAAATCATAAAACTTAAATCAAAGTAAGAATAACATTAAAACAAACTACAACCTTTAACTCTTAGCTCTAACTAAGAGATTAGCCAACCAAAAACATGATTGAAACTAAACTCTCAAAAGAAAACATGAAAAACTAACTAGAAAATGAAGAAGAACTCCTTGGATGCAGCACCACCCTTTCCTCTATGCTTCCAATCGTAATTCATGCTTAGGAGGAACTAGAAAAACAACTATTTATAAGCTTTGTTCTAACCGACTTCAATTTACGTAGCTTTATGCAGCTTTGATGACACCTTTGATGGGATGAAAAGACGAGCTATAGATGTCCTAAAGAATGCGGAATAATAAATGAAATAAACTCAATTGCATAAAGTATTGAATTCTTGATATCAAATAATTTGTAAGACAACCTTCACCTAAAGGATTTAGGCAGCGCAACATTATTTCACGACATCTTTGAAATCAAAATATCAAACTATCGCAAGAATAAATGAAGAACAAGATATGCATAAATAATAAACATCAATCACCATAATGTACAAAAGAATTATAGTGGTTCGGTGCCTAAACTTAACCTACTCCACTCCCAAAATTACTACACTCGCAATTTTGGCTTTTACTATTTCAAGGTTTTCTAGGGTCACCTTAACAACCTGATATAATTATTATGATTTTCATGAGCTATCACAATTAAACCAACTTTGTGATTTTCACGGCATCACCACAAACAAACTCACTTTGTGATTTTCACGGGTTCACCACAAACAAACTCGCTAAGATTTTCGATCTATCTCAGAAAAACCCAAACTGAAATAAATATAAAGATAGTACTTATCTTCGATTGGTGAGTCGAAGTCGTAATTATAGCTTGGATGTAGCGATCTTCTTCTTAGGATGTAGATGAAGTCTTTGTATGAGTTCAACTCAAAAAGAAATAAAAGGGATGTAATATATTTTTAATAAAATGAATGATACCTTAATGCTGCAAATTTGATTCTCTGTTTTTCAAGTAGAGTATGGATTACTCTATAAAAATAGTTTAAACTAACTTGAGAGAGAGAATAAAATTAGCTAAAATGAATATAAAAATTACAACACAACTAGCTTAAGGAGGTTTGGAGTTTCTTTCTTTACAACACCGAATAGATGTATAAATTTTCGTGGTATTAAGAGTAAGAAAGAGCCTCCATTTATAGCCAAGGATTCTAGAAGTTCGGCTAGCCCAAGGGTCGCTTAGGCTAGCCAGATTCCAAAGATTACATTCCAAAGGAACTTGGATTTCACAAGATAAGATCTTTAAAAAATTCATCAGGCCCAAACCCAAGTTCGGCTTGATGTTTGGTTGGCCCAATTTGCCTAAAATCCGAAGATGTATCATTGATGGAAACTTGACCGAACCCACCTTGGGCTAGCCAAACCTTAGGTCGGGCTTGTAAGGCTTGTATCATAGTCCGTACAATTCCGTAAGCTCCCGCTATCCTCCTTGTCGAATTTCGATGACCCTCGACCTAAAATCAGTATTTACACGTAAATCCCAAGTTACAGCCCGTAGATCTAAGTCGACTCGACTCAAAACTTGTATCTTAGCGACCACGCTGTCGCCATGGTTCTAACGCCGTATCTCAAGGGACGATATAATACCTAGGCCAGAAGATGTGGGACCACGTTCATTTTAAGGAAAACATTGTGTGTACGAATTCTGAGAGAATCTTTACAACCTATCCCATCAATCAGTCAATCAATTAATCAATCAAAGTTAAGTACACAACCTATCACAAGTACAAGTAACCCATCTCTCTCCCATTCTTAAAGTCAACTCTCTCTCTCCACCCATCCCTTCCTTACACCCATCACCCATCACTCCATCACCTTTTCATACCATCACTTCTCTCTCTCTCTCTCATTCTCTCTCTTCACTCCTAAGCAACCCAAGAGAATCTAACATCTAAGCCTCCTAAGGAGAAGCTTGGTGTAGCCCACTTCCCTACCCCCAAAAGCTCTCATCCCCACTATCAAAACTTCATCATCCTCCATCAAGATCAAAGCTAAGGAGCCTAGGAGTCCTAGCAGCTAAAGAAGAAGGCTGATAGGTGGGTGATCCACCGTTGATTTTTTTTTAAGGGCTCACTTGTTGTGAGACCTACTTGATGTATGCATTGTACAAGGGAGGGCCCAATAGTGGCGGGGTCCCTCCCTGACATGGTTCTCCCTCTCTCTCTCTTTCTCTCTTTCTCTCTCCCTATCTCTTCCTTCTTCCCTGTTTCATGGCCCACCTTAAAGTATGTATGATATCCATGCTGTCCATGTAATGGGCCCACCTTGTTGGTCTGTCCAGCGGACGAGATTGCTGCCCGTCTGTCTGGACAGACCCAGATGAAGGGAAAGCACAAACGTCAGCTTGATCTAGAACAGGTGGGCCACACCGCGTGGACCCAACTTGATGTTGATGTCATCCACACCGTCTAGATCCTTGGATGGTGGGCCCCTTTCAGACGTGTGTTTTAAATCACCTCGTCCAACGTCCAGGGTCTAGACGCTGGACCCCTTTCAAAAATAAATAAAATAAAATAAAGCAATGTTATATATATATATATGATATATACATATGTATGTGGTGGGCCCCACGTGGGACCCACCTACTTCGGTAGCTGATTGGTTGGTCTACTACACACCAGCTATATAGCTACTGATGTGACGTCACCAGGTTCTATGGTCCCACACCATTCGTCCATTTTGGCAGATGAGGGGCCACATGTGATGTATGGGTCTTATCACACTATCCAACACCCTAGACGGTGGGACCCACCATAATGCATGTGTTGTATCCATGCCACCTAGCCCACACGTGTGAACCCCACCCATGACGCATGCATTTCATCCACTCCATTCACAGTCAGGTGGACGGTCGGCCCGCCTTCTGTATATGTTTCATATATCCACACCACTCTTTTTTTAGGACATGGGACCCACCCACACGTGCCAAATGTGTGGGGTGGGCCCACCTTGATGGACGTGCTCTAATCTAACCATCCGTCCAACGTCTAGGTATGGACGCTGGACCCTTTTTTTTTAAAATAATAATAATAACAACAACAATAATAATAATAAATAAATTATTATTATTGTTAGATAATATGATATATTATATATTATGGTAGGCCCTATGTGGGACCCACCCATCGTGGAGTGAAAGCGGACTGGCTAGTGTACGTCTCATACCAGCTATATTGCTGATGTTTTGACATCAGTAAATTCTGTGAGACCCACCTTGATGCAAATGTTTTATGCACACCGTCCCACCATGTGGGACCATCTGATGTATGTGCAACATCCAGACCATCCATCCACTAGCTGAATAACTGCTGGATTGACGACAATAAGTTTTGTTTATCCCTTTAATGCATGTGTTACATCCAAACCGTCCATCCCATTTGGTGAGCTCGTCCTAAGGCTTGAGACAAAAATGAGATAGATCTATCAGGTGGTCCACACTGCAGTAAACAGTGGGGGATTGAACGGCTACCCTTGAAACCCTTTTGGGTGCACAGAAGCTTTGGGCCAATGTGATATTTGTTTTTCCACTTAATTCAGGTCTTTATGACCTTATGAACAGATTAGATGGAAAATAAATGTTATGGTGGCCCTGTGTGGTTTAAACAGTAGAAAACATTATCTCCATTGTTACTTGTGGTATGGTCCAGATGATCTTTCGATGGGATTTATTTTTGAAAATGCTCTAAAATGACCTCTAATTGATGTGTGAGCCCCACCTTGATGTCATGTATGTTGGGCCCATATGAGAGAAACTTTATGATGTATTTGAGGCCCACATGATTCGGCCCATTTGATATATATGAGGCCCATTGGTGTAGCCCATTAATACAACCCACTTGATGTATATGAGGCCCATTGGTGCAGCCCATGTGATGCGGCCCACTTGATGTATTTAAGGCCCATGGGTTAAGGTCGAATGTGATGTATATAAGGACCATGTGTAAGGCCTAATGAGATGTATGTGAGGCCTTTGCGTGAGGCCGAATGTGACGTATATGAGGTCCATTGCGATGTGTGATTCCACTATGATGTATATAATGATGCTTATGGCGGGCCATGCCTTGGGAGTAATGATGGTTTGACATCCACATTGTAAGAGCAATGATGGTTAAATGCCCGCATTGTAACTCACCCTAGGGCCCATTGTTAGGCCCATACTTGTTGTGTGAAGGCCGTCTAGGCCTATCTTCATTATTAATAGAGTTTATCACCATGTAACATGCTTAGTATAGCTCCATGATTCATGTTCATACGCATTATGTATGCTTGATATGAGGAGTGACTGATCAGAGCATATGCCTTTGGCTAAATTGTTTATGGGATCCTTGATAAGTGGAGTTGCCCCACATGAGTGTGCAATATGTGCAGGAATGTTGCATAACTGATAGTGTGATTCATGTACCTCACATTTATATGACATGATTATTTTACGCCCTAACAACATCAGGGCTGTGGCGTGGATGGCAAGATCGGACACCAAAAATACTGTTACTAGCATCGAGGTGCCATAGATGTCCCTAGATGAAAATCACTAAACCTAATGGTACAAGAGGATGACTCCAACGTTGAGACCGAGTGAATACATGAGTGTACGAGGACCATATACTAGTAGGCTGCGTCTCCCACTGTGTCATGGTCGGTTCGAAAGGGGTGTGACCTTACTTGCCTGAGTGAGGGGGTAATATCTAGGTTGAATTTGACCAGCTTAAGGAATGGGTCCGCTATCGACAAGCCGGGCCCAATATTGGTAGGCAGGTAGTGCGGTCTCTTCCACTTACCCAGTTGTGCACTTGGATAGGGACGACAAGCTGGCGTATAGTGTACTAGACCCCAGTGATTGTCCAGCATGAGAACTGTACTGATATTTGATGCTCTAGTGATGAGTTGCATTAATATGTGGATTCAGATGAGGACTGGTATGCTTGAGTTGCATCTCGCATCGCATGGCCTTGGTATGGTCAACATCATTCACTCCTTGCATTGTATGGCCTTGATGTGGCCGATAGCATTCATGCCTTGCATCGCATAGCCTTGGTATGGCTGATTGCATTCATGGACTCATCAGCATGACTCCGCATTACTCTGATATTACATTCTGAGTACACTCACATTGCGCACACACTTACACCACCCTCTAAGCTTCTTATAAGCTTATGCACGATTGATTCGTGCAGGTGACGCTAGGACGCAGCTGTAGCTTAGTCGCAACAGGAGTGTATAGTCAAGCTTCAGGAGTTTCCATTATTATTATCTTGTATTTCCCTTCTTACGCATTGTACCTTAACATTTTTAATCATAATGGATTTTGTGATGGTGTTCTTGTGATTATTGTTCATGGGTTATCATTATGGCTATGCTTATTACGAATCAAATCCTTGTTAAAAATCCTCCTTATATGATCTCAGGATCGGAACCTGGTGTATGGGTGCCGGGAGCCGAGAATGGGCTACTACAGAGGCTGTCGGCACTAGATTCAGTAATCGAAAATTTTGTGAGCCCTGTTTCCGAGTTTGGGGTGTGATAGAGCTGGTATCAGAGCATAACTTGGGAATAACTCAGGACAACATCACATATCTACTATGAGCTTAGGACAATTAGGTTCTGAGTGCGTAACATCCTGATTTATTCCCTAATGTGTGTGCATTCGAGAGATTCTCAAGGTTGATTGGCACCCTTGTTCTTTCTTATAAGACATGCTGCCCAGGAGAGCAACTCGAGTGACTCTTGCTCCACCACTTGAGGCTCTCGCTCTACCACTACGACTCTTACACTACCACCAGAGATCCCTACTCCCCAACCTGAGGATGTTGTTCCTTCACATGAGACCAGTGCAGATCCGACCGTACCCGTGAGTGCCTCCCAGTTACCGCACATGCTGCAGGTTGTGATGGCCACACTTTAGAGACACGGCAGACACCTCGTTGTTTCGCCAGCCCAAGCAGCGCAAGAGCCACAAGCGGCCTTCTTAGAAAGTTCTGACAACTTGATCCCCCGTGTTTTCAGGGTGAGTCAGATCCGACAGTAGCCAAGAGATGGCGTTCCAATGTGGAGAAGATTTTTGATATGATGGCATGTACGAACCAATACTTGTGGACCTCTGTTACTTTTGTTGTAGGGCTTGATTTCGTCTAGACATGGGAGGATTTCGTAGACTGATTCGACCAACAATACTTCCCTGACCACATTTGTCAGTAGTAAGCGTTAGAGTTTGAGACCTTGGTACAGGGAGACATGTCTGTGTCATAGTATGCTACTCATTTTGTGGCGTTATCGATGTTCACGCCATATTTAGTTGATGATGAGGGGCAGAAGACCTGCCGTTTTGAGAATGGCTTGTGTTACGATTTTTGAGGCTGTGTTGTTGGATATGAGCTCCTAACTTTTTAGGCAGTAGTATGGAGGGCTTAGATTTACGAGATTGATTGGGCTAGCACATAGAGTGACCGTGATCAGAGGAGAGACCGGAAGAGGTAGGCCCCCTCTGATAGCTCCCATCATCAACAGCGTTGTCAGCAGTAGAGGCACATAGGCCACCCAGCCGCCAGGGTACCAGTAGCACCGGTGGCACTTTCGGCACCACCTCAGAGGTAGCTTCCCAGTGTCTATTATGGATACAGTGGGATAAAATAGTAGGTGGGAGTGTCCCCAATCGCAGCAGTAGCAGCTGAGAGCATTGCAGCAGCCTCCATAGCAATAGTTGAGAGCATCATAGCAGCCTCCGCAACAGCAGCGACAGCAGCTCCCACCACCAAGGCCCCCTCAGCAGCAGCATCAGTACAAGCCACCGAGACCTCAGTAGCAGAGGTAGTAGTTTGAACCGCCTTAGCAGAAGTACCCTAAGAGGGCATAAACACCTCCTCAGCTAGCTCAGGATAGGTTTTACACGGCTCAGCAGGACTCGAAGTCATTTAGAGGAGTCGTTGAGGGTATATTCCAGTTTCTACATGCATCGCCCGAGTATTATTTGATTCCAGTGTTCGCACTCATTTATGTCCAAGGATTTTTGTTATTCGACTGGATTGCCGACAGAGTCTGCTAGTGAGAGGTTGATCGTATCGATGCCCTTTAGGAAGACTATAGTGTTAGGAAGTTTCTTTTCATCTTGGTTTGTTTTGGTTGGTGATATCTTTCTTCCCGCCGAGTTATTTGTGCTACCAATGTCAGAATTCGACGTTATCTTGGGTATAGATTGACTTGCTGAGTATCACGCCATCTTGAACTGCTCTGCAAGGATAGTCATATTCTATATACCACGCTTGCCACAGTTCCAGTTCATTGTCAAGCCCAGAGGATAGCCGTTGTCTTATTTGATGTCCTACGCAGTTGAGGAACCTATTGCCTTATGTATTGATCAGTTGCCAGTGGTCTACGATTTTCCTGATGTGTTTTAGGAGATTCCGGGGTTACTGTCGTGTCGGTATATTGAGTTTCAGATTAATCTTATGCCTGGTACCGTGTCTATCACAAAGGCCCATTATCATATGGCACTGATAGAGTTGCGAAAGCTGCAGCGACAGTTGGATGAGTTACGTGAGTTGAGATACATTTGTTTAAGCAGTTCACCTTGGGGAGCACCGGTGCTATTCGTCAGGAAGAATGATGGCTCGTTGAGGCTCAGCGTGGATTATCGTGATCTCAACCGGGTCACGATCAAGAACAAGTACCCCCTCCCGAGGATAGACGACTTATTTGATCAGCTACAGGGTGCATAGTTCTTTTTCGAAGATTGACCTGCGTTCCGGTTATCATTCGATTCGGGTTAGAGAGGAGGACATCATGAAAACAGCTTTTAGGACATGTTATGGTCACCTTGAGTTTCAGGTTATGTCTTTTAGATTGACCAATGCACCTTCATGTAGTTGATGAATGAGGTCTTCCGTCCGTATTTCAATCAGTTTGTTATGGTATTCATCGATGACATTCTGATATATTCGAGGAACCGTGAGGAGCATCGCAACATTTAGAGATTGCGTTGCAGAACCTCTGTGCCCACCAGCTGTATGCGAAGCTAGAGAAGTGTGAGTTTTGGCAGGAGGATGTGAAGTTCCTCGGTCACGTGGTGACGAGGGAGGGTGTCGCAGTGGACCCCTCGAAGATTGAGGCAGTGCATCAGTGGGAAGAGCCCATGAGCGCGTCTGAGATCTGAAGTTTTCTTGGTTTGGCGGGCTACTAATGGCATTTCATTGAGGGCTTTTCCTGTATCGCAACCCCATTGACTAGGTTGACTTGGAAGGGCACAGAGTTTGTTTGCAGCAACGCTTATAAGTGAGCATTTATGGAGCGACTGCTGCCAGCTCCAAATCATGTGTGGGGTAGTTCAGCTCATGAACCTTGAGCTGGTGAGATGCATAAGCCACTGGTATCTCGTGCTGCAGCAGGACAGCACCCATGCCAATACATGAAGCATCGGTAAATACAATGAATCCATCACTCCCAGAAGGAAGAGTGAGGACAAGAGCGAACGTGAGATAGTCCTTTAAGGGTCTTTTCATTTGATAAACACCCCTAAACTCTTATTATGTTTCTACAATATGTCTGACCATGCTAATGGGTTATTTGTAAGCGAGTTTAATTGAGTTTTAGTTTAAAACTCAACTAATTATAGGATTAGTTACAGAACCATCTAGAGTCAGATTGACGGTTATAAATACCCCATTTCTATTCTTCTCTAGTCCTTTTCAATTCAAAGAAAAAAAATCAGAAAGAGAGGTTGTGAGAGTGGGGCGAGTTAGTGAATCTGAGTTGAACTATACCAAGTCGACTCAGCCCAGCGACTCTCATTATCAATCTAAGTCTATCCATGGTCGAAATGTTGTCTGAAGAAAGAGGAGAAAAGGAAGGGGAATGAGAGCTGAAAGTTCTTGTGGAGGCGAGTGGTATTGACAAGTCACACTGACTCGGTGGTATTACACTCAATTTGGAGTGTTGGTATGTCGCACGAATCGCTCAAGTGTCATTAGTGCAGCTGGTCGTGGAAAGCAAGTCAATCAGTGAGATTCTCCATTCGAGGTAGGTACATCTTAACATTCTTTCTCAAGCTCAAAAATCAACCGAGTTAAGTTGTTCCAATAGGATTATTGCCGAGTTTTCAACTCGTGCTAGTCTATTGTTTGCTTTGATAATTTGTGCTAACTCAGTCATAAACTGGGTTCAACTCATGTGAAATGAGGGCTGACTCAGCGGTTCGACTCAATTTATCCTAAACTGAGTTACACCCAGTTGATGACTGAGTTATCATGTTTAGATTTGCTGAATTGTAGTTGTAGTTAGCTTGGTTTAGGAATCTTAGTTCAACTCACTGATTCATTTTTAATATGTTAGCTAACTCAGTTAAGATCTGAGTTACCTAGTGATGTTCCACGCACTCCACCGAGTCACTGACTCGGTGATTTGTATTATAGTAGTGTTGAAACTAATTACTGCATGTCTTCTTAAAACCAAATCTTAGGAAAACTTCACTTGGTGAACTGAGTTCTTGATCTTGCTTTGGTGTCGACACTGAGTTGGACCAAGCCTCGACTAGATCTTGGCACTTCATAGGTCTTGAGTTGATTTTGATCCAAATCAACTCGGATTTGGGGTGAGCTATTATTATCCCTTAGATTCCAGCTAAGATGTTGATTTTTACTTAATAATTTGTTAATTAGTATGTCTACTTGGTTGTAGGAGTTTGGATCCTTACCAATTTCTTCTTCTTTTCTTACCTCTTAGTAAGAGAGATCCAAGCTTAAGGTGAGATCTACCCTTCAAGCTTCTTTCACAATAGTAGTTTAAGCTTATTTCAAATATGATAATCTTATTAGAATATTCATTTTAGTAATATCATTACACAATCTCTTGTCTAGTATTTGAACATCATAATATAAACTGTTTGTGTAGAATACACATGTACTCTTATCCTTGTATCATGAACTCTCTTGTCTAATTCTTAAAGTGTAGAATGATTTCCTACAACTAATGTATTCATGCTTATAGGTAGTTTTTGTTACAATTATAATGTGGGGGATTTTTGGAATGAAAATCAATGTGTAAGACATATAGATTAGATTTGTAATTGGAGATAATTTAGTATCATGTGGCATTTGCTTAGCTCATTGTATGAGTTGTAAATAGAAAAGAGTTTGCCAATGTGTGGCATAGCATGCATGTATTATGGCGTGATTATATTGGAATGGTATTGGAACCATGAAATTACATGTATGAAGAATGTTCCTTAAATTGGTGGCCACATTATGAATCAATTGGAATTATTACATCTACCATCTTGGAAACATTTGAATTAGATTTGAAGATAGTGTCTAAGAGTGGACTTAGTGTCCTTAAGGGAATATGGACTAATGTTAGCAGTTAAAGGAAATGTTAGGGTCCTTGGGAATTATAGTATTAATGTGGCCACTAGTTGTAAGGATGTACATAAATGGCTGATTGTGAACCGGATTAATAAATGACAAGTAATCATGCATACATTGCATATGGGCGTTATCGGGTGCCTGGTCAACTGTTTGGAAAGACTAGTGTACTGTTCGAACGACCCTAATATCATTTGAATGGGTTGATTGTTTGAAAGACCCATTCTTTGCATGGATGAGCCAACTGTTTGAAAGGCCCATCCAATGGCTAGCTGGATGTGCATCCCCAGGCTGAGGTGCATTTCATGCATCCATTCATTTTAAAAAGATCATCTTATAAAATGTTGCTTTGCTTGATTGTTTGCTTTGAAATATCCTAATTACTATGTTCGATTGTAATCTTGGGGGGTGTTTCTCATTACGATGGCCACTCATGTATACTATTGTGCAATTGCACCAACCGTAGGTGTTGTAGATGAAGAAGCGGTACCCATGAATGTAGATGAAGAAGCGGTACCCATGAATGAGGAACCGACAATTGATGCTAGAGAGAAATGGCCATATTAGTCCCAAGAGGAGTTCGACGAATCACAAGCCAATATCAGACGCGATGGATCTTTTACTTGGGTGGAGACTCTTGAACATAATTGATATAATTTCCCTATTAGTTTTTCATTTGCATTGTATAAGCCCTATGGGCCTTTACTTGATTGTGTTTGGATGTGGACTCCATATTTTCCATATGCATGGTCTTTATATTTTTGGATGTGATGCCACTCTTAAATGTTTTCCTATTCGCTTGGATGAAATTCTTTCTTCATAGTTAACATCCTGATTTTTGTACATGAATGCCAAACTCATGCTATGAAATCCGAGGCGTTACACTCTTGGTTTCAAATTTGGTCACATGGTTTGTGTAGGCATGACAAAATTGAATACGCGGCTCACTTCAAATCAAACAACTATGACCTTAAGCGCCAAGATGGGCAGATACATTAGAATCGACCATATGTGACCGAGATTGAATAAGATCGGTCGCCTATTCAGTCACTTACACAATATTGTTTAAGATGATCAAGTGATTATCAAAGGGTGAGATTGGTCCTTTGAAGATGGGTTGCATCTGTCTCCGTATGAAAGGAATTTTTCAATATAGATAAAATAAAAAGGAAATTCTTATAGTCGGCCGTAGAGAACAACTACAAAGCGCTTTTCTGAACGAAGAATTTGCTTGATATTAGAACAGAATCCAATGTATTAGCATAGACCCGAATTACAACTAAAGTTAACTAGGTTATTGCTATTGATTACATTAAGGAATGTAAATGACTGATAATGCTAAGGAGTATAAAGTAATTGAAAGATAGATTTGATTTGATTTTGTTAGTATGAGGCGCCTTCTTTTACTGAATTCTCTTACTATTTATAGCCTTAAATTGATAATCTGGATGCTTCTCATGTTCTGATGGTTGCTATAAGCATTTCAGCATTACTAACCTTCTAGAGTCACTTGTAACCGCTTCAAGCTTCCTTATCAACTCGACCATGTTCCGCTCAACCACTCTTATTTTGTAGATGACGTGGGACCGTTTGATAGACACCACCTGTATTGCCATAAAATCCTACTTGGGTGTCTCTGCAGACCTCAAATACACGACATAACTCTCATAAAATTACACTGCCCCTTTCTAACGGGATCTCGTAGGAATAGACTGAAATAAGGTATAACACTAATAACACACACAAGGTAGATAATACAAATCAATGATTTTTGAATTAGAAATGAATGGTTTGGTTAAGGTAATAATTAGGATCAATGGTAATACCTAATCCCCTCCACAACCCTGCCTATATACACACCTACTATTCTCTCTCTCTCTCTCTCTCTCTCTCTCTCTCTATCTTTCTATATATATATATAGATACATATATATATATATATAATAATATATATATATATATATATATATTTAGTACATATATATATATATATAGATACATATATATATATAGAAAGATAGAGAGAGAGAGAGAGAGAGAGAGAGAGAGAGAGAGAGAGAGGTAGTATGAGGTCGAGCGCATGCACCCTTAAAATAAGGTTGGGTCGTGTCTTGGCGTGAGCCATTGGATGACAAATTTTCAAAATATATTGTGGAGATGTCATCGCTGAAAAAAGGGGCAAAACCGATTAAATTGGCATTAAACAATCTCGGTGGTGTTATCATCACCAATTTTGTGGGGGCCTCCATGATATATTTGTTATATCCACACCGTCTATTCATTTTAAGAGTTCATTTTAGGGCATGAGCGCAAAATTGAGGCAGATCTAAAGCTCAAGTGGACCACAACACAGAAGCAGTGGGGACAATGATGCCCACCATTGAAACCTTTCTATGGCCCATCATGATGTTTATTTTCCATCCACACTATCCATAATGTCACACAAAACTAGATGAAGGGACCAAACAAATTTCATCTTGATCTGAAAAATTTGTGGCCCTAAGAAGTTTTCAATGGTAGGCATTCAATCCTTACTACTTTATGTGTTATGGTCCGCTTGAGCTTTGGATATGCTTAATTTTTGTGCTAATGACCAAAATTGATTTTTGCAAATGGATGGACGGTGTCGATATAATAGTTACATCATAGTGGCCCCACAGAACTTGGTGACGGCAACACACCACCAGAGTTGGTGTCGTGTGGCACACCGGCCATTTCGCTTCCGACGCGGAAGGGAGTAGATTAGGTGTGGCCTTGACCTAACCTAAGACAATGCGTCCCTCACCATGGGGCCCAGCTTGATCTGCATATTCTATACCCACAAGGTCCATCTGTTTTGGAAGACAAATTTTAGGTCATGATTTAAAAATGAAGAAGTTCTAATTCTAGGTGGACCATACTATCGGAAAAAAAATGGTGTGATTGAATACTCTACCATTAAAAACTTCCCATGGTCTATTGTGACGTTTACATCATGCTTATTTTCCATATAAAATGTTGAGATAAGTTACATAAACTTGAATGAATTCAAAAAGCAAATATCTGCTTCATTTAAATTTAAGTGGCCCTTTAATTGTTAATAACAACTTTTTCCTATGGTTTGGGCCACCTGAGAATTGGATCTGCTTTAGGTTCTGAATCATATTCTATAATGATCTATTAAAACAGATGGGTGACGTGGATATAAAATTCATACATCAATGTGGGCCTAATATACTCCCACGTAGAGAGCCTAATGTCTGAGTTGCCTGGGAAGAAATTTTTATCTACACAAAGATAAGTGGGCCCACTATAATGTTTGTGAGAAATCCACCCCGTTTATTCATTTTTTTCTAGTCACTTTTGGATGTGGGCAAAATAATGAGGTAGATCTAGAACTCAAGTGGGCCACACGACAAGTAGGGAAATGCCTATTATTAAAACCTTCCAATGGCCGAAGTTATTCTTACATGCCATCCATACCGATCACAAGGTCATTCATATTGAGATGAACTAAAATTACAAAAATATTAGCTCAATCCAAAACTTATGTAACCCCTCAAATGTTCAGCAATGGATGTCCTCGCTGTTTCCTGTCGTGCAGCCCACTTGAGTCCTAGAACTACACCATTTATTCTCTCATTCCTTATAATGACATGGAAAAACGGATGGATGGTGTGGATTTCTTACAGCATGATGGTGGGCCCTAACTAGCTTCCTATCACATTAACCTTAGCTGAGAGGTTGCCATAGCTTCCAGTAACATTGACCATTTTGAATGTTTATAATCCTGCGGTTCAGTTCACACCAAGACACGACTCAACTTATGTTAAGGTTGCATGTGCTCGACCTTATAGTATTATATATATATAAAGGTTCTATGCGGTCTAGGAGGTCGAGTTGTGTGGGCCCCGCCGTGATGCGTGTTGAACATCTACCCCATCAATCAGATGCACCATTCCATGGTGGGCCTAGGGCTTAATCAAGTAAATTTGTGACTTTTATGGGCCACACCACCACAAAAGTTGAGAGGGGTTACCCTCCATTAAAACATTAATAATCATTTGTTGGACCCACTGACATGTGGTTCACAAATTCAGCCCATCCATTACATGTGTCCCACTTGGATGAGGGGTCAGACCAAGTTTCAGACTCATCTAAATTTCAAGTGGGCCCCACCAAGTACTTTTATATGTTTTAGGTATGTCTTCCCATGATTTTGGATGGTATGGCCCACCTGAGCCGGTATTTGAGATATCCCATAATTTAAAGGGGACCCATCAAATGCTAAGGTGTTGATGTTTGACACACATCATGGACGCAGTTCGACTTCATGCGAAGTTCCCGTGAACTAGACCGCATAGAACCTTTTCCCTATATATATATATATATATGTGGGTGTGTGTGTGTGTTAGAAATACTCACTTACATTATGCGACACTCCATGAAACCACAAAATTTGAATGATTCACGTCATGCGACAGTGCATGAAACCTCCAAGGAATAAATTTTAGCCTGATCCAAAACTTCTGTTACCCATGGTAAAGAGAGAGGAAACACAACGGAGGAAATTGTTACCACCCACTAAAGTTTTTGACAAGGCTAAAAGTTAGGCCCAATGGATTTGGGATGCCACCTCACATGATCCGTAGAAGGTAGAAAAAAACATCTCGGAAATAGCCGGGGAAGACAGGAAAATGACTTCGAAGTGGGATGTTGGACCAAGCGTCCATGTCTTCGTGCATGTACTACGACTGCGTGCACGTGCTGGACATGCTCATGCATTCCACCTTCACGTCTGCTGCAGATGTCTTGATGGCCTGGATATTTTGCATGAACCGTCCAGATCTCATGATTTAATGCAAGAATGTGGACCTCTTTTTGATCTTGTCCATTGGATCAGTTTTGATTGTCGAACAGATGCATTAGCTGTTCTTCTTTTGATTTGGACGATCAGCACGGACGGCCTAGATATCATCATCATCCTCCCTGGTTCAGAGAAAACCCAGCCATGATTTTGAATCAATTTTCTTGACAAAAGTTGGTGATGTAGTTTGCTCAACTTTACAGGCTTCCATTGTATAAAACCATTCAATGGGATGTTTTCATATGACGATTTCGATCCTCTTGTCATTGTGGCGAACAGTCCCTACTGGCTACCCCAAATCTGACCGTTGACCCTTCATCATGCATATAACATTAAAGAATGGGCTGATCCAACTGTTGATTCATCATCAATTTCATTTTTAGCTCTGTCAATAGTATATTAATTATCAAGAGAGATTTTTGTAACATGCTAAAATCCATTAGATATCATTAAACAGAAACAAATACAGAAAGAAGACAAGATAGACAAAAACAAATGCGTTGCACTTCCATTTTAATGTAAGGGGCCATGCTCTAGTTTTTCATTCCAAACTGTGATTGGAGATAATCAACTATGTTCTTATCAACTTGGAATGCCTTTGCAAGAACATCATCTGAGATGGGCGGATTTGATCCGAACACAGCATTCGCAATGGTGATGGTTCCTGGGTTCTGGCTGCTTAATCCTGCAATGGCTATAGCATTGGTGAGTCCGATGTTGAACTGGAAGTGAACCAGGCCTATTGGGAAGACAAACACATCGCCCTTCTGAAGGACCTTTGTTATGAGGCGATTGTCAGGGTTGGAAGTGACGAATCCGACATAGAGCGTGCCCTCCAAAACTGTTAAAATCTCTGTCGCCCTCGGGTGCGTGTGAGGTGCATTGAGACCGTAGGGTGCATAGTCAATCCGAACCAAGGAGACTCCGAGGGTGTTGAGTCCTGCTATCTGGGCTACGTTTACTTGGGTCACATTGGACCCAACCTTGTTACTCGTGTTGCCTGGTTTGTCCAGTCCCGTGAAGAAGAAATCATCAGCTTGAACTTGCATTGGGTCCTTGCACACAAATCCATTCACCAACACTGCCATCATAGAACACAAAAGATATTGTAAGCAGCATATTCTTTCAAGAGTACTTATTAAACCATTATAAATAGAAATAAAAGACAATGAGGTAGGTATTGTATCCCATTCATCATGTCAATCCTTTCACGAATGGGGTGGATTGCATTTACATGAAATATTATTTGAAGCAATGATGCAGTTACTTAATTTTTATTTTTTTTTCAATGGAGTGAAAATACCTGGGCTGTTGCGCACAGCGACACAGAAATCCTGTAAAGGGCTGGGATCCGATGCGGAGGTAAAGGAGAGACTGAATGCAATGAATACTAAGAGAAGAAAGCAGGTGGACATCTTGAAAATCTGTCTAGAAGTATGCATGTATGTATGCTGGGAAACTCTAAATGTTATAATGAGGGGTGTTTTTGGCTGTGGGTTATGTAAGAGGATTAGGCTAGTATTTATAATGGGGTTAAAGAAATGTTTGTCATTGAAATGGTCCTATGATTTTTATTATTATTTGAAATCCAAGACTTCTTCCTCTTCAAGTCATGTGCAAAAGAAGGAATTGGCTCAGTCAGTTACGCGTAGATCAAAATATCATCATTTCTTTACTAATTCTGGATTTCATAGATGCTAACTACTCCAAATCGACTAAGGGCTATGAAACTATGTGAGATTAATAAATGTACTAAGCTTGGTCATGCTGCGACCGGTGGTGATATGGTCAAAAAAGGGGTCCGGATGTGCCCTCTTGACTAATCATCGTTCACGAGATTTACCTGATCACACGACTAGTCTAAGAATTCATTCAACATTCAAACAAAAAAAAAAAAAAACCAAGGCTAAGTAAAATCTTGCTTGATCAATTTCTTAAGCCAAGTAAAAGCTTGCTTGATCAATTTCTTAATTTTGAATTGGGAAAGCATGACCTTTTCAGCGAGACAAATGGGTGCCCTGCGTATGTCTGAGATTTGAGCCATTCATCATCTGGGCCCGGTGTCCTGTGCCACATAATCTCGTATATTAGTCAGGTCATATGCATGAAATAATCCACGGTAAAGAGAAAACCATCAACGGCTAATACTGAGGCCCCATTTGAACACAACTTAATTTTTTAAGTTTGTTATATTTTTAATGTAGGAAGTTTTATCCGATCATTCCTTTGGAGAATATGATATTCACTCAACATGCTTTAACTCTCAATATTTAGCAAAACGTTCTTCTAATGGTACTCACAGTGGATGAAAAGTCTAAACTACCCTTGATGGAGAGATTTTTATGGAACCAAAACCCGGTCATTCCACGGTGAGGAAGGAAATTGCTCCGGAAGATATCATAAGCTACGTTGGCCTTAACGTGTTCTATTTCTTAAAATCATATCCCAAAAAAGAGCCGATCCATGATTTTGGTGGACCATATCATTGGAAATAGTGTACACATGGATGCCTTCCCTCCAAATTGTTTCCCTCCGTGTGACCCACATGAATCATGGATTATCCTGATTCTTGGGCCATAGACCTAAATTTTTTTCATGGAATCTAATTGTTAGAGTGGATTTCTTATAATCTTCATAATGTGACCTGAAAAAAAAAAAAAGA
Source organism: Magnolia sinica (assembly GCF_029962835.1). Lineage (NCBI taxonomy): Eukaryota > Viridiplantae > Streptophyta > Magnoliopsida > Magnoliales > Magnoliaceae > Magnolia > Magnolia sinica. Next base: position 27,594,908 of record NC_080584.1, read on the forward strand.
AAAAAAATCAAAGTTGGATGTCTCTCCCAACACTTTCCTCCGGTGTGGCCCATCTGAATCACAAGTCAATGTAGTTTCTTAGCCATGGGCCTAATGTCCGATTACACAACTAATGGTTGGAGTAGATTTCACATACACATCATGATGTGTATGCGCCCCACCAAAAATGGCAGCAGTGTCCTTTGGGCGCAACTATTGCTTCAAGAGATTTAGGAAGTTGATGCGACATGAGCAAGTTCTGCGGGCCAGATGCTGATGTATGTGTTATGTTAGGGCATAGTCCTAAAAACGAGACAAATCAAATGTTCAAGTGGACCGGACCATAGAAAGCATTGGCAACACATGACACCTACAGTTAAACCTTCCTAGGGCCCGGCCACCGTGATGTTTCTTTGCCATCCAACTTATTCATAAGGTCACATAGACATGGACAAAGGGAAAACACAAATGTCAACTTGATCCAAAACTGCTGAGCCCACGAGAAGTTTTCTTCGGTAAGTGTTCAAGCCCCACCCCATTCTATGGTGTGATATACTTGAGCTTTGGATTTGCCTCATTTTCTTGCCCATGCCCTAAGATGATCTCAAAAATGGATGGAAAGCGTGGATATAACACATACATCATGGTGGGACCCACAGAACTTGCTGATATCAACATGCCAGCGAGGTCGGTGATGTGTGGCACACCATGCAATCCGCTTCTAGAGATTTAGCTTTCATGTGGCATCCTTTGTACGACCGATTGAAGAGATCTGGCTTTCATATATTTATAAAAAATAAAAATAAATAAATAAACTATGAGAGGGACACTCAAGCCCATGCAATGTATATGTGAAATCCATTCCAGGCTTTCGTATATTCAAAAAAATAATAAAAAATCTTATAGGAGGCACACCCAAGCCCATGAAATGTGTATGTGAAATCCACTCCCGGCTTTCGTATATTAAAAAAAGAAAAAAAAATGAAAAAAAAAAAAAAACCTATAGGATGCATACCCAAGCCCATGCGGTGTGTATGTGAAATCCACTCTGGCCATTAGTTGTGTAATCCCACATTAAGCCCAAGACAACAATAAGCTTGTGACCTATGATTTAGATGGGCCTCATCAGTGGAAATAGTTGGGAGAAATGTCCAACATTGATTTTTTAGAGGGCCCACCATGAAGACTATAAGAAATCCACTACAACCATTAAATTCCACATTTAAAAAAAAAGAAAAATAAAGAAAAATAAATTAAAGACATTTAGTTCCAAGGCCCAAGAATAAGGATAATCCATGACTAAGGTGGTTCACATGGAGGGAAACAGTTTGGAGGTTGGGCATTGTCGTGTACATTATTGTTTTCAATCATATGATCCACCTAAATCACTGTTTGGGCTCTCTCTCTCTCTCTCTCTCTCTCTCTCTCTCTCTCTCTCTTCTTTTTTCTTTTTCTTTTTTTTTCTAAAAAAAAATTAATGTTTATGCCGTAAATTAGGTCATGCAACTAGTGATCGGATTGAATTTTCAGAAATTGAAAAAGTTAGGGCTGTACACCCAAAAAATTGGCACTAGAGTACATATAGACTCTGATCACGAATTTTCGGGTGTTAATTTAATAAAATTCACATCTGTCCTAATTTAAATTCACATTTATTTTGCAGATAAATAATTAGAATAACACATTTCAATTTAGCAGAACCAAAGCGAAGTAGAGATAGCAAGATCCAATAATATATGACTAACACCTAAAAGTTACAGTTCCAAAAGTGGCGACCACCCATGTGAGAATTATACAAATCACAATAATTATAATAGGGACAAAAGAACAACTACTAATTGGGAAAAAGCTAGAGATCTACTAGGCACCCCGAGTGCACTACCGATTGGTCATATTCCCGAGTTATCTGCATATATCAAATATGAGGCGTCAAACACCAACATAGTGAAGAAATACCCCAAGATTGTTACTTGAGGTATTTTAAGGAATATTAGTTCATAACAAATACATATTCATACATAGGGCTGTACACGAGTCAAGCTAGCTTGAAAAGCTCGCTCAACTCGACTCGACTCAGCTGGGGTTGACTCGGCTTGAAAGGTTGACTTAAGGCGAGTCAAGCTTGTTTACTAAAGCTTGAGCTGAGTTTAAGCCAAGTTCAACCATGGTGTATTTCAACTCGACTCGAATCGAACTCAACTCAACTTGAAGCTCGAACTCGAGCTTGACTCGGCTCGAGTAATATATTTTAATAATATATATTATATATATTATATTAATATTAAATATATATAATATATATATTTAAGTTAAAAAAAGAAGTTAAAACTTAAAAGGTTTTACTAAAAAATCCTACCCGACTCTACTTGTCCCCATTCCCTCCTTTTTTTCCCTTACCCTACCGAGGTAAACTCGACTCGACTTGAGATAAACTCGACTCGACTCGAACCACTAGCTTGACTCGAAAGCTTTGGCAAACAAGCCAAGCTTCAATGTTGAGCTCGAGGGCGAGCTCGAGCTCAAGCTCGAACTTGAGTATAGCATGGACGAGTCAAGCGAGCTTGGCCCACCTTGACTCGACTCGGCTCGATGTACAACCCTATTCATACATACAATACACTTAAGAATGTTACATTTAACGCATAGATACTAAGCAGTTACACATTTTATCACACAACACGCACAAGTAATGATGACATAGAAACAAACATTTCCTAATCTAGTTGGTAAGTATATTAATGTTATGATGAAATGATGCATGCTCCTCACAATCCAACACTCCATCACAAACGACTTCCTCACCTATTTCACAAATGTTAACACTCCCTTACAAGTGACTCCAATACCAAATCATAACCTATCTTAGGATATGTATGATTAGCCAAGTAATTATTAATCCCAGTTCGTATAGCAGGTTGGTGAAGTTAGGGTACTGCCATTATATCACGAGTCATTATCTAGATCACGTGGTTCGTTGCGGCATGTGGCGGCTCCTCATCAGTGTTCCTTGATCCAAATTAAGACATTAATAAGGTACTGGTTGTCACCCAATACTGAGTATGAACAATCAATTTAGAGGTGCAGGCATATCGCTCCAAACTAAATTAATATAAAGGAAATGGCTCGTCACCCAATTCCAGTCACACTTGGTCGTTTGAACGGTACTCTGGTATGGAACCATCTGCAGGATAATTTAACGGGGGCCGTTCGAACAATATTCTATCACTAACACCTCTATCAGTGCTGAATGGTTACTATGGGGAGTGTTATCACCTTAGCATGGGCCGACAGCTCGAACACGGTGTCCCATACCACCATGCTGGGTTCAAGAGTCTTTGGGGATCGTAACACACTAATGGTTATGAGTAGACTAAATCAATAGTAATGGTGATATCCCAGATTCTATTAAATGTTATACAAGCACCAAGCATAAGAATGATCGAGCTTTCATTAGACAGATGCGATCAACTATGGAGGACCCCGGACAAACTGGCATTGGGTACAAAGCATCCTGCGTAGCTCTAACTATTGTCGATCGTCCGTGTTCAACTTTGGTCGGTCATATAAGCCTAGGATAGCCTCCCTAAAGCGAGTTATCCATATATTTAGATAATTTGCGAAGCTCGATCCACTGCAACAATGCAGTTCAATTATTCTAGTATTTCTAAGCATTTAACATCTAAAATTTTTATAATATTAAGAGTTTTATGTCATCCAATGTAATATCCTGAACTTTTTAAATACCCGAATATTGAAAGTTCTTAAGTGTTATCATGAAATTTTACTTAATATGTATATATGTACAATACCAATCTATCTATCCTAATGTAACACCCTGAAAATCAAGGGTCGAGCAGAAGCTCAACTCCCGAGTTCCAACGCATCACTTATGCAATATAGGTAATGATGATTAAATGTTGTCCATATTAGTGCATTAAATATAAGTGGAATTATACCAAATCAGCATATCATACTCCAGAGACAATTAGATTACGCAAGCAGAAGACTGTGATAAATATATAAAGCATATAAGTGGTTGTAAGTCCCCAGAGTATGAACATGTCACCAGGTTAAATAATTACATGTATAGTTCTAAAATTTATAAAAATGATACAATGTAATGCCATCTAATCCGTATCCCTGTAACCCTGTCGACGCAACTCCAGGTCTACATAGACCCGTCAGAGAGTTGCATGTAAGAGAACTCCTCGTTATCATAAAAGTCAGGATCCGCCTCATAAGCATCGCCATCACCTAAAGCTACAACAGAGTCTGGTTAGTATTTTAAAACACCGCTCCAGAGTGGGAGTGAGTGATCAACTCAGTGGAGCTATAAGGCAAAGGTTAACATGTTATCAATTCAATCAAGCAGTTATGATAAAGCAATACAATAATCATGTCCTAAGTACTCTTGTTAATGCAGGAATGATATGCTGTAATGATGCATGCCCTCGCCTACACTCTCTCAGCGACTTCATCTCATGATCACGACATGCACCACTCCGGACATGTGCGCTTCCTCGCCAAAGCACATGCAATGCAGTGCATGATCATGTTAGTCAATACTTAATTAAGTTTATTCATACAGAAGGTCGGGAAGCTAAGGTACTTCTCTTTATATCATTTACCCAATGATGATCCATATAGGGTCGTCAATCCTAGTTAATCACATACGATAGGCAAGTTATAGGGCAACGTCATTCCTGATTTAAAAACAGTGGATAGGCAAGTTCAGGTCGCTACGAGAAGCTCGTCACCTCGGTGTAGGCCTAGTTTATACTCCAGGTCACTACGGGAAAGGCTCGTCACCTTAACGTAGGCCGACAGCTTGAATACAATATCCCATACCACCGTATTTGGCTCACGAGTTTAGGTTGCTCACTGGTCACTATAGGGAGGCTCGTCATCCTAACGTAGGCCAACAGCTCAACCACGGTGTCCTATACCACCATGCTCGGCTCATGAGTTTTAGCGGATCGTGGTACTAAGGTTAATCGGGCTTTTCACTGGTAAGTGGTACCTTAGATTAGAGGTGTACACAAACCGGGCTAGCCTGGTTAGCTCGGTCGACTCGGCCCAAAAAAGCCCAACTCGACTTGACTCAGAACTGAGTTCGGGTCAGGGCGAGCTAATTTTCAAAGCCCGAAATTGAGTTCAGGCCGAGTTCGGATAGGCCCCAGTTCGGCCTGACTCGGTCCGAAACCCGACCCGACCCGACCCGCTAAGTGTATATAATATATATATATATATATATATATTCTCAAATAACCTAACCCTACCCGTCCCTTTCCACTTTTCCCTTTTGAGATCGCCTGACCCCAGCAACAGCACCCGACCCCACCAAACCCTACTCCTTTCTCCCTCCTCGATGGCCCGACCCCACCACCAAATCTCTATAATCTCTCTCTCTCTCTCTCATCTCTAATCTCTCTCTCTCTTGTCTGACCAGTAGGCAGACACTGTCCGACCACAGTCCGACGCCCCCCTCACGCTCTCACCTCTCCAATCTCTCTCTCTCTCTCATCCGACCAACGGGCGGACGTTGTCCGACCACAGTCTGGCGCCTATCTTCACTGGTTCTGGGAAGATAAACTTTTTTCCATGGTATGTAACTGCATTCCAACCCATTTTCTCACTCGAGTTTTGATCAGTGGATCCTCATTACTTTGGTCCCTATATTCAATGGATGGCTCAGATCTCTAGTACTAACATGTGTTCCCGCTCCCTCGCATACCATATGCATCAGATATACACCCCTCCTATATGCTGATATATATATTTTTAGCTGTCCATTTGTTTCAAAGGCTTCATTCGTTCATGAGCTGAATGCCTATAGACTGCTCAATGTCCCACGTGTGTTATGTCTGCAAGTGTGGAGGGGTATGTAGAGGCCATAAAATACATGCATGTTGATGTGGTATAGCAAATTCTAGCTAGGGATATCAATGGCTAAATGACTTTACCTTGGGCAACTCTAGCAATTTCCTTGGCAAACCCAGTTGATACGAACTTGCTTTCAGTGTCGATTACTAGAAGAGACATCCCTGCTTTGTATATTTTCCCAACAACATCTAGAATCTCATCCTTGAGAGCCCAAAAAAAATAAAGAATAAAAATCAAATGAGCTTACCAGATAAGAAGATTAGTGTACTGCCTCATGAGGAAATAAATAGGGAGAAGAATGACCAATAAAAAAAAGGAGGTATATGACAATATTCAACCAAGATTATCTACAGTACATTGATAAGGGACCCACCCCGGATGCCCCATAAAAAAAGAATAAAAATAAAATAAAATAAAATAAAATAAATAGTGTCAGTAGCGACGTCACTACTAGTGGAAACTCTGTGGGCCCCACAATGATATCCATGCCGTCCATCCATTTTGGATCATTATTTTAGTGCATGAGCCCAAAACTGAGGTAGACCCAGATCTCAGGTGGACCACGCCCAGGAAACAGTGTTAGTTGAATGCTCACCATTGAGAATTTCCTAGGGCCCACTGTAATGTTTATTTGTCATCCTACCTGTTGATTAGGTCACAAAGACTTGGATGAAAGAAAAACAAAAAAAATAATTCAGCTTGATCCAAAACTTCCGTAGCTGTAATAAGTTTTTAATAGTGGTCATTCAAAAATTTAGCTCAGAGTTTCTAATAAGTTTTTAATAGGGCCCACTGTCCATCCATTTTTCCATACCATTTTAGGATATCAGCTCAAAAAGGAAGAAGATCCAAGTCTCATGAGCCACTGTAATGTTTATTTGCCATTCAACCGGGAAAAATCAAATATCAGCTTGATCTAAACTTTTGTGGGCTATTAATGGTCCATCACCATTGTTTCCTACAGTGTAGTCCACCTGAGAATTGAATTTATTTCATTTGTTTTGGCTCATGCACATTGTCATTCACTGTAGTGGAATATGGTGGTGAGGCTTACTGTTTTCATTTAAATTATATATTTCAATCCCACGTATAGCTATTGTTTTACACCCTTTCTTAGGCAAAACCATGTCAACCCAAAAATGTGTTCTTTGATTTTGCTGTTTCTTTGGCCAGATTTCAATCATTTTCTTCAAGATAGAACAAATTTTAATGCGGATATTTCTCAGAGGGCACTTTTCACGGTATGGAGTTTTGGTGGTTATGGTACAAGCTTAGAACCAGAAAATACCGTGCCCTTACATTATCAATGATTATATAATTCCCCTGTAGCTTTCAAGGCAATCCAAAGTTAAATCTGAGTTGAGTGACCTAGTCTACAACTCTGAGCTTCTTGCCCTTTTTCAATGTAGGAAAATCAGATTGTAAAATGAGGCTATGAGGTTAGTATCGGCCAAAATCAGTATGTATTGCCCAATGCATACTAGTAACATTCATGGACAATACAGTTGTATCAGCCTAAAACAGCCCAATACAGGGTGATGACCCTATATCAGTGTTGAAATATGACCACATAGGTGGTGAATGATATGATATTAATATGCCAGAACAGATTTTTAAACCAGTGTGGCAATCTTCTAAACACAAGTGCATAAATATAAGTGCATTTTCAAACTGAGTAGAAAAGTAATAAATACAAGTGCATTTTGAACTTCCAGATGTATGATTTGTGATTTATTTATATCTTTCATTGCAATATTTGATAATTGATTTCAGTTTGACTAAATAAATGTGTGCATATTAAGTAGTCATTTATATTTTTGTAAATTTTGTTAAAGTTAGTTTAATGATGAATGATACTTGCGATTGAGAATGACAATAAACAACTTATTATATATATATATATATATATATATATATATGTTATCCTTGGAGGATTTATTTTTTAGGGGGACATGATATTCTTGCAGCCTATGGTATGGTGCCCCAATATTGTTTGTATGTTACTAGTGTATATAGTAGATATTATTAGGTTAATTTATCAAAACAAAATCTGAAAAGTTAGTTTAAACACATTTTGTTATTAGTTAGCTATATGTTGAATGTTAATTATGATTAATGATGGAATTGTTTAAGTATATGACTATCAGTTGCCAATTATAGAATTGATTTCTTTAGAACAACAACCTGTTTGGTAGAAGAGGTAACACCTCTAGTCGTGCTCTTTGAGCAGTAGCTCCTTCGGAGCTCGCTTTCACGTTTGCCCAAGGATCCTACGTGAAACTACCAGATCTGCAAAATGTTTTTTGTTTTAGTCTTAATCTATCCTTATACCAATTGCCTATTGGATATATTTTTATTTTTTTGTTCTTGTTGTTGTGGTATAGGATAATCAGTTGCCCATTTGAGGATTTCTATATTGCCAGATATAGATTGAGTGTGTTCATGGATGCATAGAAATTCTCAAATTGTTCCTTTTTCGACAGTTCAATGTTGGATAGACAGTAATGTTTTCATTTATTCTAATTTAAATGCACATGTCTGTTTCGGTTTGTCTCTCTTAATTCTCTCTGGATATATTTCTTGCATTTACTTCCTCATTAAATATCCACACTTTGTGTAGATAGTTGACGTGTGAATCAAATTCAAGATTAATATATTCTGGAGAGATAAGGGAAAATGCTGCCAAAATTTTGGCGTGGCATTTAAATTGAATAATGAAATCATTACTATCTATTCAACATTGAATGGGTAACTGATTTAATTATTTTTTATATTATTCTTGTAGTATAGGATAATCAGTTACCCATTCGAGGATTTCTATGTTGCCAGACATAGATTAAGTGTGTTCATGGATGCATAGAAATTCTCAAATTGTCCATTTTTAGATAGTTCAATGTTGGATAGATATTAAAGTTTTCATTTATTCTAATTTAAATGCACTGCTTGTTTCAGTTCGTCTCTCCCAATTTCCTCTGAATATATTTCTTGCATTTACTTCCTCATCAAATATCCACACTTTGTGTGGATAGTTGACGTATGAATCAAATCCAAGATTAATATATTCTAGAGAGATAAGGAGAGATGCTGCCGAAATTTTGGCGTGACATTTAAATTGAATAATGAAAGCATTACTATCTATCTAGCATTGAATGGGTAACTGATTTATCCGCTTAGGAAATTCTTTACTAAGGTATAAGGATAAATGAAATTGTTTCATATCTTTAGATATGGTTAGTGAGGATGAAGTCCCACCTACGGCTACCCCTAGTAGCAGTGCCGGTGCGTCAGCCACATCACCACTTATTGTTGAGGGAGAGGGGTCTTCAGCTGCAAATAAAGGAAAGAAACGATCAGTTGTTTGGGATGATTTTGAAGAAGTAGTAGTTAACGATGTCCCTAAGATCAGATGTATGCGCTGCAAAAGTCTATACACCAAAAGTGTCGGGGGGTTGACATCTCATTTAAACAGACATAGAAAAAGTTGTGCAAGGAGACCTAGACTTCCACGTTCAGGCCAACAATTGCTATCGTTTACAAAGTCCGAAGCATCTGCTTCTGAAGGTACACTTACCACTCATAAGTTTGAAAAAGAAAAGCTAAATGAGTAGTTTGCAAAGCTTATTATCATTGATAAGCAGCCATTGAAGATGGTAGAGAGTGAAATATTTATGAGATACAGTAAATACCTTAATCCTCAGTTTGAGAAGGTCTCCCGTATTACTGTGAAGAGGGAGTGCATGAAGATGTATGCCAGTGAGAAAATGAAGCTGAAAGCAGTTTTAGATTCGGTTTCAAGGGTAAGCTTGACGTCTGATATGTGAATGACACAAAATCAAAGAAAATGTTACATTTCATTGACTGCACACTATGTTGATGAAAATTAAAAAATCTGCAAGAGAATATTGAACGTTCGCCACCTTCCACCTCCCCATTCTGGGTTGGTTATTTTAGATTGCATTTACAACTGTCTACGAGATTAGAGCATTGAAAAAAAAGTCAGTTCATTAACTTTAGATAATGCTTCGACAAATGATAGTATCATACAATTCTTACATAACCATTTCAAGGAAGCTAACAGTTTATTTTTTGAGGGAAAAATATTTCATGTTCGGTGTTGTGCACACATTCTCAACTTAATTGTACAAGAAGAGTTGAAATCAATTGACCAAACTATAGAGAATGTGAGGGAGAGTGTGAAGTACATAAGAGGCTCGCCATTAAGATTGAGTATATGGAATGACATCGTCCAATGTTTGAATTTGACGTCTCCAAAAACGTTAAAGCTAGATGTATGCGCACGTTGGAATTCCACTTTTGAGATGTTGGATTCAGCCCTGGAATTGGAACATGCCTTTCCAGAATATGTAGTGCGTGATAGAACATATGCTTGGTTGCCTACTGATGATGATTGGAGCAAAGCGAAAGAAGTTCACAAATTTTTTAAGATTTTTTATGACTATACGAAAATATTTTCTGACAATAAGTTTTCTACAGCAAATATTTTTTTCTATTTGTGTGGAAGATCAAGGATGCCCTGCAGAAATCTGCTGATAATGGTCTATTTTTTCTCTAAATCATGATAGGTGGTATGCAAATGAAGTTCGATAAGTATTGGAATGATTGTTATCTGATAATGTCCTTAGTTGTTGTTCTTAATCCTCGGCGCAAGATGAATTATGTTAAGTACATCTTCATGAGGATTTATCCTACTGAAAAGGCAATATCTGAAACCTCGAAGGTTCGTGACACAATCAAAGCATTGTACAATGCGTACACAACCACGGTGTCCACACCAAGTGCTTCTGAAGTTAGATCGCAAGTTGCTTCAAGCTTCGACGATGCTGATTTCTTGTCTTTCTTAGCAAAAGAAAATACAGACATAGACATGAAAGAATCAGAGTTAGACATATATCTCAACGAGTCAGTCGTACTACGACATGATTCAGAGTTCGATGTTTTGGAGTGGTGGAAATTGCGAGTTAGTGAAGGAAAATATCTTACATTATCGACGATGGCACAAGATATTTTATCAATTCCTATTTCAACAGTGGCATCAGAATCTACGTTTAGAACAAGGAGCAGAGTCGTGAGCAAGATTAGAAGTTCCCTTGCACCAGATACAATGGAAGCATTAATTTGTACACAAGATTGGTTGCGTCCGAGTCTAAGAGGTTATGATCTGGATGAGGAAGAGGAGGAGTATATGAATGAAGCCGCAACACATGAAACAACAGCAATATGATGGATGTTTGGGATGAGTGTTTTGATCTTGTTAGTTTATTTGAATTTGCAAATGCTGTAATGGGTACTCTTTTAACTTTTATTTTTATTTCTCTGTTATGTTGATGGACGTTATGCAAGCTGCGTAATGCATTAATGGCTCTTTTTTATCCATAAATTGCTTTTATTTTATGTCGGTATTTCATTATTACTAAAAGGCCTAAAATACTTTTCCAACACAATATATAGATGTCTTCAAGCGAACCATCGATTGACATTTGAGACTATGGTTCCTTAGTCCATTCTCCAAAGTCTAGAAAGTTAAAAATTTTGTGTAATTTTTGTGGAGCCAAGTTTGTTAACAAAACTAATCGGCTCAGATTACACTTATCCTGTTGGAGTGGAGATGCAAAACTGTGTCCTAAAGTTTCAAAAGAAATCCAAGTTCTTTTCTAAGCAGTTCTTGACTCAAACAAAAAAGCTTTCACTCCCCAATCCAAACTTTCTGAGGCAGAGAAGGAAGCTAAATTATTAGCAATGGAAGAAGAACAATTCCAACTCGCCTTAAAGCGCAGTATGAAAGAGGCTTCTACACATCATCGATGTCCTCCAACACCACATGATGTTGAAGCAGGTTCAAGCTGCACGGGTAAAAAGAAGAATAGTAAGAATTCAGCTAAGTTTCTCTCCAGACTGGGTGCATTTTACAGGACGTTGGGAACTACGTATAAATCTTCTCACAAAAATAGTTTGAAAAATCTAATTCAAACTATACAAGAGGAGGGCGATAAAAAGCCATCTCTACCTTCTGAAGAGGGAGAGGTGAATGAGTACGTATATAAAGATTTAGATAGCAGCTTGGGCTCAGCAGATGAATTTCCTCAACAGTAGTCAGTAGTGTATGACTGTATTCAGTTTGTATAAAATGTTTTATTTTATGCTTTGTCAAATGTATGTAAATGTATGTAAATGTCCTAACTAGTTATATTTTTTGTGGACTTTATAATTTAGCTATCTAAATCATTGATCGAGGGCCTTATAATGAGATGCGGATTACCTGCCAAAGCCCTTCCCATGAATTTGCTATAAGATTCGAAACTGGCCCGAACTCGCCTGATTGTTGTCGGGTCGGGTTCGGACTGGAGATGTTGGCCCAGTGACCAAGCCTGGTTAGGTTCGGGCCTAGACAGGCTGAGGCCAATTCGACTTAGCCCAACCCGTGTACACCCCTACTTAGGTTAGAGCAACCCATTATTAGTTGCTAGGAAAGAGGCTATCTTAGCCTAGGTTAGAGCACTTTCATCATTGTTAGCTATAGGAAAGGTGTAGGTTAGGCTAGGCACTAGACTAGGCTAGGCACATGGAACCTAGCGTGGGCCCACATAAGAAAAACGTGCTCATGGGTAAAGTGGGCACCACATCATTATCAATGGCCTGAATAATGCGTAGCCCACAACTTTTGATGGAAACGTCGGATTTACACACGAGACGCGGCGTTGGAACCACGGTAACGATGCGGTCACAATGGCATAGGTCTTGGGTGAATCTGAGTCGGATCTATGTGACCTAACTCAAGGGTGATCGCAAATACTATCCAAAGGTCATGGGTCACCGGAATTTGACCGGTAGGACTACGGAACTAAAATGAATGAAATGCATACTCTCACACACACACATGCAAACTCGGGTTGGGTTTCACAACTTATAACCTAAACTTAAACCTATAACCTTAACCTAAGCGTAAAACCTAGACCTAAACTTATAACCTAAACTTGAAAACCCAAACCTAAACCTGATCCCGAACCCGAACCCGATTTCCTAAACCTAAACCTTAACCTATTCTCAATTCCCTAAAGCTAAAACCTATAACCTAAACCTAAACCTATAACCTTAACTTATAACCTTAACCTAAACCTAAAACCTAAACCTAAACCTAAAACCTAAATGTATTATCAAATTTGTAAACTTAAATCTACACATAATCCTAATCTCAACTTCTTAACCTTAACCTAAACTTGAAAACCCAAACCTGATTTCCTAAACCTTAACCCATTCTCAATTACCTAAACCTTAACCTATAACCTAACCTAAACCTAAACCTATAACCTAAACCTGTAACCTTAACCTAAACGTAAAACCTAAACCTAAACCTAAAACCTAAATGTATTCTCAAATCCCTAAACCTAAACCTAAACCTATAACCTAAACCTACAACCTACAACATTAACATAAACTTATAACCTAAACCTATAACCTACAACATTAACCTAAACCTATACTTATAACCTAAATCAATTCTCAAATCCCAAAACCTATAATCTAAACCTAAACCTATAACCTAAACCTAAACCTTAACCTATAACCTAAACCTTAACCTATAACCTATAACCTCTAACCTAAACCTATAACATATAACCTAAACTCAATTCCCTAAACCTTAACCTATAACGTAACATAAACCTAAACCTATAACCTACACTTATAACATAAACCTAAACCTGTAACCTTAACCTAAATGTAAAACCTAAACCTAAATCTATAACCTAAACTTGAAAACCCAAACCTAAACCCGATCCCGAACCCGAACCCGATTTTCGAAACCTAAACCTTAACATATTCTCAATTTCCTAAAGCTATAACCTATAACCAAAACATATAACTTTAACTTAAACTTAAAACTTAAACCTAAACCTAAAACCTAAATGTATTCTCAAATCCCTAAAACTAAACCTACACCAAATTCTAAATCTCAACTCCTTAACCTAAACCTAAACTTGAAAACCCAAACCTAAACCCAAACTTGAACCCGAACCTGATTTCCTAAACCTAAACCTTAACCTATTCTCAATTCCTTAAACCTTAACCTATAACTTAACCTAAACCTGAACCTATAACCTAAACCTAAACCTATAACTTGACCTAAACGTAAAACCTAACCTAAACCTAAAACCTAAATGTATTCTTAAATCCCTAAACCTAAACCTAAACCGAAACCTATAATTTACAACATTCACATAAACTTATAACCTAAACCTACAACCTACAACATTAACCTAAACCTATACTTATAACCTAAACCTATTATCAAATCCCAAAACCTATAACCTAAACCTAAACCTCAACTTATAACCTAAACATATAACCTATAACATAAACTCAATTCCCTAAACCTTAACCTATAACCTAACCTAAACCTAAACCTATAACCTACACTTATAACCTAAACCTAAACGTAAACCTGTAACCTTAACCTAAACATAAAACCTAAACCTAAACCTATAACCTACAACATTAACATAAACTATAATTTACAACATTAATCTAAACCTATACTTATAACCTAAACATATTCTCAAATCCCAAAACCTATAACCTAAACCTTAACCTATAATGTATATCCTATAACTTAAACGTATAACCTATAACCTAAAGTCAATTCCTTAAACCTTAACCTGTAGCCTAACCTAAACCTAAACTTATAACCTACACTTAAAACCTAAACTCAATTCCTTAAACCTTAACCTGTAGCCTAACCTAAACCTAAACTTATAACCTACACTTATAACCTAAACCTAAACCTATAACCTGTAGCCTAACCTAAACCTAAACCTATAACTTACACTTATAACCTAAACCTAAACCTATAACCTAAACCTATAACCTAAAACCTAAACCTAAACTCAAATCCTAAATGTATTCTCAAATCCTTAAACCTAAACCTAGACCTAATCCTAATCTCAACCCCTTAACCTAAACCTAAACTTGAAAACCCAAACCTAAACCCGATCCCTAACCCAAACCCGAACCCGATTTCCTAAACCTAAACCTTAACTTATTCTCAATTCCCTAAAGCTATAACCTATAACCTAAACCTAAACCTAAAACCTAAACTTAAACCTAAAACCTAAATGTATTCTCAAATCCATAAACCCAAACCAACACCTAATCTTAATCTCAACTCCTTAGCCTAAATCTTAACTTGAAAACCAAAACCTAAATCTGAACCCGAACCCGAACCCGATTTCCTAAACCTAAACCTTAACCTATTCTCAATTCCCTAAACCTTAACCTATAACCTAACCTAAACCTAAACCTATAACCTACACTTATAACCTAAACCTAAACCTGTAACCTTAACCTAAACGTAAAACCTAAACCTAAAACCTAAATGTATTCTCAAATACCTAAACCTAAACCTAAACCTAAACCTATAACCTACAACATTAATATAAACTTATAACCTAAACCTATAACCTACAACATTAACCTGAACCTATACTTATAACCTAAACCGATTCTTAAATCCCAAAACCTATAACCTAAACCTAAACCTATAACCTAAACTCAATTCCCTAAAACTTAACCTATAACCTAACCTAAACCTAAACCTATAACCTACACTTATAACCTAAACCTAAACCTAAACCTATACCTGTAACCTTAACCTAAACGTAAAACCTAAACCTAAACCTTAAACGTAAATGTATTCTCAAATCCCTAAACCTAAACCTAAACCTAAACCTATAACCTAAACCTACAACCTACAACATTAACATAAACTTATAACTTACAACATTAACCTAAACCTATACTTATAACATAAACCTATTCTCAAATCCCAAGACCTATAACTTAAACCTAAACCTTAACCTAAACCTAAACCTATAACTTAAACCTAAACCTTAACCTATAACGTATAATGTATAACCTAAATCTATAACCTATGACTTAAACTCAATTCCTAAACCTTAACATATAGCCTAACCTAAACCTAAACCTATAACCTACACTTATAACCTAAACCGTAACCTATAACCTAAACCTATAACCTAAACCTAAACCTAAAACCTAAATGTATTCTCAAATCCCTAAACCTAAACCTACACCTAATCCTAATCTCAACTCTCTAACCTAAACTTAAACCTAAACTTGAAAGCCCAAACATAAACCCGATCCCGAACCCGAACCCAATTTCCTAAACCTACACCTTAACCTATTCTCAATTCCCTAAAGCTATAACCGATAACCTAAACCTAAACCTGTAACCTTAACCTAAACCAAAACCTAAACCTTAACCTATAACCTATAACCTAAACTTATAACATATAACCTAACCTTAACCTAAACCTAAAACCTAAACCTAAACCTAAAACCTAAATGTATTCTCAAATCACTAAACCTAAACTTACACCTAATCATAATCTCAACTCCCTAACCTAAACCTAAACCTAAACTTGAAAACCCAAACCTAAACCCGATCCTGAACCCGAACCCGATTGATGTAATAATGTAGCCCAATCACATGGCAACAAACAAGAAAATCTTGCTTTGTTGGCAAATGTACTCAAACTCAAGCATCACAATGCATCTATTTCCATCTCCACTATCTCTTATAGCATAGATTATTTGAGATTTAGATTTATCTCATTTTTAGAGTCATGTCCTAACCCAATATGATAATATTAATAGACAAGGTGAATTTGTCACCAACATTATTTTAAGACCCATATAGCTTCTCCTTATAGGAAGTTGGGTAGGGCACATGCAGCTTGAATCCATAAAAGGAGATAAGGATCACCTCTCATATGTTCTCTCTCTTTTCCTTTATTTTTTTTCCATAGGATTGTTTATTTTGTGGTGTCTGCTCACGTACAACATTTTATCATGTTAATATAATTATAAGTGGCCTGATCTCACCTTTCTAAAAACAACTAATAATAATTTCTACCTGATGAGAAATCACCAAGTACCATTAGGCTCAACCCAAAAAGATAAATCAGCGTTTTCTTTCTTTCTTTTTCTTTTAACACACACTCACACACCAGAGTTGCTTACGGCCACAATGGGTACTTGAACTCGTGACCTTGTATTGAAACTATTTTGAATCTACCATGAAGGCATGAGTAAGGACCTAGGTGTGTGTGCACAGTCGGCGATGTGTTCACTACACTGAATTTTATGAGCTCACCAGGAAATAGGCTATGAATATTTTTTTTTTGTATTTTATTTATAATGTTAAACTTATATGTATTTATGCGTGGATGAATATAATGTGGATAAGATCGTTTGTGTTTGGATGGATGTAGTTTATGTTTGGATGAATGTAGTTTATGTTTGGATGGATTTACGTAGCTTGGGTTTAGATGGATGTGAATGTGAATATTATGAAATATATTATATAGCAGGTTTATACCAGGAAGAATATGATGAAATATATTGTGACAGGTGTATATCAGAAATTTTGTGCTAGAATATTGAAAAAAAGAAAGAAGAGACTTTTACCTACGAAATATTTCGTAGGTAAAAGTCTCATCCACATTTTTTACCTATGAAACTTTTCGTAGGTAAAAAGTCTCATCCACGTTTTTACCTATGAAACTTTTCATGGGGAAAAGTTTTGTAAATATTTTTACCTACGTAAAAAATCATCGGTAAAAGTTTTTTTTACTTATTTTTTACATTTTGTAAATATTTTTACCTACGAAAAGTTTTGTAGGTAAAAGTGTTGTGAAATATTTTTACCTACGAAAAAAATCATTGGTAAAAGTTCTGTAAATATTTTTAGCTACGAAAATTTTCGTAGGTAAAAGTATCAAGAAATATTTTTACCTACGAAACAAATCGTCGGTAAAAGTTTTTTACTTATTTTTTAAAAGTTTTGTAAATATTTTTACCTACGTAAACATTCTTCGATAAAAGTTTTTAACTTAATAAAAGTTTTGTATATATTCTTACTTACGAAAAAAATTGTCGGTAAAATTTTTTTACTTCTTTTTTGCCGACGAAAATATTTGTCGGTAAAAGTCTTACCTTTGCCGATGAAAATTTTTTTCGTCGGTAAAAGTCTTTACCCCTGGTCTTTTACTGGCGAATTTACCGACGAAAATTTTCATCAGTAAAACTTTTTGCCTACGAAAAAAGTGGATTTAGCGATGAAAATTTTCATCGGTAAAAGTGAGTTTTCTTATAGTGATTTAATAAACATTTCTGCAATATTTTCTTTTAGATGATAGTGAATATTTATTGAATTTTATTGAATCGCGTGAATTGTAATAAATATCATTATATTATAACTCACGAACCTTGGGATTCGGGTCTCGAATACCTTATTCGGGTACCCGAATTTCGGGGCATGAAAAGTTTGGTATCAAAGCCAGGTTAGAATAAAAATTGTGGACCTAGGGTTGTCTTTTATATTAGTGACCCAAACATAAATTAAATTCCTTTACTTTTACAATAGGAAAAAAAAAAGAAAATATAAAATTAGGGATCATTTCATTATGTTGACATCAGATATGATCTTATTTAGGCTTGACATTAAACTAATAACCCAAATCTGAACCCTAAGAATTTTTTAGAGTTTTTTGCATACTATGGTAAATTGGACAACAATAGTAAGTAGAAAACACTTAACTTACAAAAGTCATAACTAATTAATAAAAACTCATTTTAAGTTGATTCAAAATCCTAGTCATAGATTAACAAGTGTAGTTTTAATAAAAAATAATTCAAAAATATAAATATATGTTTATCCTCTACCAATATTTAGTTATGTGTATACTTATTAGAAATCATTTGTTTCTAGACAGACCTAATTATCTAAATTTTAGAATTTTTGTTAAAACTTTTATTAAGATAAAATTTAATATAATTATATTAGACTCATATATGTATCCTCATAAAAATTTTTAGATCAATCTGACACTTATAAGTATCAGAAACATTAGCGGGAATAGTGTCCTAAGAATCTGAATTTTCTGCACTATAACCTTAATACATGTCACTGCCTGAATTCTCTTAATCTTCATGTGTTAGTCTTTTAGATTATCAAATATTTCTTACAATCTAATAAATTTTTCATGCTCCTAGAGACCTTAAATAGTATGCACTCCGTTAATGATACTTAGAATTCAATTTAGTTACTACAACCTATCTTGGTTGTCACACACTAGGCTTATATGTTTAATTAATTGTAGATTATGACGGATTAAAACATTGATGTCGGAGCCACATCAGGAGCTCATGGTCCTGATACCATTCAAAACGGGTCATTTATGGGTGGAATTATTAGGGCTATAGGAGATCTTATGGCTCTTGTGGGCTATCAGATAAGATAGACTCAAGCGCAAGGTCAAACTCAAACCGTTCACGTAACTAACGAAGGGATAAGAACTTTATTAGAAAGGTTTAAAAGATAAAGGCCACTATATTTAAGGGTGGGCTTGACTTATCTGAGGCTGAGGTGTAGAAGAAACAGATTGATAAGATATTCACGGTTATGAAGTGCGATAAATACCAAAAAGCAGAATTGGCTATTTATATTCTAGAAGGGGAGGTGGATCATTGGTGGGACTCAGTCGTTAGGATGAACCTGAGAGTTGAAGCCTAGACCTAGGCTCATTTTTATGAGAAGTTTGATAATAAATACTTTCCTTTATATGTGAAAAATCAAAAGGCAGGAAAATTCATGAAATTGGAGTAGGGTGATATGCTAGTGCGCCGGTATGATGCTATGTAAGACCCGACCCGAGTTCTTATGTGTGCATGCATGTGTGTAAGTATGCATTTCATTTTTTGTGGTCCTGTGGTCCTTATAAGACCTATATCCTAGTCCGTACCATTCCTTAGGCTTCCACGGTCCTCCTGATCGAATTCCAGCAACCCTCGACCTGTATCGACGTTTGTGCGCGATCCTAATCCGAGACCTGCATACCAAAGTCAGCTCGACCTAAAACTTGTACCCTAGCGACCGCATCGTCGCCATAGTTCCAACGCCGTAACTCGCGCACTGATCCGATACCCAGGTTAGAAGATGTGAGCCCGCGTTTACTTCGAGAAAAATGTAGCACGTTGTGAATTTCGAGGGAATCTCTACAACATGTCCCATCAATCAATTAATCAATCAAGTCAAGTACACTCCATACCACAAGTACCTACACCCATCCCTCCTTTTTCTCTAAGTCAACTCTCTCTCTCTCCCCATCCATCCCTCTTTTACACAATTTTCAAACTAACTCATAACTCCCCATCCCTATTTCTTACAACTACCATTCCAACCATCTCTTTTCATCCATCATTTCTCTCCCTCTTTCATTGTTATCTTCACTCTCTAACTCCAAGAGAAACACCCAAACATCCATGATTTCCAAGCCTTTTGAAAACAACAAGTGTGGCCCACTTTTCCACCCTCTCATCTCCCATCTCAACCATTTATCGTCCATCAACCTCCATCAAAAGTGAAGGCAAAGAGCATACAAGTCCAAGGGATTAAGGAGGAGTGCGATAGGTGGGTGATCCACCATTGATTTTTGTTTTAAAGGCCCACTTGTTGTGGGACCCACTTGATGTATGCATTGTATTAGGGAGGGCCCAATAGTGGTGGGGTCCCTCCCCTTCACGTTTCCTCTCTCTCCATCTCTCTCCATCTCGCTCCTTGATGTGTGGCCCACTATGATGTAAGTGTACATCCAGCCGTCCGTCCAATCCCTGGACGCTAGATGCAAATTGGCTGGTGTACCACATAACTATATAGCTGCTAACATACGTCAACAAGTCTGTGGGTCCCACTGTGATGCATGAGTTTATATCCACATTGTCCATTCTTTGGACATGGACCCCACCATGATACGTGTGTACATCCAGCCACATTGAGCCGTCTATCCTAGCCTGGACAGGGACGCTGGATGTTGAGATTGTTTTAAAATAAAAAAATATAATAATAATAATAATAATAATAATAATAATAAAATAATAGTAATAAATAATGTGTATATATATAATAAAGTACATTGTATTGCTGGGCCCGATGTGGTAATTGTCCATGTTGATGAGGATTGGCTGGATGTCCATGCACTAGCTATATAGCTGTAAGACCCGACCCAAGTTCCTACATGTGCATGTGTGTATGTGAGTATGCATTTCATTTCTTATAGTCCCACGGTCCTACCGGTCAAATTTCGGTGACCTACGACCCTCGGATTGTGTTTGCGGTCATCCTTGGGTCCAGTTACGTAGACCCAACCCGGATCGACCCGAGACCTATGCCACCTTGTTCGCATCATCATTGCAGTTCTAACGATGCGTCTTGTGCATCCATCCGACTTATGGATCAAAAGTTATAAGCATTACATAGTATGGCCCTTGATCATGTGGACCACCTCCATGGCACAAGTCTCCATACACACTACACACACACCACACAAATTCTATGGAAACACCACCCATCGCAACAAACACTACCCAAGCCTAGCCTAACAGCCTAAGCATTGTAATCTCCTCCCTATGCTATGATGACTTCTCTTACAAAATAATGATGGCATTTTTCTCTCTCTTTATTCTCTCCCTCCCTCTCATTTCCCTTTATTGCTAGCAACACCCCACTCCAACATCTCCTTCTTCCTCTCTTCTCCAGCTCCCTAATCCTCAAAATACTCCCAATCCCTCCATTAAAAGTAGATCTCTACCATTAAAACTTCTTCCTAGGCTCAAGATCTTCATGGTGTGGGAGTTTGGAGGCTTGATTTACAAGTGGGTGATTATAATTTTTGATTTTCTTTTATACCCTTTGATCTTCTTTTTCTTCCTAGTTGGATCATATAGGACCCACCAATCCATGGTGGGGACCCCATTTGACCCCGTGGATGTGGCCTTTTGTCCCATTCTACATACATATCATGAAACATGATGGGGCTATTCTCCATGGACCCCATCATAATGTATTGTCTCATTCACTTTATTTCAAGGGCATCTAGACCCTAGAAGTCATGTTGGGATGATATCCCAACCACCTATTCTAGTCATAGATCATGCATGCATTAGTTTAATGTTGCATGTTCAAGTAATATTGTTGTATGGTTGAGATTGACTCTTCGGAGGGCCCATCAGTGGTGGATCCCTACCCTATGGTAGGATTGCTTTCTTTTCTTCTTCTCTTTTCTCTGATGTGTGGATGATGATGTGTGTGTAGCCCACTTGGTGGGCCTAGGATGTCCCAAAAAAAATCCAGTAAGGTGGGATGTCCTTACCACCCAACTTCATGATCCTTGGATACCTTAATCAATGCATGCAAGTGTCCTAGTCTTAGTCTATGATCTGAACATATGTGGGGCTCACTAAGGAAGGCCACACACCCTTTTTATGGCTGAGATTATTGAGATATAGGCTGATGTGTCTAGCCATGTATTGCTGTCCAAAAATCTAGGCTGTTGCATAAACTGTCATGTTCAATGTTTGACATAGATTTTTAGATCATGATTTTCATTATTTTCTTTATAATTATAGGGTGTAATGAGAAGGTGTAGACCCCACATTAAGGTGTGGTGGGTCACACCTCAGATGGCCCATGAAATGGTACCCAAAAAGGGAGGCCCATAGGGGTAGGCAGTTCACCTTGTTGGGCTATCCAACCCACATGTATGGAGGGAAAATATACACTTCAGCTTGGTTTCTTTGAGGGGTGGGCTAATTTTATAGACCTCAACTTACTTAATTTTATGAAAAAAATACTAAACCTCCATTTTCCCCCTCTTAGATGAAGTTTGGGCCCACCTTATTAGGTAAACAATGCATGGCTAGCAACATTTCTTCTTAGACAGATTGTAATTCCAAATTTAATTAAAATACTTATGAGTATCAAAAAATCATAAAAATTTACAAGGAGGTGACCCACCCATGGTGGGACCTACCTACAAAGTTTTGGGACTGATGGATCCCTGTGCACACTGTGGCAAGGGCTGGACTGGCCCACCATGTTGGGACGTCTAGGTCAGTTTGATTTTTTGGAAAGACTATTTTATTTAAATTAATTGAAATACTTTTAGGTGTCTAAAAATCTTAAAAATTTTTAGGGGTATGACCCAGCCATGGAACTGTCACCATGAAAAATTTTAAACCCAACAGACATTTGAGTTGACCGTGGTGCGGCCGGGAGTGGCCCACCATGCAGGGATGCCCAGGCTGGCTGTCCATCCTGCTTTGTGGACCCACCTTGATGTGTTGTATATCCCACCATCCATCCATGTGGGGTCCTTAGGGATTTATCCCCCCATTTTTTAGGTATTCAATTGGGGCCCATTGGGTGAATTTTTGGGCCAGATACACCGGGCCCATAGAGTTGCCTACATATGGGACATCCCTGCCTTAGGCTACTGCTGGGCCTGCATTCTAACGGCTTGGTCCACTTGATATATGTGTTGCATATCCTCTCTCATTTGGTGGGGCCCACAGTGATGTGTGTGGGCCATCAGGGATTAAATACACTAAGAAATACTTCTATTGTTGGACTCCAACCAACCCAGAAATTTGGGTGGGCTGGAATTTGGCATTGAGCCCAATAATTGTTGCCTATAAATGTTCTTTTGGGGCAGTATGGCCCACTAGATTTGAGGAGGATTTAATTCAGTTATCTTACCATGTTAATTTTATTTTTTAGGCTTAATTAGTGCATGATTAAAGGCCCATTCCAATTGGATTCTTCTTGGGCTAGTCTTCTAGTTAATTATGGGCCTTATAGCCTTGGTTGGGCTGGAATTTTCGATAGGCCCATTGGACCTTTGGGTCCTATATTTACCATGCCATTGTGATGAGTCTTATGGGCTAAATACTCAAGTAGTTGGGCCCTTACTTGCCCACTATAATAAATCCATACTTGGGCCGAGATGTGAGGCCCAACTTACTTGTGTTAAATATAAGGATTTTCCATATGTTGGGATAATGGGCTACCCATTAGGCCCACCACAATGAGTGAACTGATGACCCTTATGGTTGGGGCCCTAACCTTGCTTAAGGGCCCACCAGGTTACCTATGTATTGGGCTTAGTGTATGGCCCACTAGGCCATGGATTGTTTGTGCCTTGGACCTTTCTTTACATATGTAGTAGGCTACCTTTTTGGGACCCAGTTGAGGTTAGATGTCCTCCTTGGTGGCCCTAAGGTAGGCCCCTAAGGCCCTTATAGGTGGTTGAAGGCCCACCTTGGACCTTATTAGGCGCGTTTCCTCCTTGAGGTTGTAGGACTCCCCTAGCTTGAGGGTCATCCCAGACTGTTGAGCCCCCAGTAAGAGAACTTCATTTCTCCTTAAGTACTTGACTATAGATCTTGTCCTTGTCCCTCCTTGGGAAGGAGGAATGCACATTCTACAGGTAGCACACTTACATCATTGTGACCCATATGCATCATCTGTATGAATTGATTGCATTATATGATGGTCATTGAGGGATGGAGTTTCTCCCCTTATACACATTGAGTGCCTGAAGCTGGTGCATGATCTGTATGTGTGACTCATGCATTAACATCGCATTTCATGATGATACCGCCCTTGCTTCATCAAGGCCTTGCCTCCACAGGGATATTCGTGGATGGCTGTATGAGTGGACATCGAAAATATTACATAAGGATACTGGGTGCATAGGATACCCATGGGTGAAATTCTCAAAACTTCCATGGTACCAAGGATTTGCCCCAACGTCGTGACCGAGTGGAAACTATGAACGTATGAGGGCCTTATACTATTAGGTTGTGACTCCCACTGTCGTGTAGTTGGTTGGGTAGGGGTGTGGCCTTACCTGCCTGGTGTGAGAAGGCATTGCTAGGCTGAGTTTGACGAGCTCGTGAAATGGGTCCGCTACCGTCAAGCCATGTTAGTGATTGGCTGTCCACAGGCGGGTAGTGGGTCTCTTATGCTCGTTTGACTATGTGGGGTCTATAGAGCAGCAGTCATTCAATAGTGTAATGGACCCCAGTGATTTTCTTATGATTGGAAATGTACTTGACATGTGGTTTGGATATGAGCACTGACATTACTTGCATCGCATTAGCATTGGCTGTGTAAGCCCCATCATGCATTGCCTTGGTATGACGTCCAGTACTCATTGCATTGTACTCATGATAAGCCTTAGTAAGGCTAGTGATATTCTCATTGAGTATGTTTCTTTCCCTGTACCTCCTGCTATTCTTCTATGCACTATTATTACACACTTACACCACCCTCTAAACTTCTATAAAGCTTATGCATGATTGATGCGTGCAGGAGATCCTAGGCAGGCGTTGTAGTGGTAGAGTGTGGAGTAGAGTTGAGCTTGAGGACTCCAGTGTTGCTGACTTTTCTTTCTTTTCCCATTATCTTATGTATATCCTTTCAGACCTGTTGTAAGCTTGTAAAAGTTCAAATTCATAGTGGATTTTGTGATGTGTGCCTTGTTATTTTCAGATATACTTGCTCTGATGTTGGGTATGCTTGTATTAGAAATGATTACACTGTTATGAAAATCCTCCTTATAGGATCCTAGGATCGGAACCTGCCTTAGGAGCCGAGAATGGGGTACTATGGAGGCTGTTGCGACCAGAACCGGCCATCGGGTTCTTTTTGAGTCCGGTTACCAAGTCTGGGGCATGACAATAGCTGATGTATTGATGTTAGCAAGTAGGTGGGACCCACTCCCATGTGTTGATCCACCATGTAAGCAGTGGGACATACCTGATGTATTTATCTTACTGTCCATCACCCCACGTGATGTATGGGTAGTATCCATACCATCCATCTGCTGAATGCTGGGCTCTTAGCCCAGTAGTCCAGCGGTGTGGATGCCTAGTACAATTCCACCTTGATTCATATATTTGATGCAGGTGTTGCATCTATACCATCCATCAATGGTTCCATTAAATCAGCAGTTTTGTGGGGTCCATTGATGTAAAACCGTCCATCCTATTGGCAACTCTTCTTAGTCCTGAGGCCAAAGAAATAAGATAGATCCAGTTATTAGATGGACCACACTACAGAAAATAGTGGATTGAACGCCCACTATTGAAACCCCTTTTGGGATTATAGAAGTTTTGAACCAATATGATATTTATTTTTCCTCTATATCCAGGTCTTTGTGACCTTATGAACAGATTGGTTGGGAAATAAACCCTATGGTGGGGCCCACTGGAATTTAATGGTGGAAATCTTTATCACCACTATTATTTGTGGTATAGTCTAGATGATCCTTTGGATATGATTTTTTTAATTAATGCTTTAAAATGATCTCTAACAATGGATGAAGGGTATAGTTAGTACGACCCATTGGTATGACCCATTTAATGTATTAAGGGCCCACTTGATGAGGCCTGATGAGATGTATTTGAGTCCCATTTGGTATGACCAATTTGATGTATTTGGGGCCCACTTGATGAGGCCTGATTTGAGATATTTGGGGGCCCATTTGATTCGGCCCATTGATTCAACCCATTCGATCGACCCATTTAAGTTGGCCCATTTGACTTGGTCCATTCGACCCAACCCATTGATTCGGCCCATTCGAATCGGCCCATTTGACTCGGCCCATTGACTCGGCCCATCTGATTCGGCCCAATTGATTCAATCCATTTGATATTGCCCAAGGTTATATATATATATATATATATATATTGGCTCATGAGTGAGGCCCAATGTGATGTATATATGACCCATATGCGAGGCCCATGATGATGTGTATTAGACCCTTGTATGAGACCGTGGACCCATTATACGATTGACCCTATGAACATCTTTCCTTGGGAGCAATGTTGGTTACAGGTCCACATTGATGGGCAATGATGGTTGGACGTCCACATTGTGACCTTCCCTTTGGCCTTATTAGGCCAATCTCATCATTCTTTACTAGGTTAACACAAACGCTTGGGCCCCATTAATTTTAATTGATCAATCATCGGCCGCCATCTATGGACCCCACCTTACGTCGAGGTTGATTATCAATGCCGATTATTGGTGCTGATTGCTAATACCAGCTACCGTTGCCGATTATGAGTTTGTGATGGCATAGCATTATGATACATGTCCATATGCATCATCTGTATATTTGTTATGAGGTATGATTGGCCATCGCATATGCCATAGTGTAGGTGGTTTATGGGACTCCCTAATAGGTAGAGTTACCCCACATGAGTGCATGGTATGCGTAGGATTGATGCATGATTGGATTGCGTGACTTATGCACTTTGCATTCGTGTGATTGTGATTACTGTATGCCCTAGCGACATCAGGGCCATAGCCTCCACAGTCACATCGTGGGTGGTCGGATTAGACACCAAAAATATTGTTAATAAGCATTGGGGCCCCATAGATGTCCCTAGGTGAAAATCCTTAAACCCGACGATACTAGAGGATGAGTCTAACGTCGAGACCAAGTGGATACATGAGCGTACGAGGGCCGAATACCAAGAGGCCACGTCTCCCACTGTGTCATGGTCGATTGGAAAGGTGTGTGGCCTTACTCGCCCGAGGGTAGGGGGCATTGCCTGGCTGAGTTTGACAAGCTCATGAATGGGTCTGCTATCGATGTGCTGGATAGGTATTAACAGACTATTGGCCAGGCGGATAGTGAGGTTTCTTATGCTCACTTAGACTGCACGCCTGGGAAAGGGGCAGTGCCATTTGGAGGGTACCAAACCTCGGTGATTATCCAGACTGAGAACTGTACTGATACTTGATGCTCTAGTGGTGAGATGTATTGATACGTGGATTTGGATGAGTAATGGCATGCTTGAGTTGTATCCCGCATTGTATGGTCTTGATATGGCCGATAGCATTCATATCTTACACCGCATAGCCTTGGTATGGCTGATTGCATTCATGTACTCATCAGCATGATTTCGTATTATTCTGACATTATATTCTGAGCACACTCATATTGCGCACACACTTACACCGCCCTCTAAGATTTTTATAAGCTTATGCACGATTGATGCGTGCAGGTGACACCAGGATGCAGCCGTAGCTTCGCCGCAGTAGGAGAGTGCAGTCGAGCTTCAGGACTTTCCATTTTATCATTATCTTATATTTTCCTTTAAATGCATTGTACTCAAAGTTTTTTTTATCATAGTGGACTTTGTGATGGTGTTCTTATGGTTATTGTTTATGGGTTATGCTTATGGTTATGCTCATTACGAATTAGATTGATGTTAAAAATCCTCCTTGTAGGATCCTAAGATCGGAACCTAGTGTATGGGTGCCGGGAGCTGAGAATGGGGTACTACGGAGGCTGTCGGAGCCGGATTTGGCAATTGGAAATTTTGTGAGCCCAGTTTTCGAGTTTAGGGCATGAAAGAAGTTAGTATCAGATCATAACTTGGGAATAACTAAGAACAACATCACATGTTGTTATGAGTTTAGGACGATTAGATTTCAAGTGCGTAACATCTCGATTTAGTCCCCTAACGTACGTGTATTCGAGAGATTCTCAAGGTTGATTGGCATCCTTATTCTTTCCTATAGGACATGCTGCCCAGGAGATCGTCCCGAGCGAACCCTGCTCTACCACATGAGGCTCTCGCTTTACCATTTGCAACTCCTGTTCCACCCCTAGAGATCCCTGCTCCCCATCCTAAGTATGTCATTCCTCCACCTAAGACCGATGCGGATCCGATCGTACCTGTGAGTGTCTCCTAGTTACAGTAGATATTGAAGGCTGTGACGGTTGCGCTTTAAGGACAAGGCAAGCGCCCAGTTGTTTCGCTAGCACAGGCAGAGCAGGAGTGTGCGAGCGCCCTACTTTAAGAGTTCTGACAGCTCGATCCCCCTCGTTTCCAGGGCGAGCCATATCTGACTGTAGCCGAGAGGTGGCGCTCCGATGTGGAGAGAATTTTTAATACTATGGCATGTATGACCCAGCAGCGAGTCCGGTTGGTCGTATTTCTTCTCCAGAGTGAGGCTGAGCAGGGTGGACCTTCATTACCTATGTTGCAGGGCCTGATTTCGTCTAGACATGGGAGGATTTTTGTGGACTGATTCGACTAGCAGTACTTCCCTGACCACATTCGTCTGTAGCGAGCATTAGAGTTCGAGAACTTAGTGCAAGGAGAAATGTCCGTGGCACAGTACGCGACTCGTTTCATGGCACAATCGAGGTTTGCACCATATTTAGTTGATGATGAGGGTTAGAAGGCCGGCCGTTTTGAGAACGGCTTGCATTACGGTCTTAGAGGCCATGTTATTGGGCATGAGTTATCGACGTTTCAGGTGGTAGTGCGGAGGGCTTAGATTTATGAGACAGTGGGCCGGCAGGTAGAGCGATCGAGATCAGAGGAGAAGTCGGAAGAGGCAAGCCCCCTCTAGTAGCACGGAGCAACATCGATGGCCATAGAGGTAAAGGAGCCACCCACTTGCCAGAGCACCAGCGGCACCTCTAACGCCACCCCAGCAACCGTTTATAGGGACTTATTTTGGTGTAGTGGGACAGGGCACCATGTATATGAGTGCCCCCGCCCTCATCTGTAGCAAGTGGGAGGACCATACCAGCCTCCGGAGAAGCAGCGACCACAGTAGCCTTTAGCATAGACCATAGCAGTAACGACCCCATCAGCAGTGACCACAGCCACCTCAGCCGCCGAGGCCCCATCACCAGCAGAGACAACAGTACAAGCCGTCGCAGAGGCAACAGCAACATCAGGGACCTCAGAGGGGACAGACACCTCCCTAACCACTCAGGCTAGGTTCTACGTGGCCTAACAGGACCCGCAGTCCTGTGGAGGAGTCGTTGAGGGTATACTTCTAGTCTCTACATGCATCGCCCAAGTTTTATTTGATTCCAGTGCTTCGCACTCGTTTATATCCGAGGGATCTGTTGTTCGATTAAATTGTCGATAGAGTTTTCCCGCGAGGGGTTGACCGTATCGACGCCCTTGGGGAAGACTACAGTATTAGGCTGCTTCTGTTCATCTTGCCCTATATTACTGGGAGAGATTTTCTTGCCCACCAACTTGTACGTCCTGCCGATGTCAGATTTTGATGTTATCCTGGGCATGGATTGGCTTGCCGAGTACTATGCCATCTTGGACTGTTTCGTGAGGACAATCACGTTCTGCATACCAGGGTTGCTGCAGTTTCAGTTCGTTGCTGAGCCTAGAGGAGAGTCGTTGTCTTGTTTGATGTCCCGTGCTGTTGAGGTGCCTGTAGCAGCATATATTGATCAGTTGTTGATTGTCTGTGATTTCTCCGACGTGTTCCAGGAGATTCTGGGGTTACCGCCTCATTGGCATATTGAGTTCCAGATCGATCTTGTACCCGGTACCGCACCTATTTTGAAAGCCCCATATCGTGTCACATCGATGGAGTTGAGGGAGCTACAACGTCAGTTGGACGAGTTGCATGAGTTAGGATTCATTCGTCTGAGCAGTTCACCTTGAGGAGCGCCGGTACTTTACGTTATGAAGAAGGATGGCTCGTTAAGGCTTTACGTAGATTATCATGAGATCAACCGGGTCACGATCAAGAACAAGTACCTACTTCCGAGTATAGATGATTTGTTTGATCAGCTATAGGGTGCACAGTTCTTTTCGAAGATTGACCTGCATTCCGATTATCATCAGATTTTGGTCTGAGAGGAGGACATCCCGAAGATGGCTTTTAGGACGCGTTATGGTCATTTTGAGTTTCAAGTCATGTCCTTTGGACTGACCAATGCATCCGCGATCTTCATGCGGTTGATGAACGAGGTCTTCTGTCCGTATCTCAATCAGTTTGTTGTAGTATTCATCGATGATATTCTAATTTATTCGAGGACCCATGAGGAGCATGAGTAGCATTTGGAGATTGCATTGCAGACCCTCTATGCCCACTAGCTATATGCGAAACTAGAGAAGTGTGAGTTTTGACAGGAGGAGGTGAAGTTCCTCGGTCACGTGGTGAGGAAGGAGAGTGTCGCAGTGGACCCCTCGAAGGTTGAGGCAGTGCGTCAATGGGACCAGCCCACGACTGCGTCTGAGATCCATAGTTTCCTTGGCTTAGAAGGATACTATCGATGTTTCATTAAGGGCTTCTCTCGTATTATAGCCCCGTTGACCAAGTTGACTCAGAAGAGCAGAGATTTTATTTAGACTGACACATGTGATTAAGCATTTATGGAGCGGAAGGATCATCTGACGTCCGCTCCTGTCCTCACTCTTTCCTCTGGGAGTGATGGATTTGTTGTATTTACTGATACCTCACATATTGGTTTAGGTGTTATCCTGATGCAGCACGGCGGGCCTGTAGCCTTCATGTCTCGCCAGCTCAGTGTCCATGAGTTGAACTACCCCATGCATAATTTAGAGCTGGCAGCAGTCGTCTTCACACTTAAGGTGTGGAGACACTATCTCTATGGGGTTAGGTTCGAGCTCTTTTCTGACCACAAGAGCTTGAAGTATCTATTCTCTTAGTTTGAGCTAAACATGAGGCAGAGATGCTGAATGGAGCTCCTGAAGGACTATGATTTCCATCTCTAGTACCACCCAAGCAAAACAAACGTGGTGGTGGATGCCCTCAACCATCAGCCACGGGGCCTGATGGTATATATGATGATTTAGGAGTGGAGGATGCTTGATGATATAGCAGAGTATGACTTCAATTTTGGTCTGTAGTCTTCTATTGTTCAGTTATTGAGCCTATCGATTCAACCCTCTCTTGTCGCAAGGGTGATCGAGGCTCAGCAGACAGACGAGTTGTTACAGCATTATCGAGAAAAGGCATCATCTAAGAGTTAGAAAGATTGGCAGATTGGATTTGATGGTGGACTTCGCTTTAGAGGTAGATTATGTGTTCCGGATATTCCTGAGTTGCGCAGAGATCTTATGATTGAGGCACATCGATCGCGATTTTCTATCCACCCTGGCTCTACGAAGATGTTTCTGGATATGAGAAGACAGTATTTTTGGGCGGAAATGAAGCGCCAGATCACCAGTTTTGTTCCCGAGTGTGACACATGCCAGCGTGTCAAGGTTGATCATCAGAGACCCCTTGGTCTATTGTAATAGATGAGCATCCCAACGTGAAAATGGGAGAACGTATCGATAGATTTCATTATGGGCTTGTCGAGGACTCAGCGTGATCATGACGTCATCTGGGTTATCGTGGACCGTCTGACGAAGTCGACACATTTTCTTACGATTCATGAGACTTGGCCTTTGGACCGGCTTGCGAGGTTATTTATCGAGGAGATTGTGAGACTGCACAGCATTCCAGTCTCGATCATTTTTTATCGAGACTCGAGGTTCACGTCTCAGTTCTGGAGGAGCTTTCAGAGAGTGATGGTGTCTATTTTATAGCTCAGCACCGCGTACCTCCGCAAACTGATGGCCAGAGCGAGAGGGTCAACCAGATCTTTAAGGATATGCTTTGAGCCTGTGCGATTGACATCGGGGGTAGTTAGGATGAGCATCTATGATTGGCTAAGTTCGCATACAACAATTGCTATCAGATGACCATTGACATGACTCCTTTTAAGGTATTGTATGGCAGACCGTGCAGATTTCTGAGTTGTTGGACCGAGGTCAGAGAGCGGCGTCTCCTAGGTCCGGAGCTTGTGCAGCAGACGTCAGAGACTATCTATATCATCAGGCAGAGGATGCGCACTGCTCAGAACCGGTAGAAGAGTTTTGCTGATCGTCGATGCCATCCCTTGGAGTTTGATGTAGGGGACCATGTGTATCTCAAGGTCTCACCCATGAAGGGCGTAGTTCAATTTGGAGCGAAGGGAAAGCTTGCCCCGAGATTCATAGGACCTTTCGAGATCACTGGGCGTGTTGGTGGCGTGGCCTATCGGCTTACCTTACCATCTCAGTTGTCTAACGTCTACAACAATTTTCATATCTTTATGCTAAGGAAGTGTAGATCAGACATCATTCCTGTTATTGATTGGCAGCCGTTAGAGGTTCATGAGGACGCTTCTTACATTAAGCAGCCAGTCCGCATCCTTGATCAGAAGGAGCAGGTCCTCCGGACCAAGGTCATTCCCTTGGTGAAGGTTCAGTGGGGTCACCATTCTGTTGATGAGGCATCTTGGGAGCGTGAGGCTGAGATTCAAGAGCGTTATCCTCATCTCTTTGATGATTGATTATATATTGTATCTTGTATGCTGTCTCTCATTTTATATGATGATGCTATGTTTCACCGTCTTTATAAATCATGTTTATTTGCAATGATAGTTTGAATTTCAAGGAAGAAATTTTTATTTGGAGGGGAGAGTTGTAAGACCCGTATCCTAGTCTAAACCATTCTGTACAGTTCCGAGGTCCTCTCGGTTAAATTCCAGCAACCCTTGACCTATATCCAACATTTGCGCACGATCCTAAGCCGAGACCTACATACCAAAGTCGGCTCGACCCGAAACTTCTACCCTAACGACCGTGCTATCGCCGCAGTTTCAACGCCGCGACTCGCATACCGATCCAATTCTCGGGTTAGAAGATGTGGGCCCGTGTTCACTTCGAGGAAAACACCGCGTGTCATAAATTTTGAGAAAATCTCTACAACATGTCCCATTAATCAATCAATCAATCAAGTACACTCCATACCACAAGTACTTACACTCATCCCTCCTTTTTTCCTATGTCAACTCTCTCTCTCTCTCCATGCATCCCTCTTTTACACAATTTTCAAACTAACTCATACATCCCCATCCCCATTTCTTACAACAACCATTCCAACCATCCCTTTTCATCCATCATTTCTCTCCCTCTCTCATTGCTATCTTCACTCTCCAACTCTAAGAGAAACACCCAAACGTCCATGATTTCCAAGCCTTTTCAAAACAACAAGTGTGGCCCACTTTCCTACCCTCTCATCTCCCATCTTAACCATTCATCTTCCATCAAACTCCATTAAAAGTGAAGGCAAAGAGCATACAAGTCCAAGGGATCAAGGAGGAGTGTGATAGGTGGGTGATCCACCATTGATTTTCAATTTAAAGGCCCACTTGTTGTGGGACCCACTTGATGTATGCATTGTATTAGGGAGGGCCCAATAGTGGCAGGGTCCCTCCCCTTCACATTTCCTCTCTCTCCATCTCTCTCCGTCTCGCTCCTTGATGTGTGGCCCACCATGATGTAAGTGTACATCCAGCCGTCCGTCCAATCCGTGGACGCTGGATGCAAATTGGCTGGTGTACCACATAGCTATATAGCTGCTGACATATGTCAGCAAGTCTGTGGGTTCAACTATGATGTATGAGTTTATATCCACATCGTCCATTCTTTGGATGTGGACCCCACCATGGTAGCGTGTGGGGCCCACCATGATACGTGTGTACATCTAGCCACATCCAGTCGTCCGTCCTGGCCTGGACAAGGACACTGGATGCTGAGATTGTTTTAAAAGAAAAAAATAAAAAATAAATATAATATATACAATAATAATAATAAAATAATAGTAATAAATAATGTGTAAATAATAATAATAATAATAATAAAGTACATTATATTGCTGGGCCCCACGTGGTAATTGTCCACGTTGATGAGGATTGGTTGGATGTCCATACACCAGCTATATAGCTGATGTATTAACGTCAGCAAGTAGGTGGGATCCACTCCCATGTGTTGATCCATCGTGTAAGTAGTGGACCATACTTGATATATTTATCCCACCGTCCATCACCCCACATGATGTATGTGTAGTATCCATATCGTCCATCTGCTGGATGCTGGGATGCTGGCCTAGTAGTCCAGTGGCATGGATGCCTAATACGGTCCCACCTTGATGCATGGACCATACCTGGTGTTGCATCTATACCATCCATTAATGGTTCTATTAAATCAACAGTTTTGTGGGTCCATTGATGCAAAACCGTCCATCCTATTAGTAGCTCTTCTTAGGCCTGAGGCCAAAGAAATAAGACAGATCTAGTTATCAGATGGACCACACTAAAGAAAACAGTGGATTAAACGCCCACCATTGAAACCCCTTTTAGGATTACAGAAGTTTTAAACCAATATAATATTTTTTTCCTCTATATCCAGGCCTTTATGACCTTATGAATAGATTGGTTGGGAAATAATCCCTATAGTGGGGCCCACTGGAATTTAACAGTGGAAATCTTTACCACCACTATTATTTGTGGTATGGTCCAGATGATCCTTTGGATATGATTTTTTTTAAATTAATGCTTTAAAATGATCTCAAACAATGAATGAAGGGTATAGTTGGTACGACCCATTGGTATGGCCCATTTAATGTATTAAGGCCCACTTGATGAGGCCTGATGAGATGTATTTGACTCCCATTTGGTATGACTAATTTTATGTATTTGGGGCCCACTTGATGAGGCCTGATTTGAGGTATTTGGGGGCCCATTTGTTCGGCCCATTGATTCAGCGCATTCGATCGATCCATTCAAGTCGGCCCAATTGACTCAGTCCATTCGACCCGACCCATTGATTCGGCCCATTCGAATCGGCCCATTTGACTCGGCCCATTGACTTGGCCCATCTGATTCGGCCCAATTGATTCGATCCATTTGATACAGCCCGAGGTTATATATATATATTAGCCCAAGAGTGACGCCCATTGTGATGTGTCTATGACCCATAAGTGAGGCCCATGATGATGTGTATTAGACCCTTGTATGAGACCGTGGACCCATTATATGATTGACCTTATGAGTGCCTTTCATTGGGAGCAATGTTAGTTAAAGGTCCACATTGATGGGCAATGATGGTTGGACGTCCACATTGTGACCTTCCCTTAGGCCTTATTAGGCCCATCTCATCATTCTTTAGTAGGTTAACCCAAACGCTTGCGCCCCATTGATTTTAATTGATCAATCATCAGCCGCCATCTATGGACCCCACCTTGCATCGACGTTGATTATCGGTGCCGATTGCCGATACCAGCTACCGTTGCCGATTAGGAGTTTGTGATAGCATAGCATTATGATACATGCTCATACGCATCATCTATATGATTATTATGAGGTGTGATTGGCCATCGCATATGCCATAGTGTAGGTGGTTTATGGGACTCCCTGATAGGTATAGTTACCCCACATGAGCGCATGGTATGCGCAAGATTGATGCATGATTGGATTGAGTGACTTATGTACTTTGCATTCGTGTGATTGTGATTACTGTATGCCCTAGCAATATCAGGGCCATAGCCTCCATGGTCACATCGTGGGTGGTCAGATTGGATAATAAAAATATTGTTACTAAACATCGAGGCGCCATAGATGTCCCTAGGTGAAAATCTCTAAACCTGACGGTATCGGAGGATGACTCCAACCTCGAGACTGAGTGGATACATAAGCGCACGAGGACCGAATACCAGGAGGTCGCATCTCCTACTGTGTCGTGGTCGGTTAGAAAGGGGTGTGGCCTTACTCGACCAAGGGTAGGGGGCATTGCTACGCTAAGTTTGACCAGCTCGTGAATGGGTCCGCTATCGACGTGCCGGATAGGTATTGGCAAACTATTGGCTAGGTGGATAGTGATGTTTCTTATGCTCACTTGGACTATGCGCCTGGGAAAGGGGCAATGACATTTGGAGGGTACTAAACCCCGATGATTATCTAGACTAAGAACTGTACTAATACTTGATGCTCTTGTGGTGAGCTGCATTGATATGTGGATTTGAATGAGGATTGGCATGCTTGAGTTGCATCTCGCATCGCATGGTCTTGATATAGCCGATAACATTCATATCTTGCCCCGCATAGCCTTGGTACTACTGATTGCATTCATGTACTCATCAGCATGATTTTGTATTATTCTGATATTATATTCTGAGCACACTCATATTGC